>NW_026622841.1:37323457-37638457 GCF_023065955.2 Ursus arctos
CTGTGAGGTCCTAATTCCTAAATACCATATTCCACTCGAGGGAACCATGGCTCCTTGAAGATGGGTTCACTCCAGGGCCTGGGCAAGAAAAGTACAAGAGAAGGCTGGAACAATGTGATGTGCTTCAGAGTAATGAAGGGATCTGAGGACAGTGGAGATCTCAGAAGATACAGAAGCCAGCTTGAACAGGCTCCCAGTGACCAAATGTGGGACAATTCAAGCATAGTAATCGATTGAAAAGACAGAAAACAATGAACCCATACAGATACAAATAAATGAATAAATTGATGGTCTGAAGACAAAGGATATTTACATCATTTAAAGAACCTCCTCACAAAATACGATTTAATTACAAAGAGGGAAGAGGTAACTTTGCACTGCAGAAGACTGGCAGATACATGTTAATCAAACGATCAAGTGAACATCAGCAGTATTGGGACAAATAAAAAGGATGTGCCAACTAACAGGTGCAAGGTGCAAATATATTACGGCCATAGTATATTGCGGGAAGGGGGTCCTGCATGGATCACCAGGCTGGAAATGAATTCTCTAATGTATCTTCAAATTTTCTTGAAGTGTATGATTATTTAAAAATTAAAAAAAAAAAATACAGAAGGCATAGGTCCTCCTGGTGCATTACTCCACACATGGTGTAGCCTCCTGCAGCAAAGCAGAGTGGAGAAGGCGGAAGGGTGATCTAGAGGGACAAAGGAAAGCTGTCCCACTTACTCCCCACTGACCTCCTAACGTCCATTTGACACTCTTGCCAGTACACAACTGCACACGACCCCTGAAGTATCTGCTATTTTCTGTCTATTCCCTGGCTCCTTCCCATACTCTTTCTTATCCACACCCTCTCACAAATATACATATTCCGGTGGGATGACTGTAACTGGAAGCCTCATCAAATCCCAGAGTTGATGCCATTACCTATGTAGATTTTATAAACAGCCATAAACGAACTCCAGCTCCTTCAGTTTTAAAACCTGAATATATAATTACTTCTCAACATTTCGTAAAGTAGAAGCATCTCAATCCAACATGTTAAAACCAAACTCAAGACCTACCCCATGACAGTGGGCACTGTTAATGGACTGCCAAGATTCTCCCCCACGCCCAATTGCATATCCTCTAATACAGCTTCCTAAAAACCGGATTTCTCAAGTTCCCTGACCTCTATCACAGTGCACCATTTTACTTCAGGAGATGGTGAGCACACCGAGGTTCAAGAATAGGTCTAGCCGCTCTAAACAATCTGCATATTCCATTTCCTTAGCTAGAGGCATTAAGAAGCGGTCCTGTGGCTTTACATCGGAAACCGGGGATGTACTGTATGGTGACTAACATAATATAATAAAAAATCATTTAAAAAAAAAAAAAGAAGTGGTCCTGTGATCTTAGTAGTACTTGTAGTGTGACTCTTAGATCTTTTCTTTGAAATACGGGGACAGAAATATTTTCCCCATGAATGTGAACCAAAAGGCAAGTACCCATTTTTTGATTCAGGTAGCCATCCTATCACAAAGAGGAATTAGGGAAAAAAAAAAAAAAAACCAAAAAAAAAAAAAAAAAACCAAAAAAAAGACCCAAAGGGGGATTAGAATAGTGCCAACAAGAAGAAACACAACTTTTAAAATTAATTCATTAAATAATAATGAAATGGGTTCTTGACAATAAATGATCCCAGGACCGACAACCAGAAGGCCACTCTAACTTCTATCTCCTAATTACCTAAGCCAATAAATCCCTTTATATTTAAGTCAGTTTGAGTTTGATTTTCTGTTACTTGCAGTACAATGTCTAAAGGAGAGTAAAATTAATTATAACTAGATGTGAAAATGTTATAAAACAACTAGAAGTTAATATGTATGACATCTAAGATAAGCAGCCTTTTCCAAAAGACAGAAAAGTAGAAATACAGAAAAACAAAATACCAGACAAGGTGGCAGAATGACAACTGGCACTGATAAGATAAAGGGGAAACCTAGCTTCCATATCTGAAGATGTAATAACTGAATGATTCCCAGCTCTATATGGTCCAGAGTCAGACAGAGGCTGGTAGGGAAGGGGCTGCTTCGGGGCAGAAATCTGGTAGAAACCTGGGGAGTCAAGGAAGGAAACAAGAAACCTGGGACTTTCACATTCTATACAGATACATAAAGACAAGCTTTCACACAAGTGAAATTCTGAGGTGTTTCATATAATTATAGTACTTTGCACTGGTTCAAAGAAATCTCTGTAGTTAGCTTCACATTTGCATGCCTTTCCTCCTCATTCTGGCCCAGAGAATGGTGGTGTTCAAGCCCATCTGGAAATTTCTAAGCTGCACTCCAACAGCAGCAGTTTGGGGAGCTTGCTGCGTCAAGTTGCCTGCCCCTTTCTGACAGGAGAGAGGGTGCTTCAGCTCGCTCGAGCAAGGCACTCGGACACAGAGCTCTAAATTTCTTGGTATCAAGTGGATGATAGGCCCATAGAGCTTTTCTGTCCTCCCAAGACACGCTAGATAGAATATCCAGTTGCCTTCTAGACCTTTCACAACCCTATCCCACAGGCAATTTGTCATTTATTCCTACTCAAGTAGGTTGAAATGATGTCTGGAATTCAGTCCTTTCTTCTCATTTCCAAGGCCAATGCCCAAGGTCACACCCTTGTCTCCTATCTCAACTAGTGCAATTGTCTCTTACCCAGTTTCTCTGTGTCTTATCTCTCTGCCTGTCCAATCCATCATTCACAGGGCTACTAGCTCCTAGGAGAAAATAAGGAATGTACTTTATTCATCCCCTTTCGCTCCCCTATGTCCTGGCATGAAAATATCTGTTTAAATTATTGTATGCATGCCATTTCTCACTTGAAAAACTCTATGATGGCATCCATTGGTTTCAGGAAAAGTTCCAAGAGCTTAATCTGCAACCAGGTCATGAAGGTTGTAAACCATACTCCCCGTCAGCAGAGTAGCTGGCCACTTCCCCCCACAGGACGATTCAGTTGTACTGAACTACGAAATCTTCTGGAACACACAAGCAGCAGATCTTTATAAATGACACGCTCTCCCTCCACAGAATTCACTTTCCCTTGGCTCTACTTACAAAACACCTATTAGTCCTTCAAGGCTCAACTGAGGTATCCTTTCCACCATAAAATCTTCTCCAATATTAGTTGCCGATTAAATTTTCTTCATCTTCTGCGCCTACAGAAGACTTTCTTTAAAAGTCAATTTTGACATTGATGTTGCTCTTTCTGGTCTTATATTAAATTTGGTGTAGGTTTACCCAGTTCTTAGACTTCTAACCTCGTAATGAGCAAAGTGTACTGTGTATCAGCATGACATTGTCTTTCTCCTGTATCTGATTTCTCCCCAAGATTCATTCTTACATCCTCTGTATTTAGCAAAGTGTATCCAGTACACGGTACATGCTCAGTAAATACTGCCGGAGTAATTTCCCAGGGGACTAATTATTATATGAGGACAGGCATGGTGCCGTATTCATCCAGTCACTTCTCACAGTAACTAGAAACAATGAGGAACAGAAACTGCTACAGGTTGAATAAAATACAAGGCTTAGACTGGCCTTCTGGGTTACCAAAATATTTGTCATTTCTTCATTCCAAAAGATTTATTGAGCACCTTGTGTGTGCCCGCTCTTATTCCAGGAGCTGGGGGCAGAATCGTCAACAAGATGAACCCCACACATGCAGAGGTGGAGGAAACAGTTCTATCACTAGTAAATCAGTCTCCCTCCCCCCCAAAAAAGGTTCCCTTAACTCCCAAACTCAGTTCTCAGCCACACAAACTTGAAACCTGAGAGTCCTCAGTGGCTTCTCCCTATCCCTTGTAACGTGTTATTGGACAAAATGTAAAATTGCTACCCCTGGATGATGATGGTATGATCACATTATCTGCCTCCTCTTTAATTTCAACACTATTCTCCAAATTCGAGCCCTCATTTTGCCTTTTTGGAACAACTAAAATTGCTTCCTAACAACTCTTCCCACTTTTATGCTTCCCATCTCTACATTCCCTTTCAATACTGCCAGAATAATTTTCTTAAAAAGCAACCATCTTACTATATCACAGCTGTGCTCAAAAGCCCTCAATGGCTTTGCAAACAGGGAGAACACTTTCAGACTCCTTAGCCTCATAACTCAAGGAATCTTCCAAAATTGACTTCCAATTTGCCTGTCCAGATTCTTTTGCACTGTTCTCCCTACTATCTAGACTCCCACAAAAATAGCTCTTGATTTTGTATCTCTGAACTTTTCACTTGGTAGGCTTCCATCTGTTTTATTCAAATCCTGCCTACATCTCAAGGCCCCATGCAATGACCCTAAATTTGTCTCTGATTATTCCCTTCTGCATATGAAAACTCAATATACCTTGTGCTTCCCCCTCTAGGCTTACCTGTTTCTACCTCATATATTTTGATTATTCACAAATGTAGCTTATGTACCCAGCTGAAGCACACCTAATCATTAATAAATACTTAATAGGCACTTTCTGTCTTTCCATTACTCCGAAGTACCTAAAACATACCATAGTCATAGTAAACATTAAACAAATTTTCATGGAATGAAGGCAAACTCCCAAACAGAAAAGTACCCGAAATCAAAATAATCTTTTTCTAAATGTGAACAATAACCTCCAACAAAGAGATACACGTGAGTGGTAGAAAACCGTAGCTCATCACATTTTAAATAGATATGAAAGAAGGCAGCTAAGTTAGTAGAAAATAGAATCAAATAAAAAGCTAAGAAAATTTATTCAAAGTAATATGGAAATATTGAATCAATCTTGCCCATTTCAGTATATGGATGTACCTATCATTCTGAAATGCAAATACATAAACAGATACACATTATGTCCATCAACTGGAAACTATATACAGTGTCAAAATTTATTGAAATAAGAATCACAAGGAAATTTTTCCTAGTTGCCATTTAATAACTTTTGTGAAATTTAATAAAAGTTTATGTGATGAAATATTTTTCCTTTTCTAAGAAAACAGCTTTAGAAGATGATTGATGCCTGCTATTATGGGTCTATATTTGAATTTCCTTATTTTAGAGGCTTTTCAAAATACAAAAATAAACTTAAAGCATTTTCAGTTATACTAAAAAAAAAAGATAAAAGGTGATTATTTATAGGCAATCATATTCATGATGATGGAGTCTCAGAAGGCAACTGCAAACATAAATTTTAAATGCTTTTTGGAAAGAGTTGAGAATAAAAACATTTACATAATTTCTTAGAAACCCTGGCTTTTTATTGCTGCACTTCAATATTTCCTCCAGGCAAAGGAGCAGCTACTTCAAAGATTTATTTGATAATGGAATGTTTGATTTCTTTGTTTTCCCTTTCCAATGTGGAAAGGTCTGTTGTTTTCATTCTACGGCAGTGTGCTATATTTTAAAATCTGAATTGGCTCTCTACTGATAATAAAAATGGTTCTGTTTTGGCAAATTAAACACATTGATGCTAGCAACAAGTATATATATTATAAACAGACTATATTGTTATAAAAACGGTCCCTATATGTATCAGTCATCTTTGATAACAGAACTACCACTTCACGATAATATAACTAGTGACTAGTATCAAATGTCTGAAACTCCCACTTACCTGCCTATCCACTTCTGGGAGCAAAAGCAGGAGGTATTGTTGAAAATGCTGAGGTAAGGAAGCAAACGTATGTTTATTTATTAATGCCCTCAAGTTAGTGTTGACAAGAATAGATCCTGGGGTTTCTATGTCAATGTCCTCAGCTTTGGTCCATTTCAAGTGTCCTGTGATAAACAAGCAAGAGCATTAATTCACTGTAGACTGGGGAAAACATGCACATGTATGTACACATATATGTACATATTGAACATATTCAATAATATGTCTAATTCTGTCACTTCTTAATGTGACATTTCAGAAGGAACTCTCCAGAGCTGCTTTGTGTTTCTGTCTTGTCTTAGTTGTCTTTTATTTTCATAATGTATACTTCACTCATACCATCTATATATGTTAGTCAAAGTAGTATCAGGTCTAGATGAGGAAGTAGTTTAATTATGGTCTTCCAATTAATCAGCATTTTAAAAAACTTTGGGAGCATGAATGGTAACAACTACAATTTTTCTAGATTCTGTAAGACCTAAGATCAAGAATAACAATACTAACAGTGCTGCTAATTTTAGCAGAGGTATTGCTAGCTAGCTCAGAGCTGTGTGGTTCCCCATATATCAGGCAGAGCACTAAGCACTGGATTCTTTCAAAAGATTCCTATTCAGGGTATTTTAGAAGTAATAATTTAAAAAGCAATCCTTTATAAAAAATATTACTTTCAAGATCTAAAATACCAATACACTTTGAAGGATAATTCTACAACCCAGGGTACACCGACCTTCAACAGAAGGCTGTGTGTAGAGTTCACAGCTCAAAATCACGACATACAAGAAAATAATCCACTCTAACCAACAGCCAGTTGATGCATCAAACAGAAGAATTGCCACTTTCAGTTACTTGAGTTAAGAGAACACCTTGAATGTGAGCCGTTTTAATAGAGTATGTTTTAAATCAAGGGTCAGCAAATTATGGCCCATGAGCTATGTCCAGTCCAATTTTTGTTCTGGTAAATAAAGTTTTACTGGAACATAGTAAATGCCCGATTGTTTAGCTACTGCGTAGGTCTGCCTTTGCACTACAATGCAGAGCTGAGTAGTTGTGCCAGAAATCACATGACCTATATTTACTCCTCAGCCCCTGAGAGAAAAAAATGCCAACTCTTGTTTTAAATAATAGTGACATGCGACAGAATCAAAGTCATTATTAATGAACAGGGAACTATGATGAAAGAATAGGCAACTTTGAAACAGAACCAGACAGAACACCTAGAAATGAAAATTTAGTTTTTAAATTAAAAAAAGGACACAGCAGAGGAAGGAATTATTATTATTATTTTTAAAGATTTTATTTATTTATTCGACAGAGATAGAGACAGCCAGCGAGAGAGGGAACACAAGCAGGGGGAGTGGGAGAGGAAGAAGCAGGCTCATAGTGGAGGAGCCTGATGTGGGGCTCGATCCCAGAACTCCGGGATCACGCCCTGAGCCGAAGGCAGACGCCCAACCGCTGTGCCACCCAGGCGCCCCAGAGGAAGGAATTATTAATTGAAATACAGTGTTGATGAAAATATCTAGAATGCAGCATAAAAAATGATGGGTCAAAAAGCAGGATAGTGAAGAAATATGTGGAAGGGCATAAGCAGTCAGAATGAACATCTACACGAGCTTCAAAACAGCACATGGAGGGGCGCCTGGGTGGCACAGTCGTTAAGGGTCTGCCTTCGGCTCAGCGCGTGATCCCGGCGTTATGGGATCAAGCCCCGCATCAGGCTCCTCTGCTGGGAGCCTGCTTCTTCCTCTCCCACTCCCCCTGCTTGTGTTCCCACTCTAGCTGGCTGTCTCTCTGTCAAATAAATAAATAAAATCTTAAAAAAAAAAAAAACAGCAGATGGAGGACACGTAGTATTTGAAGAACTAATGGTTCACATTTTTAGAACTGAAAAAATTATGAGTTCTTAGATAAAGCTCAAGAAGGGTAAATACCCACTTTCACCTGATGTGTTGAAATTATAAAACATCAAAAATAAAAAGAATATCTTACAACAATTTTTAAGAAAAACAGATTACATCCAAAGGGATGATAATAAGACAGAAATTTTATCAATGAGTGACAGATAGCAGCAGAATATCTTCAAAGGGTCAAGAGAATATGAGCACCAATCTAGATGATGGCAATAATATAAGAACATTTTCAGGGTCGGGGCACCGAGGTGGCTCAGTCAAGCATCTGACTCTTGATTTCAGCTCAGGTCATGATCTCAGGGTCCTGGGATCGAGCCCTAGTCAGGCTGTGCAATCAACAGGGACTCTGCTTGAAATTCTCTCTCTCCCGCTCCCTCTGCCTCTCCCATCACTCGTGCTCTCCCTCCCCCAAAATAAATAAAATGTTAAAAAAAAAAAAAAAAAGAACAACAACATTTTCAAGATCCAAAATGGAAACTCTAGGAGTGTCTGGGTGGCTCAGATGGTTAAGCATCTGCCTTCGGCTCAGGTCGTGATCTCCAGGTGGTGGGATCGAGTCCCACGTCAGGCTCCCAGCTCAGCGGGCAGTCTGCTTCTCCCTCTCCCTCTGCCTCTCCCCCTGCTTGTGCTCTGTCTCTGTCTCTCTCTCAAATGAATAAATGAAACATCTTTAAAAAAAAAAAGGAAATTCTATGCTTTAGAGATCTCGCTAAAATAATCACTGGTGGATGTTCTCAACAAATGAAGACATTAAATCAAAGAAGAAATAAATGGGTTGCAGAAGCCAGAGCCAACTAAAAGACTAATAGATTAGAGCAGCTCCAAGTAAATATTAACTGTGAAAAATAATACTAAGAACCAGTGACAGTTAAATAAAGGAAATAAGTTAAATAAAGAGGAAATAAAATGGAAAATAACTGCATACAAGACGGGACGGTGTGACTGAAATGAGAGCACTACATAAACCCTGGTCTGATTTGGGAAGGAGAAAGCTTTGGACTAGTTCTTTACTTGGTGAGAGCTCTAGAGGTGACCACTAGAAGCAACCAGAGAGTGATAACTCCCAAATAAGTGCATGGGAGGAAATCTCAATGAATCAAATGGAAGGCATAAAAACGGGGGAAAAATTAAAAATTAAGTCCAACAAAATCAAAATAAATATAAATGGATTTTCATACTAGATTTAAAACCCAGCTATATGCTGCTTACAAATAATAAACTTAAAAATCATAAGGAATGGATGAAAACGAAATAAAGACATACGAGGCTGAGACTCGTTACAACAAAATAATACAACAATATTAACATCAGACAACATAAACAAAGGTAGAAAACCTTGCTGGGGATGAGAAAGATCATTAAGTGTAAAAGGATTAATTCACTGAGAAGATATAATGACCTTAAATCTGCAACCATTTAAGCAGCATATCATTCAAAAACTTAAAACGAGAGAACTAAAAACAGAAAGTGTTATTACACGATGCTAGCGGGAAGTCCTAACATCTTCTACCAGAAACGGAGACATCAGACAAAAAACTTGCCTTAATATGAGAACTGTAACAACTCAAAAATCAATATTGAACCAATGAATTTAACATAGGGCACTTCACTGAGCTGTTAGAGAAAGCAATGTTTTGTCATCACTCAAGGAACAGTAAAACAAACAAAAATCTGCCCAGTGAGTCTCTACAAATACTGATGAACGATATTAAATTCCGTCTAATTAGTAGCAATAACACAAACACAGCATCTCCCCAATCCTCCCACACCCATTATCTATTTGGACACTCAAAAGCAGACTTCTAAGTATTTCATAAGCTAAAGAAAAAAATTTAATAGAAATTAGGAAATATTTGTATTCTAAAGGACAATGCTAAAATTTGTAAAATGCAACTCGGTTTAAAAGATAAAGTGTATCTATTACAGACTAGAAAAAATACTGAAAATTCAAGGGTAACTATATGAATTAAGAAGTAAATAAATGAACTAGAAAAATTTGAGAAGGAAGGAAAGATTACAAAAATAAGAGTATACATTCATGAAATAGAAAAGGACAATGACCATCAACACCAAAAAAAGGGGTTTTGTTTTTGTTTCTTGCATTAGACTAATGAAATAGACATACCTCTGGTAAAACCTGGTATAAATAAAGAGGAATGAAAGGTAGGGACATAATTCTAGATATAGCAGACGAGGCACATAAAATGAAAAATAGATTTTAAGTGGCATAATAAAATACTACACTTGTTCCAATATCTTTGAAGACCAACTATTTTCAGTTTATAAATATTCAAATTTAATTTAAAACAGAAAACCTGAATAAATTTGCAAAAACTTTAAAATAATGGATAAACAGGCAACCTCCCCTATCCCACATACACACAGAATATATAAGTTGCCCTAAAGATGAGTATTACCAGTCCATTAAGAACTCGCCCATCACTTCATTTTGTACATATTCCAGAGGATAGGTTTATAAAGAAATATTTACATAAAGAAATATTTACAATTCACTTTATGAAGTTAATCTAACCTTTATTCCAAAATAAGGATAAACAAGAACAGTATATGAGAAAAAAATTATCTTCTCTCATTCTGTGGGTTGCCTCTTAGTTTTGTAGGTTCCTCAAGAAGTTAAAAATAGAGCTACCCAAGATCCAGCAATCGCACTACTAGGTATTTATCCCAAAGACACAGATGTAGTGAAAAGAAGGGGCACATGCGCTCCAATGTTCATAGCAGCAATGTCCACAATAGCCAAACTGTGGAAGGAGCCAAGATGACCTTTAACAGATGAATGAATAAAGAAGATGTGGTTCATATATATAATGGAATATTACTCAGCCATCAGAAAGGATGAGTACCCACCATTTGCATCGACATGAATGCAACTGGAGGGGATTATGCTAAGTGAAATAAGTCAAGCAGAGAAAGACAGTTATCATATGGTTTCACTCATATGTGGAACATAAGCAACAGCACGGAGGACCATAGGAGGAGGGAGGGAAATCTGAAGGGGGAGAAATCAGAGAGGGAAACAAACCATGAGAGACTCTGCACTCCAGGAAACAAACTGAGGGTTACAGAAGTGAGGGGGATGGGGAGATGGGGTAACTGGGTGATGGGTATTAAGGAGGGCACGTGTGGTGATGAGCACTGGGTGTTATATGCAACTAATGACTATTTGAACACTATATCAAAAACTAATGATGTACTACTACATGTTGGCTAACTGAACATAATTAAAAAAAGAGAAAAAACTATCAACCAATATGACACAAAAAAGTACAAACGTATCATTTAAAAAAAATCTAAAGCAAATCTGACCAACTCTAACATCTGTTTAGTCACGGAGATAGGCACATAGGTGTCTGCTTTATTAGCATCTGTACTTTTCTATATGTTTAAAGTATTTCACAACTAAAAAAAAATCACAAGGAGAGAATTAGGGAGAAGCTTCTTTTCTCAGCAGTGGAGGCAAAGGCAAAATCTAGAGACAGAAATGTTGAGAAATATAGGAAAGTAGTCTGTTTAATTCTCATTTATGGCCTAAATAATCTCATATGAAGTAGCTGAGGTCATTTACCATGAGTGATTCTGACTGGGGAGGAGTGCTGGGGAAATAAGAAAATCATAAGACTTCAAAACATGTGTTATAAGCAATGTGAAAAGCAGGACTTATGCTGTTGGTTACTATGTAGTATGGTTCAAAATCTTTTAAAAAATCATTGATAAAAGAAGATTCAGAGAGGTACATAATCTTTAATAACAAACCCAAAAGAAGATGTATTTCAAAGATGTCCAACTAAGCAAGAACATGTTCCATAATTTTGGAACAAAGACAGAGCAGATGAACTTATTGCTAAATTTGTAGCCGCACAGGATGTTTAATCCCATTTTAATTATCCTTACACACTTACTCTTAATTGGCTTAAGAACAATCCAATTATATCTGATTGTCTTATCTCATTAGAGCTGGTACCTCGTCTCCCTACAGCATTCAGAGGAAGAAAAAGATGTCATTTTAGTACCTAATTCCTGGACACCAGAGAGAGTAAAGTAGCTGAAGTCCAGAGAAGGAGGGAAGAGAAGCATCAGTTGCCAAAGTGCCACAGTAAGAGTCTATGCCACACAAGAAGACACTAGGCTGGCCTCATGATAAACATCATGGGGAATATGTCCAATCAGGGTCAGGGAAATTATTATTCTGAACCAAAGGGAGTTCAAAGACCACCAATGTGAGTAAAGGCTGCGGACTGCTCTGGTGTACTTGCTGATCAATGGGTAGTCTGCAGGCTTAAAAACTCCTATTTCCCAGGAGGGAACCCACAGAGGATTTATGCATAAAATGCACAAACACAGAGACACAGACATAACACTCACCCAGAGGGAAGGAGCCCATGCAACAGGCAGCCCAGAGTCTTTTGTTACAAGAGGAACTACCCAAAAAAATACAGAAAGAGTTCAAAATGAAAGAATTCTTCATTGTCTCAAAGAAATTAGAGAGGAATGATACTAAAAGAGCTCAGAGAAAAACAGGCTCTCAAAGATTTAGTGTAAGGGGAAAAAAATTTATCATAGGACAAAAGCAAATCATCTACAGTGTGACTGAACACAGACTTCAGAAATCGAGTATCTGTATAATGAGACTATCGGGTAGCATTGGATCCATTAAAAAATAGTACTGAGGTTAAATAACTATGGAGATTATGGTTACAAAACAGAACATAAATGTTGGCAACTTTGATGTTTAAAAATAATAAAAGTAACAAAAACATGGAGATAGGAGGGTCTGTAATTGTAATTATTCATATATCCTTTATAATAGATTGTCCAAAGCTGTAATGAGTAATCAAAAAAATAATCACTCCTATTTCAGTTTTTCATTTTTTAATACCTTTGGAGAGAACTTTTAGATATGAATATATCTCGTGGCAATGTTCAGCAATTTAATTTTTTGGTTTTACTTTATTATTCAGCTAAAATTAATTAAACTTCGTACTTTTAATTAAAATGGTTAATACAGTTTTTCTAAGATGATTTCTGGCTATAGACACACAATAAGAGATGTCAAATCACTTTCTTCCACCAGGTGAGGATAAGAGAAGTCTGACTCAGAAGAGGGCCTTCACCTGACTCTGCCAGTGCCCTATCTCAGACTTTCAGTCTCTAGAAAAGGAGTTAAGGTAGGAGAACCCTATGCTTGCCTCATTCCTCCAACACAGCTAGATAAATATTGGATCATTCTGAACACCCAAGAAATCGATCTGAGGACCAACAGAATAAGCTGCACAACTGGAAGGAGAGAAGAGGCCACAGTGTGGAGGTAGGAGGTATGGAGATATGATTTGGGGAGAGAAAGATCTTGTCTTCTGCAGAGGGGAGGAAGCCTTGATTGCAGAGAGAGGAGAGGGGGAGAGAGAGGGAGAGCGAGTGAGCACTGCAGAGGGGCTCACACAGGGAAGACTCGTCCCCAAAGCCACTGGCTCGGAAAACAAGAGGGCTGGTTACATTGAGTGTTTACAACCAGTGGTGCTCAAAGACTGGAGTTTTCCAGTTCCGTGCCATGGCTGGGGTGGAGCCTGGTGGGTGTAAAGGTGCTCCCGTGGAGAAGAGTGGAGGCCCGAGAGCAGAGGGTGCAATGTGAGGATCCTCTGGGATACACTGGGAGAGATTTTCTCCCCCTTCTTATAGTGCATGTGGGAGAGGTGGCTCTGCCTCTCAGGGGATAACAGAGCCAGCAGGTGCCGTTGCCGGAGACATCTGGGGGCGTCTAACCTGAACTCATGCTTCTGCTGCACTTCACTGTGAACTGCGAGCTCCTCTGCATTGGCACGGCTGCCCTTCTGGGACAAGATGGCGCCAGTCCCAGCGCAGCTAGAGCCTTCCCCAGCCTCTTTTAACACGCAGACCCAGCGCACACCTAGGTAACACTTGCCACACTCCGGATACGATCCAAATACTTCTCACTGCAGGCAAGTAGAAATTCTGCAGTGGACTGACCTGAGGAAAAGAGCAGCCAAAACACAGCAGCAGAGCACACACAGTATCCACCAGAAACACTTCCTGAAGTGCCAGACTCTGGAAAGTGTATGATCTCTTCTTAATAAAGCCATTGTTCTCAGGAGCAGGAAACATAACAGGCTTTCCTTACACACAGAAGAAGACAGAGACCTAGACAAAATGCCAAGATGGAGGAATTCATCCCAAACAAAAGAACAAGAAAAGGTCACAGCCAGGGATCTAACTGAAACAGATATAAGTAATATGCCTGATCCAGAATTTAAAACAAAATTCATAAGGACACTAGTTGGGCTTGAGAAAAACATAGAAGACACCAGGGAGTCTCTTACCACAGAGATAAAAGACCTAACAACTAGTCAGGCCAAAAAATAGAAATAAAAATGCTATAACCAAAATGTGAAACTGACTGGATATAATGACCACAGGATGGAACAAACAGAAGAGCAAATAAGTGAAACAGAAGAAAAAATTATGGAAAATAATCAAGTTGAAAAGAATAGGGAAAGAAAAATATCCCACAGTAGGGACAGAGAGAACATACCTCAACATCATAAAGGCCATATATGAAAGACCCACAGCTAATATCATCTTCAATGGGGAAAAACTGAAAGCTTTCCCTCTATGGTCAGGAACAAGACAGGGATGTTCCTGAGAGTTATACTGGGTAACTCTCACCATTGTTATTTAATACAGTTCTGGAAGACCGAGCCTCAGCAATCAGATAACACAAAGAAATAAAAGGCATCCAAATCGCAAGGAAGAAGTCAAACTTTCACTATTCACAGATAACATGATACTCTATGTAGAAAACCAAAAGACTCCATCAAGGGGCTCCTGGGTGGCTCAGTCGGTTCAGTGTCTACCTTCGATACTGCGATCCAGCCTCACATCGGGCTCCCTGCTCAGTGGGGAGTTTGCTTGTCCCTCTGCCCCTCTCTCTTCTCTAGCTCTCTCATTCAAATAAGCAAAATCTTCAAAAAAAAAAAAAAAACACTCTACCAGAAAATTGCTAGAACTGATACATTAATTCAGTAAAGTCACAGGATGAAAAATCAACATACAGAATTCTGTGGAATTTCCTTACACCAATAATGAAGCAGCAGAAAGTGAAATCAAGGAATTGGTTCTGTTTGCAATTGCACCCAAAACAATAAGGTACCTAGGAATAAACCTAAACAAAGAGGTAAAAGATTTGTACTCTAAAAACAAACAGTGTTCTTAAGTGTTCTATAGAAACTAAGTGCTTTATAACACTTATGAAAGAAATTGAAGATGACACAAATAAATGGAAAAACATTCCATGCTCATGGATTGGAAGAAAAAGCATTGTTAAAATGTCTATACTATCCAAAGCAGTCTACACATTTAATGCAATCCCTATCAAAATACCACCAGCATTTTTCACAGAGCTAGAACAAACAATCCTAAAATTTGTATGGACCTACGAAAGACCCTGAATAGCCAAAGCAATCTGGAAAAGAAAAGCAAAGCTGGAAGCATCAAAATTCCAGATGTCAAGCTCTATTACAAAGCTATAGTCATTATGACAGTGTGGCACTGGCACAAAACACACACATAGATCAATGGAACAGAATAGAAAACCCAGAAATGGACCCACAACTCTGTGGTCAACTCATGTCTGACAAAGCAGGAAAGAACATCCAATGGAAAAACGTCCCTTCAACAAATGGTGATGGGAAAGCTGAAGAGCCACATGCAGAAGAGTGGAACTGGACCATTTTCTTATGCCACATACAAAAATAAATTCAAAATGGATTAAAGACCTAAATATGAGGCAGGAAACCATCAACATCCTAGAGGAGAACACAGGCAGCAACCTCTTTGACATCAGCCGTAGCTGACGGGGAACCTCTTACACTGTTGGTGGGAATGCAAACCGGTGAAGCCACTTCTGGAAAACAGTTTGGAATTTCCTCAAAAAGTTAAATATAGAACTACCCTATAATCCAGCAATTGCACTACTAGGTATTTACCCAAAGGATACAAAAATACTGATTCAAAGGGACACATGCACCTGATGTTTATAGCAGCATTGTCAATAGCCAAAATATGGAAAGAGCCCAAATGTCAATCAACTGATGAATGGATAAAGAAGTGGTGTGTATATATGATGGAATATTAGTCATCAGAAAGAATGAAATTTGCCATCTGCAATGACATGGATGGAGCAGAGTGTATTATACTAAGCAAACTAATTGAGTCAGTGAAATACAAATACCATATGATTACACTCATATGTTGAATTTAAGAAACAAAAAAGATGAACATAAGGGAAAGAAAAGGAGAGAGAGAGAGAGAGAGAGAGAGAGAGAGAGAGAGAGGGAGGGAGAGGCAAACCACAAAAGAGACTCTTACCTATAAAGAACAAACTGAGGGTTGCTGGAGGGGAGTGGAGGGATGGCTAGATAGGTGATGGGTATTAAGAAGGGCCCTTCTTGTGATGAGCACTGGGTGTTATATGTACGTGATTATAAAAAAAAAATGGTGTCAAATCATGTTTATACAACACTGGGAAAATTATTTTGGATGATAGGATTTAGGGATATTATTCAAATTTTATTTTAATTTTCCTGTATTATTTTAAAAGTGTGTAACATTTTATGAAACCAGCGAAGTTGTAATTCTTCACTACAAAAAGATTAAACCAAATAAAATACACTGGAATGAATCCTAGAAGTTGGGCTCAGTAAAGACATTTATTAAAAACCCCTCAGAGATAATCCTTTAGAAGCTTAGATTTGTTTAGCAAGTACTTTTTAAACTCCTACTGTGTGATCAGGTAGGAAGGAGTATAATTAAAAACTGGCTTAGGTCAATGACCCCTAATTCAAGGAACTTACATTTCAGTTAGGGAAAAATGTGAGAAATTAATACAAAACAAGTGGAAGGAGAGAGGATCATTAAACAATTTTTAAAAATATTTACAGCCTGTCCTCTAAGTGCCCTGAAGACCGTGAGATGATAATGTACCAGGGTTAGCTCAGAAAGCTCCATAGGGGAGGTTTTAAAGGAGTTTCATCTTTTGCTAAGGGCAGGAGACAGGCTACGAAACAACTGATGAGGCAAGAAAACCCGTACTTCAGACCCTATTTTCAGCCGTCACCAACCTTTCATCTCACCAGCTGAGGTTTCTACTGCCTCATTAATATTTACTGTGATACTAATTTGCAAGACCTTTGACAATAAAAGAGCCCAGTAGATATCATTAGCATTTGTTTGTATGCTTATCAGAATAGTGTTTCTACCATGTATGATGTAAAAATGGGTGACAGACCCATTTTTATTTTAACATCATTAGAGAAACAGTCTTTAGACCCATTATTTTATTCAATTGTACCCACTCACTCTGTTACCATGACTATTCAATCAGAGAGCTATTCAGAGAAATATTCTCATAATTTTCATACATAACCCTGGAAAAGAACAACCAAACCAAACCAAATAAACCAACAAACAAAAACCCATGTTAGAAGTAATGGGTTCCCATGCTTAGTGATATATTTCTCATAATAGTTTCAAGATCATCATTGGAAGAACTAGAATGACTAAGGGATACGAAAGTTCAATAATTTTTTTTTAAAGATTCATTTATTTATTTTAGAAAGAGAGAGAGAAAGAGCAAGTGAAGAGAGCGGCAGAGGGAGAGAATCTTCAAGCAGACACTCCGCTGAGTACATGACCCTGAGATCATGACCTGAGCTGAAACCAAGAGTCGGAAGCTAAACCAGCTGAGCCACCCAGGCACTCCTGGTAATTTTTTATTGTGTGTTCCTCACCCTCTCCAGGGAAGATGACATATGAAGGGACCTGAAGTTGGTCTATGGCACGTTCTTCCCACAGCATCCTCAGGGAGGGGCACCAGGCTCTGGGCTACATGCATGAGATTCCAAGACCCAAGTGAAATCTATCCCTGAATAGGGTGACCAGCCTGCAGTTTGACTGAGTAATTGCCACAGACCAAGAGGAAGCACTTAGGGGACAATGAGAAGTAGATTATATCCTATTAGGGAAATCTCACAATAAGGATGACAATTTAGACTAACACCCTAACCTCTGATTTTGACTGGATTTAGTATCAGGGTTACCAATTTAAGTTAGAAAAGATTTAGGCCATTTGTTTTAATTCAGAATGGTTTCAACAGGTTAGGAGTTATATACGGTTACTTCTTCCTAGAGAAGACAATGATGGTTCAAAGCACATTTCTGAAACTGTATGAATTAGATGTCTAACCCTGATGGGGCAAACACGAAGGAGAACCAGCTCTCCCTGTCTGGCTGGCTACTGGGTGTTGGCTGGGTTCATCTTTCTTTGTGCCGTGTCTGCGGCTCTACAAGAATGACCTTCCCCAGGAGCACGGGATCGTTTTTATTCAAGGGTATGTAAGCATACCGAAACCTATAGGATGCCTCATTCATCCACACTTACTACTCCTTCAGCTCCTTAAACATAATTCATTCAAAACGTATCCAGCACCTACCGAATGAGAGGGGCATAATGGGTGTGGTGAGGACCTCGAAGACAGACAGGAAGGTCACTGTACCCAAGGAATTAACAACGTAATGGCAAAGAGGGGAGAGCAAAATATAAATAAATATGCCGTAAGGAATCTTAAATACCATTCCGATTTGAAAATGCTTCACAGCATTGAGATTCTTTTACTCTGTAAGATTCCTAGGATCATAGAACCTCAAAAACATTACTTTCTGAAAGAGACAGGGGGTACTGTCTAGAAATGGTTACACTGAAGGCCCTTTCTTTCATTTCATTCTTCCATTTTTTCACTGTTTATTTTACAATGCTGGGCCTATACTGGAAGCTTCGTAAGCACCACTGGCTTCACTGGCACAGAATAAGCCACACTACCCAGCTGCTTGCTGGTTAGGCCTCAGTCCCGTTTCCTGCCCAGTAATCACCTTCAGCTTCTCTTTGGCAGTGTTTTTCCTAAACTGACTTATTTTAAGTCCTGTCTTCTTCCTCCATCTGCCTGATTTTACAGGATCAGCCAGGAAATCTAGCTTTCCCTTCTATGTGGAACCAGTGAACCAGCCTTTTAACGTGGATGGTGGACCCGTCGCATCACAGAGAGCCCTGCTGCTTCTCAGTGGCGCCCGCAGGTCTGCGGAACGGGCTAGATGACAGAACACTCAACACCCAAGGTAACGGTTTAGACTTCAGAGCCAGCTATGCCTTGGCTAGTATCTTAGTCATGTCATTTACAGGAAACCTCCTTCACACCCTCTGGGCCTCAGTTTCTTCAGCTGAAAAATGGGAATAATTCTACTATACAAAATTGAAGGCAGTACTAAACGAGATAACATGTCCAGATACTCAGACCACTGCATTAAATATGGGCAGTGAATATGATTTCACTTCCACATCCCTTCATTAAGGTAGCTTCATTATTCTATTACTTTGCAGTCTTTTTTTTTTTTAAAGCAGGTTAAAATGAACACAGTGGCCTCCTTTATCAACTTTTTAATTTGCTAACAAGTCAGCTGAAATACTCTGACAATACAATTTTTAACATGTAAGATGGCTATTGCCATGCAGGGCTTCTAGGTAACAACAGTTAGAATACAAGAGCTCCTGACTAAAGACCTGAACACCTACAGGATCCTGATGACATAATACACACTCTTCTTGACTTCCAATCCTGAAGTTGGCTAAGTAATTAAACAGGGGGGTCCCTATGCCCTGAATTTTTTTAAACTCATGATATGGTATTGACTTTAATGAAGCTGGTAGCAGGCCATTTTTAACCAAAGGTCACTGACTTTTAAATTACTTAGGGTATCATACATAACATGGCATTTTTTTTTTAGTACATTCTTTACATAGCACTCTCCCATGATAGTTTTCTATTTTAGAAGCTACTTCTATTAAAGTACTTACTTTACAACCCCCAAAAGACTAGAAAAAAATCACAGCAGTATATATGTGAGGTTATATACAAACACACATTCATACATTTTGGGCTACACAAAAATTATAAAATTATTTAGCCTTGGAAATAATGCAAAAGAGGTAATTATGCCACATGCCAAGAATGTAAAACAAAAATAAATTCTGCTTTCCCAAAGAGATCTTATCTAAGGATATATAAATCCTATTCAAATACTTTTTATTGAAAGCATGCTCCCAGGATTTAGCAAAATTCCTGGTATACAATAGGCAATCAGTAAACCTTTACTATATATATATATATATATATATATATATATATATATATATATATATATATATATTTTACTTATATCATATATATGTATACACATTTATATATATACACATTTATATATATACATTTATATATATATTTATATACACACACACACACACATACTCACATACACACATATTTATAGAGACAGAGAGAAAGGGAGAAAGTAAGTAAAACTCTTGCTTGAATTTTATAAACAGATGAACTGCAAATAAGAATTACCCTAAGCTGCCAAGAAAGTAAGTGGCAGAACCAATAATAAAGTTCAGGTCAGTAACTTTGCAGTTTCTCCCAACCATTTTACAAAACGTTACAATGATCCAGGTCATTATCATTACCCTTCCTCAGGGGTGAAATAACTGAGAGAGAGAAATGAAGCCATTAGGTCCAGACATCCAACAAGGCAGGTTCGGTAGAGAATTACAATGTTCAGCCCTGGATATGTTTATTTTTGTCTCTGTAATTGTCATGTTACGTTTTCCCTGAATGCTGCCGTTGAGCTCCTGATGCAAGAGATCAGGAAGGGAGTCTGCAGGAGAAAACCTGGTGCTGACTGGCAGGACCCAGGCACTGTGTCTCCCCTACTCTCAGCAATTTTACACTGTTTTTCCGACAAGCACTACTGAATATTTCAAGCAGCACAGATGACAAGCAAAGCAGAGCAGCTTTACTGCAGCGGCCCCTATAACAATGTCCTCGACGGCTGGATGAACTCTTGACCAAAAGTTGCTTTTTTCCCCCCAAGTACAGTCTATTCCAATAAACTGAAACCCAGTTGCAACAAAACATGGCGTGGTAGATAAAACCATGACTTGCCAGATCATTTCTTGAATAGAGATCACTTTAAATCTCCTATCTTTACCCAATAATATCATTTACAAATTCAGCAATATGCTTAAGCCCAATCTGCTGGAACTATATTTTCTTATTTAATATCCTTTTTGGTTGAGGTAAACTGGAGAGATTTTTAAGTTTCCTTGTTTAACCATTAAGAAAAAAAAATGTTCTAAGAATTTTCCATCATTTCATTGAAAAAGATATAAATCTCTAAAATGTGAAATGTCATAGTCTATTGAACACTCACCCAAACCAGACTTTTTTAATCGTTTTAAGTGCTGACTTGTTTGTTTTCCAGTGGGAGATTTTTGCCCATGTTTCATTTCTTTATCTGAACTGTCTGCTTCACCATTTTTAGATTCGGATCCTAAAAAAGGAAATAGTTATTATGTCATTATCTTCCTCTTGCTGTCCTTGAAAAGAAAAATCTAAAATTATTTCAAAAACCGTAGATATAATCTCCTTTTCTATAAGTTAATTCACTACCTTTGGCCACAATCTGATTCCTCTGCTGGATATAAAGCGAAAAGCCCAATAAATCAATCAAACAGAACAAAAAGCAAGAACAGATGGCCTAATAGTGGAGTCAAAAACACGTTCACTGATCTGATAGCTTTTAAAAGAAACACTCAGACCTTTTGTAAAAACACACGGATAAGCTTCGACAATTCTATACCATTTAGAGACGATGCAAGACAGAGATAGAACCATGAAGGAAGAAGAGAAGCTTGAAGAGGAGAGAGGATGCCTTTCTAAATAACTTTACATTGAAACAGGAACAGAAAATGCAAACATCAGTCTATAAAAAATAGAATGGTACACAGCTGATAAAGTGACAGAAGGTAAATTAGAAGAAAAGGTCAGGGCTGCACTGAGGTGAGAAGAATGTTCCCAGAACACAGAAACTAATAAAGGATGCCTGATTTTTGCAGCAGAAGACTGAAAAACAAATTCACACTCACGGAAGAACTGCTTTTGATGGCATTGCACATCAGCATGTGGTCCACCATTAAAGTTCAACATTCAAACAAAAGCCAGAGCAACAACAAAAAAAATCCACCCGGCAGTACCACACATTTTCTCACACCCATTGACATTAGCAAATGAAGTCCTTTGATGATGAGCGAGCTGGTGCCTCTTATTTTTGGAAAAGCGAAATGCCCTATTATTTTGGACTCACTGAGAGAGTCCAAAGTATAAAAAAATTAAAACGAAACCTCAAGTAGAAATATTATTCGGTTGCAGAGAAAAATTCCTGACATCTCTCTCAGTGAAGAAGTCTCCTCCGGGAAGAGACTGGCCAAGCATACGGTATTTTAGCTCTTTACCTGAAGGCGAATCCGACTGCTCATCAGACACCTTTAATGGTGTCAAAACAACACGAGGAACAGTCTTGTTTACCATCATTGAGACTCCATTTCTTCTTTTCTGTTGCTGCCTCAAAGCCTACAAAACATGATAATAAAATGTAACGTAAAAATATAGCCACAATGATTTCTCATAATTGAATTAAACGATCCATTTGCCCAACATTACATACAACCTCTTAAGAGACTTAAATTCCACAGAGTCACTAATTTGTCCTGATTCTTAATAGTCATCTTCATGTCATTTTTCCCTCAAAAGCAGCAAATCAGGCTTTTGGCAAAGGGCAGCAACCTGAGACCATTTGGTGTATAATTCTGAAAACAAAGCAGCGCTTTAAAGGTCTGTTCCACCTTAGCCATGTGGCTTGGGAGCCCGTGGAACTTGAAACCATGACTCCCAAGAAAAATAAATGTAAAATAAATGTTTCGAGACCAGGATAAAAATAGATGTGTCTGCACTTCTCCTGCAGGTGCGTCCTCTCCAGTGCACTGCTCGGTCAATCAAGTTAACACCAAGTGTCATCAGTACGTGCAGCAGGTAAGGGCTACAGTATTGATGCGCTCGCTCGGCCGTGGGGAGCGCCGTGCAGAATCACTGAACATGGCAGGAATCATTTATTTCTGTGAAGGGAATCAGTCCTAATCTTGGAAACCTTGCAGCACTTGGCTTCTGTCTGCTTGACTTTGGGCATTAACCTTCAGAACACGAACATGACGGCGTTCTGGCAAATCCAGGGGAAAAAAAATTGAGACGAGAATAAATCTCTCCAAATGGGAGTGCTTTGTGTTTCATAAATGAAGCAACCACGGTGATGATAATGTAATAAAAGACATTTAAAAGTTTTGAAATACAGCTTATCCAGCGGATCGCTTTACACAGAAAATTACCTGTAATAAAAAGGGTCTTCAGCCCACAAAACTGAAGAGACATTAAATTCGGAGTTACAGGGATGCTAAAACTCCTTAAAAGGTTAAAAGGCTGACCACAGACAGTCTCAGACGTTTTTATTCCTGGCTGCTGTGTCATTTCTAGCGATTTTATAACAACTCAGTTCCTTGATTAATGTTCTTCGACTAGAAGTTGTGACAGCCTCCTAAAATACTGCGTTGGTTGTATATCCCCTGCTGTCAGAAACAATGTCATTTTAGTTGCAAAGGGTATTAGTTGAATGTCCAACTTGCAGGTTGTACGATTTAGCGATCAAATAATTAGAGAAGTAAAAAATTAAATACCATTTAAATGAGAGAAGGCGTATTCAGAAGAGATTTAGAACCGGATGGAGAAGTGGATGGCTTGGGAAATCTATTACAAGGGATACTGTTGCTAATGAAAACACAAGCCACTTCCCTCCAATTCTGACATCTACTGAGCTTTTCTAAAGTACCAGGCACTGTGTGGGGGACAAGGGTTACAAAAATGAACAAAATGCCCTCCTCCTCTCCTTCAGCTTGCTGTCAATAATATATTTAATGAGAACATGTGTGCTATAAAATATTTAAGACATTTACCCTTTCTTTCATCAAGGTGTACACAACTGTATAAATCTCTACGGCCTGGTGTAAGAGCTCAGAGCACTTTATAGACATTAACCCATCAATCCAATCATAAAACAGAATGAGGCAATGTGGTGCCTTATATTATGATTAAGTCCATTTTTGCCCACTACATAAGACAATAAAACTTGTACAAAGAATGATTGATTTTAAGGAGTCTATATATCATAGACTTCAACTACTTCCCTTGGCAATCCAAATGGGTATTTTAAAAGCATTCATTTTATGTCAGGGTGGATAGGTATATATTTGAAAATACTGGTTAAGAAGAAAAGAGGTGAACTAATAAAGGGCCTACCTAGAAATTGGAATCATAAAGACGAATGTCTTTTTATAGCATTAGTGGTAAATAATTATTAAGGTAATAAAAATTTTGTCCTCAACTTTTAGAGCTGAGAGGACTCGACTTTAGACAAATTAGTAGTTGGACAGAAAGAAACCATGACAGAGATGATATAATAATAATAATAAGAAAAACCCACAGCATCAAGGTATAGCCAAGGTAGGGATACAGGAATACCAATCAATATTGAAACCATTTCAATATTATTTTTCCTAATATGTATTTCCTACTCAGAAATTTGGACAAATATTTCTGAATACAGTATTTTTTTAAATGCTGAAATGAAACAACATATCTACAGGGGACCACAATTAATGCCCACCATATAAAAAAAAATGGTCTTAAGTGCATTTAAAATATGCATACGTTTCTGTTTTACTTTTGAAAACCATGCATTATATTTGACCCTGAATAACATTTCTAGGGGAAGATAGCAAAAATTGGGAAGTCTTGTTTCCACTGAGGCTAGTCACAGTGGTTAAAGTAGAAAGCTACTGGGCAAACTTGAGGAGCAACACGGTTCAGTTAGCAGAAGGGGCATCTCAATCCCATTTACTAGATTCATAGTCACTTTGGGATAACTTGCAGATCCCAGTTCACTTTCCAGAAAGCAGGATTTATCTGACTCCGGACACCAGGCACAACTTCCAAGCAGATCAGAATGTGGATGGAGGTGGAGAAAACAATGCTGGATAACAGATGTCTGGGATAGTGTGAGCTCCACACAAGAGAACTCTGGCACCTGCCACGTCCACGAGGCAGGCGATACAGCAGTGCCTGCATTCTAGTGATTCCTGTTCTCTTGCTTGTGGGGTGTTCATGGGTTTTTTGGTTAGGTAACTCTATTTCTACAACTATGTGCACATTAACCCCTCAAATACATGCTGGATGTCTCCTCACAATCCCCCTAAAAATGTGCAATGCTTTTTTGGACGTTAGCGTAAGACAAGGACAGAGGGGGAGGCTGAAGTGAGCGAGGAAAGCACATACCCCATTGGAGGAGGCAGTAAGTACTCAAGAGATGCAACACAACTGGATTTTTAGGTGAGTTTTCCTGTTTTTAAACAAAGTACCAAGCAAAACAAAGATAATGCTGAACTAGATTCAGCCTGGGGGTACCAATCTTTGAGACCCACTACACACCATTCCCAATGCTCCTCACCTCCCCAAATAAATGAGTCTGACCACTGCCCAACAGAGGTATTAAAATCCCCCTCTTCTAACGTGCTGACCTGCAGATGATTGGGGACTGGTGCAGAGCCACCTTAATGACTGTGTGGGGTGATGGGGAAGGGCCAGGTTGCAGAGTAAGAGAAAGAATGAACTAACCAGCTGAGTAATGCTGGATAAATTACTTGGGTAAAATATCCCTATAAAACAAAGACAATACTGTTGATAAGATGTTTTAAACAGGACACAGAACAGTACTTAACACTATTTGTAGCACATAGTAAATATTCGGTAAATGTTACTTCTTATATGATTTACCCATTCGGCAACGAATGCATTTTGGGGGGACTTACTCTGTTGTGGTACACTGCTGATCCACAGTAACGAAGAAGACAAAAACAATTTTTTGTTTTATTTTGCATTTTAGCAAAAGACTGACAAGGAATGACCAAAAATAAACATCATAATTTTACACACATACAAGCACTAAGAAAATTATGCCAGGACGAGGAGGTAGAGTAACTGGGGTGGGAAGAAAAATCTCTGGAGAGGTGACAGTGGAGACGAAACCCAAATGACAAAGAGAAACAGCCACGTGAAGACGGCAGAACCTCCAGTCAGGGAAAGAAATAGTATTAAGACCTCTATCAGGGAAGGTCTTTGGTGGTTCAAGGAATAAATAGCTGGGGTAGCTGGAAAGAAGGACTAGAAGATTGCAGAAATGGAAAGGAATTGCCTCAAATGATTGCCAAGGGTTTCTTAGGAACAGGAGATTTATGTTCAAAGCAAAGGCAGCTCTCCACCCTGTCTCTTCCCACAGCCTGAAGGGACCACTCTAGCACTTCTGCCCCAAAGATGGACAGAGGCCCAGCGACGGAAAGCACAGCGTGTCCCCTGCCTGATTAGCACCCTTTGCCTTCACGCCCTGCTTCAGCACACATTTTGAAGCTCCACTCAGGAAGTACATTGCATCTCACACCTTGGACAAGCTTCTTAACGGTTCTGAGCATGTTGAGCGATTTAGGGAAGGGGGTCCTTAAACACTCCAGGAAGCCTTCTGCCTCAGAGCCTCTGCGTGAATTCTCTTCTGTGCACGGCACAGTCTTCCCTCAGACACCTGCATGGCTCGGTTCCTCATATACCTGAGCCCTTACTCGTTGCCTTAGCCCATTTGAGCTGCTCTAACAAAATACCCCAGGCTGGGTAACCTGTAAACCACAGAAATTCATTCTTCCCAGGCTGGAGGCTGGAGGCTTGAGGTCACAGTGCCAGTGTGATCCTGTGAGGGCCCCTCCTCAGGCAGACGGGGGTCAGGGAGCTCCAGTGGGGTCTCTTTTGTAAGAACACTGATCCCATTGATGATGGCTCCATGCTCATAACTTAAGCACCTCCCAAAGACCCCATTTCCAAATACTGCCACGCTGAACCTCCGGATTCAAACCTACGAATCCGGGGGGACACAAACATTCAAATCACACACTCTTCACTGCTTTTTCCACCATATTCTCCATCCCCACCATCCACTCTACTTTATTTCCCCCACCCGTGGAAAATATGTATTTGCATAAAGTCATTTTCTCTTCCCTTCCCCAACCTAGAATATAGACTCTAAAAAACAGGGATTTTCATCTTTTTTGCTCACGGACATATCCCCAAGTGCCTAGAAGATTACCTACGCTACACTAGGTGCTCAGTAATTACTAAGCATAAATAAAAACTCTTAAAAATAATTTTAATAAAAATAGAAAAGCCCTCTTCTCTCGCTCTTTAAAATATATAACTGGTTTATTCAAAAGGCAGAAATCAGCATGAAACAATCAAGAAATAACTTTGTTCTCCTGATATTGCCTTCACACAGTTCTGACCAATTTCCCTTTCTCATTTCTGGATAATATTTTACACAAAACACATAGCTTCTTGGGTCGCCTTCAAGTATTTATACAGTCTCATTTTCAGGCATCAAAACATGAGGTCTAACATGAAGCCTTCTTTCTGCTCTCCCCAGGCTACACCTATGTCTCAGGTCAAAAAACTTCATTAGCCAAGAGATTCCTGATTTTACTCTTCCTCCATTTCCTTCTTCTTCTTCTTCTGGGTTCCCCAGGATCGGAGTTGAAAATGAGGAGAAAAACAGGTCAAAGTTGTCTTCTCTGGTGTTGTTATCATAGTCACACTATCACAATCTTTGGGGAGGCAGAAGGCCAGGTACTAGATTTGTATGGTGCACGTTATCTAGTTATACAGATAATATTACCCATGTATCTGTTATCTAGTTACAACTATATAGTTATTACCTAGTTATAACTATATATATAGTATATATCACGTATACATATATATACAAATATGTGTGTGTGTGTGTGTGTGTGTTCCCTTCCTGGGAAAAAAATCTACCCTTCATGAGTGTTTCTGAGTCTTCCTCTCACTTAGACTGTGCCTCCTTTCACCAAGAGAGATAGGATGTAGCAAAGCTCTATCCACTTTTATAAAATTCCTTTAATTAATGCTCCTTCAAATGAATCTTGAGCTATTTCCTATATTGGCTGTTGGGGGATGGCCAGGGCCATTTGGCCTCTCTCACTAAGTCCTTTGAGGTTGTGTCTAGCACCTCTCTTTACAACAGGTATACTTGTATCACACTGTCCTCAGCTTTGAGCTTTAGCTAAAATTCCAGAAGAACAAGAAAATTCCTGTTTTATATTATATGTTACAAATATAATAGAAGTTAAATGCAATTTCACGTAACATTATTTAAATCTGGATATCCCACAGTCATGTAATAGATTAAGCCATGTAATAGATTAAGAAAATAAGACTAGGAGGGTCACTTTAGATGGTCATGGGAGGTTTGCTCTCTATAAGGTACCCTGAAAGGGGAGATTTTATTTTGTTGTGACAAGTTATGAGAGGTGGCTTTTTGTACTCCACACCAAAGGTCTCAATTAGCTAGAGGTGGCCCTGCTGCAAAATCTTAACATGGTTTTGACACTGACATTGTATAATAAGTCTTACTGTATTAGTCTAAATTAATTTGAGGGGGATGATATCAACGAGGTGCATTCCAACTACTCGAGCCTTAACTATAGTTTGAAATGCTAATGGAGTATCTTACCAAACAACTTTAAATTGTATAATTTCAAATCCAGAAAGAAACACTATCAAAACTTAAATAAGGGTGTCTGGGTGGTTCAGTGGGTGGAGCCTAGGACTTTGGCTCAGGTGGTGATCTCAGGGTCCTGGGATCCAGCCCCCCATCAGGCTCCCTGCTCAGTAGGGCGTTTGCTTCTCCCTCTCCTTCTGCCCCTCTCCCCGCTGGTGCTCTCTCTCAGAGAAACAAAATCTTAAAAAAAAAAAAAAAAAAGAGAGAAAGTGAAATAAGAAGATGGCAAGTATAAACGCAGTCTACCATAAAGGAATGTACCTTTAGGCTGCCCACATACATAACATCCAACAGGACCAAGCTCCACAGGGTACATGGTACGAACCAAGTTTAATACTTTCAGGTATTACTCAGTATGAAAGAAATTTACAGGCTTAAACTTGGAAATAAACTTATTTTTTAAAGGAAACACATAACAGAGCCAGACCAGCCAGGGAAAAGTAACAATCCCATCATGCAGCAATTACAACTCTGGCTTCAAGGAAAAGAAAAGAAATCAAAAGATGAGGGCTGAGCATGCTTTTCTCTAGAGATGTACTGTGATAGTCTCTTGTAAAAAGAAACCAAAAGAAAAAGAAATTAAAGCCAACCTTTTAAATAAACATTTTATTTTTTAAACAGAAATCTTGTTAGATAACTCTTTAAAAAATGGAATGGTTTCTCATTTCTACTCTAACGAAAAGTAAAATAAAACCTAAAATCACAGGCTTTTGTGTTAACTTGGAATTTGCATCAACAAGTAACGCCTGTTTTACTGTAATAGAAAAACAATACTAACAATGTAAACTGAAGAATGCACTGCATGCAATAAGCCCTTCACTGAAAAATCTGAAAATATCACATGCTGTGGATGCTAAAATAGTTAGAAATACACACATATGAAACAGCTGGCTCGAGTCAGGCACTACCAACTTGCACTGTTGCTCTTATGCTAAATGTCAACACCCATGTTCAAGAAACTGCTATCATGCAACATAACCTTTGGAATTTCACAGTATTGGTCAAACATATAAAGCTAAAGCAAAATACCAACACTACATCTGCTTTGTGATAAGAAGAGAGGGCAAAATACCTGCGACTTGATGAATAAATTCTACCACCCTGAATAAATAATGAAGGAAGTCAAATAAAACAACAGTGCAACATAGAAAGTTCTGTTCTACACCATGTTACATCCCATCACCACAGAACTCATCCTTCCTTAATCTTTCATTTGATTCTGCTGTTTAAAAAACCCCTAAAATTTAATCTTTCTTCATTATCCTTCTTTAAAATTCAAAATCTAATCATTTCATATTTTTTAGGATCATTATAACTAAAATAACAAGGCAGAGAGAAGACACGGAACAAGGTAATAATCAGCAAGCTGCTACTCTCCAGAAGCTTCTGAATATGCTTACTTGGAATATGCTTATTCAGGAAAAAAACTACTAAGATAACAATATATTATTCATGCAATTATAGCTAACATAGGATGTTAACTAACATTCTGATGATCAGAAAGTAAAAGGGACCCAAATATTTAGAAGCTATGAAGATATTCTATGCCAATAGGCAAGGGCCATTATAGCCTCCATATTGCCCAGACTGTAATTATACTGCGATGAGCAGTACTGCCAAGTAAAAGGACCCACTCTCTATGGCAACATGCTTCAGGTGGGTGTGGGGGCCTCAGATCTGCGAAATTATGTCTGGCTTATTTTGCAATGAAGGTTTATTTTAAATTATTATTATTAGTTTTTTTTTACTACACTTAAGCTTATAAAGCTTCTGGGTTTTGTTTCTCTTTTTTCCCCTGCTTACTTCTTTCTAAGAATCTACAGGGGCCAATGTACAGTCAAACTACTAAAGGCTGAATGACCCAGAATATACTTCTAGTAAAATGATAAGAGCTATGTAATTGATATATCTGAGTGTCTGCCAGTAATATGTGTTGATACTGAACACCGTTTGTGTTCAAAAATAATATTCTTAATGATTATGCTGTATTCCTTTCCTTACATTATACAAATATTGAAGAATGTAAATTTCCTTGGAAAATGGCAAAAATTCACCCATCATATTATATACCATATGCCAAAAGGCAGTATCAGTTAAGAGGGAAGAATCTAAAACCATGATTCTGGGTTCAGTGTCATCTTCAAAATGTACTCACTGAACAACTGTGGGCAAGCAATCTAAATTTTCTGGGCCTTATTTCCCTCATTTGAAAAATGGGAATACTACTACATACATTAAAGGATTTCTGTGAGGATTAAGTGACATAGTATATATAAAATACAGCACATAATGTCTAGAATTCAGAAAGGTAAATACCAACTAATGTAATTGTTATTAAGGTCATTCAGCTGGCCCTATTGATCAGATGATTTATACATGCATATATATACACACACAAAACATATATTCACAAATACAGAACACACATATGTATATATACACTTACAAAGAATTCTACATGGTCCTAGCCATTCAACTATCCAAAAGAAAAGAAAGCTGCAGATTTGCTGAGGCTGTTACAATTTAAAATGCCTCATGTTCAGTCAATTTTTGAAATGCTGTCTTAAAAAATTCAGCAATTACAGGGAATCTGGGCAAAATTCTGCAAGAGCAGCTTTTTTCTAAATGTATTTCCAATATGAATTTGATTATTAATCAAACATTAGCATATCTGCTACACATTGTGCCATATTCCCACAGTAGCTAATTTGCTATTTGGTTATACAGTACAAAGTTTTAAGAAATTAATACACAGATCTTCCAGGACATTAAGAAGCTGGTAGGACAGGTTTCTTAAAACAAGGCTTAAATCCTAAGCAAGCAAGTGGCACTTTCCGTGAACACACGCTCTGCAACAACACAAACACACTAACTCAAAGTTGTGACATGATTTAGTCATTGTAAAAAATGCTCAAATGATACGAAACCAAAATGGAGAAAGTAAAAAATAGTGAGACATGACAAGACATAGATCTGAATCTTTATCTTTACATTCCCATACAGGAATATTCCATGGTGTACACATTTTTTAAATCACTGCCCTTCAGAGACATGACTTTCATTTATGACCGCATCTATGTTTCTCAAATGCTACAAGAACCGGTATCCAGCTTTGTATCCTTTGTTCTCTCCTGGTTAGCATTTCATTATCTGCGTTCCATTTGCCGCCTGAATAAGCCTTTTCCTGGACTGCCCTACTGTCATCCATCCTTTATTCCATCAATTAAAAAGGGATCTCAACACTGAATTCAATTTTGTTCTTTGGTCTAAAACATTTTACAAGATATAAATGGCAAGCTCACCAAAGATTATTTGATGTAACACTAATTACCTTAAATATAATACCAATGAAAGGAAATACTGCAATTTCAATACTTAATACAGAATAGAAAAGTAATGTAATTCAGTACAAAAATATTGAGTTTCTTTCCTAAGTTTCCTTGCTTGAGGTAGAGGAGAAGATAGGGGCAGACATCCTAAGTCTAGGAGACTAGATTTACAGGGTAATGAGATTAAAAAAAAAAATTAACTTTTTTTTTTAAACATGGCTTCTCTCTCCTTGTTACAAATATATCACTAGCATGATACTTCTATTCCTACACTTGGTAAGGGTCTGCAGGAGGTGTGATGGAAAGGGTTTTCATAGAAAGAGCAAAATAAATACGGAAGAGGAAGGCAGTTAAACAAGGGAAAACCATGAATTTTCACATGCACAGTCACATGTATAAGCTTTCCACTGATCAACCACGCTGCCATCATGCCATGTCCCCATCTAACCGCAGCGTCTCCTCCTCCTCTTCCACTCCCAATTTGGAATTTGCTGGCATGGTGGCAACAGCTAACACATACTGAGTGGCTATTGGGGGTCACTCTTTCTGCCACGTGCTTTCAACATCTCACCTCACAGACTTCTCAGATCATTCCCATGTGAAAGGTGTTATTATTTTCCACATTCTCTAGAGATGAAATTTGAGACTCAGAGAAGAAAAGTGTCTTACCCAGAGTTGCAGGAATCCACACTGGGGTATTTCAGAGCCTAGAAGCCCACCTTGCAAACATTCCCTCCCATCACCACCTCAGCGCAAGGACACAGGGGTCCAGACCGCTCAGGTAATATCAAGGTGATACTGCACGACTGACCTCCATTCAGCACCACTCACTCACTGGTGGACATTCTTGATAAAAGTGAGCCACAATTACTATTTTTCTTAGTTGTAACTTAATGCATCTCCGTCACAAGGAAGAAATTATCTGTTTATTTTTTACATCAACTATTAGTTAAGCACGAGACCACAGAGACATTATTTTCAAGATAGGCAATGCATTTATGAACCCAAAATGTTTACTATAAACCTCACACAAGAAAATCTTAATACAAGGTTTGATGGTTCCAAGCACATTTTCCCTCTTCTATTTTATATCCCGGTTCTCGGCCAAGCCTCTCCTAGTTTTTAGCATAGAGTAAAATTAGTGTATGAATGTTATGGAAGTGGTTGAATTCAGGACATCTCTGTTGCTCTCTGGCTGCTATGTTCTTACCGATTTTGCTTTCGCCACATCACACCCATTACTTTAAGTAGGTCGAACAGAGAACGAACGCCAGCTCTCTTACCTGTTTAAGAGCCTTTTTGGTGTGCTGCTGAAAGGAAGACGCTAACTTGCTTTGCACCGTTGTGTTAGTGAGGCTTGAATCTCGAGTGGAAGGTGCTTCATCAGTTACCTGCTTCGCACAAACTAGAAACAGAGCGAGATAATGATATTACTAATTTGAATTCCTTTTTTTATATCCACTGTAATTAACTTACTTGGAGCTTCTCTCCAATAGAAAATGGATACCTAAAATAAAGCCAAATAGCACAGTGAAAAGAAGAGTATCCAGATTTGAGAGAAGAGATCACTTAATAACTGTGTGGTCACAGTTACAAGTAACCTCTCTACACCCCCATTTCCTTACCCACTAATTGATGATAATTCCTATGTCATAGGACTATTGTGCAGACATAAAAAAAGAGCATAATATCTGCCTCAAGACTTGAGAGTCAGTAGATACTTTCTAAATCTGAATATGCAGATTGAGCAATGCATAGTCTTTTGAAGAAACCATGTAAATTGATGAAACTCTTTCAAATCTACCAACCGCCATGGTTTCTTCCATTTAATAGCCCTCCTTCTATAGACTCCCCGGCCTACTGGGACAGGTTTGTCTCGTCCAGTGGGCCAAGTCATCTATCGCGGAGAAGAAAAAATAAAAGCCAAGATGTTGGGTGTCAATTTAAGGCAATCATTTTCAAGAACATCATGCTCTCTGCAGCTAATCGTATAATCTGCCCACTTTTGCCAGAGTCAAGCTTTCCTGTTGCCTGTTCTACAGAGGACATTTTCTTCAAAAAGCCTGTTTTTTAGAAGAACCAATGTCTCACTGACATGGGTGACAAGGGCCCACAATCACTTTCGGCTCTGTGGAACCTGGGTTATAGCCAGCACTCGTCTTCAGCCCTCACACCTCTCACCCGAGAGACGAGGCTGAACCCTGCCTGACTCTGGCCGCAGCACAGATGCAGGCCCTCTTCCGTGCACACCAGAGGGGAAGGCGTTATTTGGAAAATCGAAGTAAGGAAGCACTGTGATTGGTGGCAGAATGGAGGCAGATGTCAAAGGCAGGAGGCAAGAGGAAGTTAGATGGAAAAAAATAACTTGAGAACATATTGGAAAAGCTCAAAATATGACTTCTTAAGGGCACCAGGGTTAACACTAATCCAAGAAAATTTTCCAAGGAACAGTAACTCGAGAGGATTCTGACCTGAGCTTTAGAGGCAGGTGGAGGAGTAAAAATTATTCTAGTCAAAAATGGAAGCATATGCACGTGCACAGTGTTGAGAACACTCAAGCTGCTTTAGATAGACTCAAGCACATGTTGCCTAGAAATAAAAATGCGGCTCATGAAAGAGAATGTTGGGGAAAAAGAGACAAGCTTTGTTTTAAGACAGAAAGTAATCAAGTTACTGACGACTAAACAAAATGAACAAGGTTTAGACAATAATTGTTAGTTATTAATGCCAAGCGCTTTACATATGTGATCTCATTTCATCCCTGCCACTTCACTGCTGCTTCCTTTCAAGATAGAACGGTACTGTCTCTGTTTTGGAGAGAGAAAGCTAGAGCTCAGGAAGCTCAACAACTTGCCCACTGTGACACAGTCAACCAAACAGCAGAGCTGAGAGCCAGGGCCAGACCCGTAATTTCCCACTTAAAATATTTGGCCTCAAAGCCTAGAACTGACGCAGAAAATTCAGTATCTAAAGAAGTTTAATTTAGTTGCATCCTGAAGGTACGGAAACAGGAAGTTAATAAGGGCAGGAAGATCAAGTCATTTAACCACTGACACGAAAAAATTAAGAACTGTGGGTGAGAGTGATTGATTGGCCCAGGAAATACTAGCATTGAAGAAGCCAAAGGATTTGCCCATGGACAGAGTCAGAGAAGTCCCTGAATTAAAGATCGGGTGACTTGTTTCTATTTGATACCATATGATACTTTCCCTTAAAACAGTCCAAACGTTGTAGTTAAGGAAGACTTTGTAACACTGCTCCCATGAACTATGGCTCCTAGGCTTTTCTCCTCACAATCATCCCTAGAGTGAATTGTAACACTTCGCCAAATCTTACTCATCAAGAAATATCAGAAATTAATCATCGGTTTACATTCCAAAGATAAATTTACTATTACAGTGATGATACAGATGGCCTTTTTAATGTTCTGAAGTCTCTGTGAAGTGTGACAAACTGAGGAATTGAGAGGAAGGTGGCAGAGGAGACAAATGATTCCAACTGAATGGACCTAAATGTTGCAACAGAAGCCCAGCCAGAAGCAAAGCGTGCGTTAGAAAATATGTTTTATTACTTCACATTCTTAAAGTAGTATTTCCACCTTGACAAATGGAAACTTGCTGATTAGTTAAAAAGGAGAACTAATTGCCATCTGTGGATTTTAGGGAATCTAGGGAAAATATGAGAATGCTTCTGCATACTGGACATCTAAACAAATTTACCCATTTGCTTAGGAAGTGCTTTTAAGTCTTTCAAAGGTAAACTCCAATGAAGCAGGATCCCAAAACAACAGATGCTGAATTAACCTGTATGTGATGAAAGCCTTGTTCCCCCTGCATTCATCTGACGTGCCAGTAAGCGGTACACAATCAGCCTCCTTCCTGAGCAGAACAGGTATCTTCTAACTTGCTCTATTTCCCTTTGACCCAGGAAACCACAGGGTATTATGGTACCTATTTGGGTATCAGAGGATATAATGCATAGTTTGATTTAAATTCACCATTACACCAAGTTAATAGTGATTCACATATATTTAGTGTTTCCAAAAGGAAGACTTGGGTCAATTTAGAGCCCAGAACTTCAGACGGGGGGCACACCACTAAAATGAAACAGCATCAAGCAATCCTAGGAAGATGATTCATTTTTCTTTAAATTAGCTCTATTTTGCTTTACCTTACATTCCATCCTGTGCTCAAGTGAAGCATCATGAGAATTCCTTCTTACATAGTCAATTTTCTCCCTGATTCCCTCTTCTGGAACTTGATCCTATTTCCCCGGATTAAACCATCTTTTCCCTAATTATTTATTTCCGCTCAAATAATTACATAGAATCTTTAAAAAAAAAAAAAAAAGTAAATGTAATCAAAAATGAAATCTATAAATGAGTGTTCCTTTGGGTTACAAAAACACAAATACCTTATTTTTAAGGAAAAAAGTCAAGAAATAATAAAATGCACAATGTAACCCATAAGCTCCAAACTGCATCTGCGTGTGTGCTGTGTACATGCTTGTGTAGGGTGTGTGTGTGTGTGTGTGTGTGTGTGTGTGTGTGTGTGCTGACAAAAATGGACTCAACACCGGTGTATGAGTGATTTTATTTAGTCTTTTACCACGTATATGAGGGTGGCTGAATCGAAAAACACCAAATAGCTGGACTTTGGAGGTTCATGTAGACTCATATTCTGACAAAACATACGGTTTTTCACTTTTACTTCATTCTTACAGTTTTCTTAATAACAGATGTGATAAATAAATAATGCAGGGCTCATTTTAAACAGTTGCCTGAATATTTATAGAAGGGACTGAGCTTGGCCTCTGATATACAAGCCAAAGAAAAATTAATGTTAAAGAAAGGACCAAGGGAAATCCCTTGTATGTGAAATTACAACAGAAACCAGGAAACTGAAGAATTAGGACAGATGTTTTATCCAATAAATATCAAACCCTGACAGGCAGCTTAGAAAGTTATATCTTTTTGGCATTCAAACAAGAATGGGACTTTTCTTTTTTTCTAACTTCACTGGCATGATCACAAAATGAATGCCAGGATTTATACCTCAAAACCCCACAAGACTGCCTGCCCCTTCTGTAGGTGGACAAAATGAAGACAAGGAAACATTTTTTTAAAAGGTACAGAAATGCTATTTCTGTCTACATTTTGCTTGGCTGCCAAAACTAGGCAAAGCCAAAGACATAGTTAAAAGCTTATCTGCTTGTTTGAAATTCAAACAGGTAATGAGGTTCTCAGTATTTGTTGCTCAACTACCTCCACTCTCACTCACATGCAGATTCCCAAACCTCCCACACAAACTGTTCTATTTAGAAGGCTCAGGAGCAAAGAGAGGTGGGGGTTTCTGCATCATCCTGAGACCATCTTGAAGGCTAGAGAATAATGGTGACTGTCCAGCAATGCTGGATTTCTGACTCTCAGAGTCTCGATGCTGTCCTCCTCTCTCCCCTTTTTCATTCCCTCCAACCTGAAAATGAGATCAAACTAGAAAATACGGGTTAGAGCTCATATTTTTTAAAGTTGAGTGACAGAAGGTATGGGCACTACTCCCCCCAGTGTAATTACCAACCCACTGACAAAGAGGGCTTTGACCTTTAAACCAAGACACGAAGAAGGGAGAAATCAGAATGCAACCTTGGCTTTGTCTCTCTCTTGCCTTACATCTCGTCTCCCCAACTCCCATCCTCTCTGATCCAACCAACTAAGACCCTGCTGTGTTTCCTGGACACAGTGACTTGCTGTATTTACTGTACTAGCTTTGACTGTCCCTCATCCAACTCCCCTGCTCCATTTCTTTGCCTGGCAAATTCATCTCGGCAGACGAACAGCTTCCCCCAAAGCCTTCCTGACCATGCCCGTCTCTGAGGTGGACTTACTCTTCCTTTTCCCATGTTTCCTGGGAACTTAGTATATGAATTCATGGCATTCTCCACAACCAGTGCTTCTGTCTGCCTCACCACCCACAAGTCCAGTCACTCAGGGACTTACACTCAGGTGCAAAGACAGGTTCAGAGCAGTTGATCTATAAACGTTTATTAAATGAAACTGTCAAATTTGATTTTCATGAAATTTATCTAAAGTGTCTATTTTTAATGTTAACATTCAATTACTACTTTTAATAAGTATTCATGGAAGGGGAAGTCAGCAAAACAGAGTTTAATTACTGTGGAAAAGCATACATAAAAAGTGAATTTTTTTTAATCTTATGAACATTTTTTTAAATCATCCTAAAATCAATTAGGGAAAATATGAAAAACAAACCACAAAACATCCTATGCATGTCCGTGGAAAGTCACATGACCTGCCACTCAATGTAAATAAACTTCCTTCTGCCATCCTAACTTGTTGCCTTATTTTAAGAGGAAAGTCACAGTTTGGGGGTTTTGCATAGTGAAATAAAAATCATTTAAAAGCCAAAATCAGAAATCACAATGCTGGGGCCTGGGTGGCACAGCAGTTAAGCGTCTGCCTTCGGCTCAGGGCGTGATCCCAGCGTTATGGGATCAAGCCCCACATCAGGCTCTTCCGCTATGAGCCTGCTTCTTCCTCTCCCACTCCCCCTGCTTGTGTTCCCTCTCTCACTGGCTGTCTCTATCTCTGTCGAATAAATAAAATAAAATCTTTAAAAAAAAAAAAAAGAAAAGAAATCACAATGCTTATTTGAAACGGCAGGAGTTAGGTGAGGGCAGAACCACAACATAGACCAGGACCTGCACACAAGAGTCACTGCAACAAAGCTATTCATTGCTGTATGTCCCACTAAGCCACGTGATAAGTCATAGGCTATCGGAGGTGACCGATGTTCGCAGGTCTAATCCAGGCAGGAAGAAGAGCAGCCTTTGATCCATTTCATTTCTATCAGTTCTCCCTCCAATTACTCCCTTTCAATTTTCCGATCAAACTAGATGCTATCAAAATAGTTCGCTGTAGAAATAACCCTGATATACACTGTAGGCTTAATACAGTTTTTATAAATAAAAGTTATAAATCGAAGAGCGCAGAGTATATTGGGGATAACGCTGTACACAGTTAGAATTCAATCACATTTTAAAAGAAAACAGAGTCTTTGAGGAAGCTTATTTATTTAGGAATCATTCATTCAGTCACAAAACTTCTGCCGAGCACCTCTGTGCCAAGCACTGTATCAAATGCTGGAGGACAAAATCGAATAAAGCCCAAGACCTGACTTGGAGACGATAGAGCTTTTTTCAAATGTATTTTTTCTAAGAACAAGGGCACAGAACTATTAATTCTAAGGAAAACCAAGTGTACAAAAACCTACCAGTGATAACTAAAATTTGTTCTGAAAGATCGATAAGCACATAATTCAAAAGTATCCCCAGATGGCAAATAATCAAAAAAGCTTATGTTTGGATTGTGTACACTTTATGTATCATACTTACACTGAAACTGTTCATATCAGATGTTCTGGATATTCCTAGTAACAAAATACATGCCAAAAACTGTTAAAAATCACTTAATGAGGACCAGGCAAACCCTATTTGACCCCCAAATCTTTCCTGGACTCCATTTCTTTCAGAGAAAAGGTAAGTCCTTAATCCTTTTTTGGATCCAGACTAAGGAGAACTACCTTCTCTAAAAGCATTCCTTATTCCAAGATAGGTAATAGATACTGGGGCTTAACCAACTTTCCTCATTGCAGTAAAAGACAACATTCAAAGCATATGAGATTCCAAGAAAGGCCAGAAATTACATAGAGAAATACTGGCAATCAAATAATGAAAATAGCAATTTTCCTCTAAGAAACTTTCAGGGGAGAAATTGTCTAAACATTTTAAGTACTGATACTCGGTAATATTTAGAATATCATTTATGAATAAAATAAAGCTAAAATAACTGAAATTTTTACTGTATTTTATATCCTGCTTCATTAGCCCAATAAAGCCCTCTTCTTAGTCAGAAGAGGTTTGCAGAAAAGGGAGCTAAATAAAACAAGAGGGATGGAAAATCAGATGATAATTATACTAGCAGTTTCTATCACTAAGAACATGTCCCTAACAAGCTGGAATCAGGCTGATACCATAGGCTACACGCAATGCTCATCTGATATCACGGAACTGGATCGATTGCAATTTCATCGCAAGGTCCACACGTGGTTCACAGATGCTTGCGTTTGCCCTGGACAGGGCACTGAAGCCCCGCAGGTAACCAGAGCAACATCTGCACACTGAAGGGACAACTATAGGAATCCCTCCTACAGCCACTCAGTTTATCACCAGAGCCATTCAGTTATACTAATATCTCTGGATATCCATGAAAATATCCCTTTAAACTCAGACAAGAGAAACTCAAACCAGAAATAAGAATATTTAATGGGAAAAGCATATTCTATAGGTACCAGCCTTTCACCACCTAGCCCCTTCCCAGAGATTCCTCTCTCAGGCTTATGGAGAGCAGTAACACAATAAACTGCTTGCATGGGGCAAAACAGCGGATGCGGTTTCTGTCATACCGCACAATACCGGTGACCTTCTACCCTGCATTACATTTCCGAAACATCTACATGGAAATACGGCAATCCACTCAGAAAATGAGAAATAGCAAGAAGAATACCATTAAAAGGTTGGCACAGGTCAAGGGTAAGTGCTTCCTCCACTTGTGGGCATCACTACTAAGTACTTTATACTTTGACACATAAAAGATAACTCTAGTATATAATAAAAGGGAGTGAGGTAAGGTACTAAGGTGGTTAGCTGTTTGAGAAATGGCTATATACTGTCACTTTAAAAAGGAGAGAATGGATTATCTGGCATCAATGAAAAAAGTACTTTACTTTTTAAAGAATGGGTGCTTTGTTCATATATACTAATTATAAGCTAATAAATCAAACAGAAATCTGGCTAGTTAAGATGAGTAACTGAGGGAATACCTTGAATTCTGGTTTTATTTGAGAGGGAGTTTGCTTTTATTATGAGATCATACTCTCTTTGCAATCTTTATCTCTATATTATGAAATACTTCTCTCATAGCACAAGAAAAGAAAGGAAAAGTATACTTAAATAGGTCACTTTATCTGTGGTTAGAAAACTTTCTTTTCCTCCATGACTCCAGGCTATTAAAACTGACCAAAATCCATTTATACAAGAACAAAGTTCACAGTTCAAGGGGAAGTATGTAAGAAAAAAGAGGTCCCTAATGGGTAAGAGAAATGGAAAATACTGTAAACCAAAAATGTATGAAAGAGCTGGGATAAGTCGTTGGGAGAAGTTAAGATGAAGGGGGCGGTAGCTAGATGACGCCCAGCTGTTCTTCATCATCAGGCAGGAAAAAAAAGAGAAAATTAGTTTAATTAAAAGCACAAAAAGACTTCAGCATAAGGAAAAAATTCTTGACTATAAAGGTTATCAAAACACAGAGACAAATATAAAGGAGCCTGAGATTCCTCTCCCTCTGGACATTTACTATTAGACTAACATCTAACCATCGACGGGCTTAAGTCAAATGCCAGCTACAGGTCCAGCCCTTGAAGTCCCTCGTACTTGTCATGAATGCTGTGGGCTGGGATGAAAGAAGGGAGAATGAGGAAAGAGTGGGCAGAGGAGCTCTGATATCCTGCCAATGGTCATTCCTGACTGTGAAGAGTATTCTCTTTCCTCCGTATTTTCTTCCATGTGTAACTAAAACAATACAATTTTCACATACTTAGGTTTCTCTAGGCCACCAATGTAGAACAGGTGTCTCCATGAGCTAACAAAGCTGTTAAGGAAAAAGAAATGTTAAGGAAAGACACATTAGCTTAACCTAAGAAAATCAGGGGACCCGGTCCAGTCACTGAAAGAATTCCCCTCCCCTCATCGGCAGGACTGTGAGGCACGGCTGTCAGTTAGAAATGGATCCCGAGCACACAGAGGAAGGCAGAGATGCCCTCCTGCGTACGGTCACGCGGGAGCAACCACAGCCCAGCTACTGAAAAACCTCCAGCCAAACAAGACCAATAGCACCACGAGGAAAGAAACACCGAACAGGTTAGCGACATCCTCCAAAGGTACTCAAAGCGCTGTCTTCACAACTCCACAGTCCCCTCATTTTCTTTTCCCTGATCCCTTCTGTGAAATCGCTACTGATAAACGGTCAGTGTGCCTACTCCCCGAGGGCACCTAAACCTTCAGCAGTACACTTCTCACTTCCTCCAGGAGGCTCCTCATCTGTATGTAATTGATGTCTCAACAGAGATCCTATCCACACACTTCGGGCCAGCTTAAAGCACTTTTCACTTCTGAAAAAAGACCCCTTAAACTGTGGCCTCTGAGCCAGTGAAAACAAAGAGTGAGCTGAATAATGTTTCATTAAGTTAACACAACCCTGCCAAGAATCATACGATCAGAAACCCACTTATAAAGCTGGCCGTAAAGAATAATGAAAAAGGACCATATAAAATTCTTCAAATGTTGGAATCATTATTTACCCTGGGATCTAAGGACCAAAACATAGGATATATGTTCTCTATAATTTTTTCCCCTAAATAGAGACTTCTAAAATACTAATTCCCCTGCTAGAGTGCTGCTTCCTCCCTGAAAGCCATTAGGGTTAATAACAAGCAGAACCTTTTTTGATCTCTGTGGATGAAAATTGTACATTCTCCAGTTTCTTCATTTTGAAAAATAGGACGGTTGCTTTTGATTTTAAACATGTAATATAAATCAGAGCCATGAAAAGAGAAATTCATTTTTTTTCTTGTTAATAACAATTTATAAATAGAAGGTGAAGAGGGTGAAGACTATCTAGTGATGCTATCATTTCATATAAAATATGTATGGGTTCTGCAGCCAGGAATGCACCGTAAGTCAACTTAATATGTGTGTGCAAACTCGTGATATACCAATGTATTATGCTCAGAAAACAACTCAGACACAAATATACCCATAAATCTCTGACTAAAATAGCCCATAAAATTCAAAATATTTTCTTTGGGTGACAGAGATCTATACTTATATTGGCATAAATGGTCATGGGTTGTCAACAAAGATATATCAAGTGATTCACCTAAATCACTCTTCAATCTCTAGAGCTAAAGCCTGTGAAATCTGAAGAGTTTACTTTCTGGAGTCTATATGTCTAATTCATATTAACTTGAAAAACTGTTTGGTAGGAGTCAAGGAAACATACACATAACTATAGTTCTGTGTCTTGTAAATCCTATAATCAATAATATACCACCTTCGCCACAATTTAAAAGTTTTCAACAAAACTTCAAAACAAAATACCTTGGCAAAAGATCGCCCATTTAATAAGAATATTTCTCTGGCCAAATGACTGCAAGAAGAGGACTAAAGCATTACTATTACTATCTCAAATCTAAAGGTTCAAATACTACTGACTGGAATCAAGCTACTTAGATTTTCTATTACCAGTTTTTTTTTTCAGTGTGTTTTTTTTTTTAAAGATTTCTTTGCTTACCCTCTTTAATGGTACAGAGAATGTCAGTTGATCTTTATTAATTTGAAATAACTCTATGGCTTATTCTTTGGATTGCCACAAGGGTATGTTACCAATTGACAGTTATTATTCACCTCGGCACTTCCCACTCTTTCATCCCAAAGGAGAAAGTGAGAGAGGAGAAGAAAAGAAAAAACAAAAACAAACAAACAAACAAACAAACACCTGGTGGGACCCTCCCCATTTCCTTTCCCTCTCACTCTCCCTCTGCTCCAGCTCCCAGGTCCACCCATCCCCACCCATCCCCCAACTTCTCTCTCTCTCTGATTATATTTTCAAAGTATATTTGTACAGCTGTTAGAAGTGCAGAAATTGTATCCATTCTAACTTCTGGTTCAAATATGTATTAGAAACAAAATCAGCAAGGAAATCACCTGAACCGCTTCAGTTTCAAGGACTTTAGTATCGATTTGTAAGAAATCATGTGGTATCCACTCCTTAATTTGGATAAGCCAGGGGTTCCTCTCTGTCAAATTCTCAAGTCTATAATCAGAACAGATTTGCACAAATGTTGGGAAAGCAGAATTGTATCAATGACTCCTGGCTAATAGTGTTCCTTGTGATTCCAAGGGAGTATCCCAGTGGTTAGAGCCTGGCTTTTGGTGTCACACAATCTACTTGTCCTTGCCACTTGGATGAGATATTGAACTTATCTAGGTTTATTTTCTGACAGGCAAAAAAAAAAAAAAAATTAAAAATAGAAAAAAATAAAAAAAATAACAGAGCCTAGAAAGATTATTTCTCTTATAGGAATATCATGAGGATTAAACCATATACGTCCAAGCAGCTTACAAATGCTGGGCAGTGGAGGCCGTCCTTTTCAGTATCTAAGTGTGGCATGGTTGATGGGCTATACACAGAAGTATATGGTATTTACGTGGATAGGAAATATACTTGTCCTAAAAAGAAGCAATTGTTTTGCCATAAGATGCAAAAGTAGACAAGTCAAGGAATACTCAAGGAAACAAGCTATTTACTATCCGTTCAGTGATTCCCCCAAAGGAGTTTCTCTAATGCAACTTCAAAGGAGAGACCAGAAATTTAGTCTTGGCCACATTAGCTGGAGATGTGTGGGTATGTGTTACTTTGTGAAGTTCCTATTCACATTTCAAATTAGGGGAGTTTGCTTTCCCCACTTTGTTTTAGCTATTGGCTGAAGGCTCCCACCTGGTCCTCCACCCCTTTCCAGCCAGTAAAACCCTCCCATGTTTCCTCTGAAATTCAGGATTAGTCAATTAGCAAAATCTCCTATTAGCCTCCAACTTTTCTTTGAAAACTCCCTTCTCATCTTGATCTACGAAAAACCTGGCTCTCTCCAATGAACACTACTTCCCCTAGAACCCTCTCAGGTAGAAGCCCCTTTCTTTTCCACACATCTTGTGCTACTGGGCCTGGAAATCGGATTGGTGACCTCTATCTTCCCTTGCTTCTCCTTAGATGCCCCCAGCCTGCTATCTCATTCCACCAAACCACAGTAGCAACTACCCCTCCTTCCTGCACTTACCTAACAACCCCTGGGTTACTCCCCTTCAGGTTTTGAAGATTTTAGCTCCTAAATGTCACACCCTTTCGATGCTAGTTCTAACGTATCTGTCTGTTTCAATACCCACACAGATGATTCTCTAATATTTTATACCTGGGCCACCACCAGCCTTCACGTCTCTGTGCAAATAAGAAAAAGCAACATTTCCTCCAAGACGACCCAACGCCAGCCCATAACACTAGGCTGGGGAAACAGCTGCTGCTGATGGTCCTTTCAGTCAGGCCACTCTGCAGAGGGTGAACAATGCCATTCGTGACAGCCTTAAACCTAGGCGGCTCCTTACTCTCCTCTCATCTCAGACATACATCCCATAATATTGTCCTAACCTCAATTTCGTGTATCACCTGTCCTTTTAACTCATTCTCTCTAGAACACCAAATCAAACAATCCTTCCACCCCAAGAAGACCTCCCCCTTCACGCCATCCCTCATGCAATCATGTCCTTACCTCCACAACCACCTTAAATACCATGAAGACTGATCCTAACTGCTCCATTTCATGCACCCTTAACTCTTTTGTCCCTCTCTCACTTCTTCATTCACACCTGGCAAAACCCCAACTCTGGTCAAGTCCAACTCTGTACCTATTCTGCACTTGTAACAGTGGTCACGAACATGACTGGAGAAAAAAATACAACCATGTTGACTGGTCTCATATTAAATTCAGAATTAGCAACCTTAAGAGGATCCTTAATGCTGTCTGACTCCAGATAAACATTTTATATATTCTCCCTGAATCTGCTGATAAACTTGTTTCCTATTTCACTGAGAAAAATGAAGCAATAAGAGGCAAATTCCGTAAGCCCCTCCCACGTGCACACACCTACTTCATTTCTATCCAAATACACTGACTTCTCCCTCCGCTTCCTTACAGCCCCTGTTCATACTCCTAAATAAGGCCAATCTCTTCATTAATTGAACAGATCCATCTCCCCTCCTCTAAGCAAGCACATGGCCACAGGACAACTTCCTCATTATCAAATTCTCCTCCTCAAACTGGATTTTCCTCACCAGTATAGAATTATTCTAATACTTACCTCTCATATTAAAAAATAACTTTCTTTTCACTCCACTTTCCCTTCTAGCCATTTTCCCATTTCACTCCTTCCCTTTACCTCAAAAATCCTTGAAAGCATCGGCTACACTTGGGGTCTCTAATTCCTGATCTCCCATTCTCTTGAGCCCACTCCGTTCAGGGTTGTGGTCTCAGCACTAGATAGAAATTGTCATTGTCAAACTTATCAACAACGTCACAAAGCTAACGCCAGTTTCTCTCAGTCTTCATTATAAGTATTTGACACATTTGAGGTGCTTCCTCTCCAGAAACACTCTCTTCACTTGGTTTCCAGGCCAGACAACTTGTTCTCCTATCCATCTATCCTCAGTCTCATTTGTTGTAATTATTTTCCATAATTTCTCCAAGCTCTTAAAATTCAAGTACCCCTAAGCTCAGTCTTTGTGCTTCCTCTCTTTTCCATTTCCCTTCAGTTCCTTGGTGATTTCATCCAGTTTCTTGTGTTTAAATATTGTCTATAAACTGACCACTTCCAAATGTATATCTCCAGCAAAGTCTATCCCATAAATTCAAGACAGATAAGTCCAATTATTTAACGCATCCACCAGGGTGTTAAAAATGAGTGTCATACTTAATATGTCCAAAACTGTCTCCTGATCAACACCCTCCCTACCCCCCCCCCAAACTAATTCTCTTGCAGATTTTCCAACTAAGTTAAAGACAGGGCAAATTCTTCTATTTGCTAACACTGATAATTTGGGGTTATCTCCAACTTTATTTCATAACCATACTACTCTAGCAGCTCCTGTGGGATCTAGCTTCATACATATCCAAAATCCAATCCCTGTTCAGTACATCCACTGCCACTGCGTTTATTCACCTCTTATCTAGATTATGGCAATAGCTTTCTAACTGGCCCCTCTGGTTTTGTCCCTTTTCCCATATAAATATAAATATAAATATAAATATATATATATATATTTATATTTATTTATTTATTTATTTATTTATTTATTTATTTATTTATTTATTTATATATATTTGTTACCAGTGGTCCTGCTATACTTTAGCTCCTGCTAATATCCAAGTGAGATCATTGTCTCTCTATTTCAAAACCCAATAAGAGTTGAACAACTCACTCAAAACAAAAGGCAAGATCAAGGTATTATAGTATCTGGCTTCATAACTTCTCTGACTTCATATCTCACCATCCTCTCCTTTGCTCACTCTGGCCTTCAACCACACTGGCCCCTTGATGTTTCTGGAACATTTCAAGCACTCTCCAGCTTCAAGGCCTTTGTAATTGCTGCTTCCTCACCTACAACTTTTTCCCTTTAAATACCTGCTCCCTTAGCTCCCTTCAGATCTTTTCTCAAACGTACTCCCCTCTCTCACTCTTGTCTCATTTATTTTGCCCCATATCACTTTTTGGCACCGAATAAGCTATACATTTTACACATTTATTTTGCTTATTATCTGTCCCTCTACCAACCTAAGATCTGTGAGAGGTCTCCTTTTGTTCTCGTTTTTTTTTTTTTTTTTTTTTACTGCTGTAACTGCAGTGCTGAAAACGATACGCAGCACACAGAAGCTCAACATACAGGCTGAGGGAGAGAGGGCACGCAAGCGCTCACTGAAGCAGGCAGGGCACCAAGAGGAAGGACCCGATGCTTCCCCTTCATCCTCCTAGACAGGAACAGTTTGCCCCATTTACCAGCCCTTCCAGAAAGCCAGAAATTGCTATGTATCTCTCTGCCTTGTTCCCTCTGTGACCACAAGGACTGTCGAAGTTCACAGCACTACCACAACAATGCATGGGGTTGAGTTGAGTTTTTAAAAGGTATAAGAATAGGGACATCAAATTCAGTGAAAGTTGGTTAAAAAAAAGTCTACAGAGTCAACTTCAGCCCTTTTTACAAAGAATCTGTTGTTTCCTACCTTAATGCACAACCTCTACTGCAGATCAGATAGGCACCGAAGCAAAATCAGTCTCATGGGGCCTATCAGAAAGCATACCAGCTTAAAGGGCAGGAGTGTCCAGTCAGAATACAAAGAAACTCCTACGGCTGCTAATAAAATGAATGGCTTTGGGCTATTACTGAAATACGATATTTCTGCAAGGACCCTTTAAGGTTTGTTTGTTTAAAGATAATTTACTGATTTCTATGAGTCCACCAACAGAGGCTTTAATGACACAGTCTTCCTCCCAAATCATGATCTGGGTCCACTTTGTGGGACTAGTGGGGAAGGTAGGAAAAAGTCCAGCAGCGTTTGTAGAACACAGATTTGTTAAAACTGCGGTACGAAAATTATATACACCAATGGAATCATAATATAAATGTCCTGAGAAAGATAAAAATGAATTAACATGGATAGAATATTCAGAGGAAGAAAATGCCCCCTTAGAATTCTGGAAGGGTTGCTCACTTTTCAAAAGAGTTTCACAAGAATATAACTTATTTGGCCCTTGTTTCATTGTGAGGAATATTAACCCCAGGCTTCATTTACTAAGGACAAACCCAGGAACAAAGCTATCATAAAACTACTTGTGGTCACAGGAAAAAGAAACACAATCAGAGATAAAACATGAGCAGTCTCTGCCTCACAAAAGAATAAAACCACTAGATACCTCCAGTAACACTCCCACCTTACAGAAGAAATATACTGATAACACGTGAGAATATTATCCAGAAAAGTCCATCCTGTTAAAAAAATAAATAAAACAAAAAGCAAAGAAAGCCATACTTTTCTTTAGTGCCAACCTTCTGAATCAAAATTATTTGATGATGAATCTATGTAGGTGATAAAAACTTAGAGAAGGAATTGTATCTCTAACGGTCGGGAATTCAATCAGTGAATTACTGGAATTCTACATAACCTGCAAGAGAACAAGGTCTATATCCTGACATGCATCACACGTACCTCCATCTCCCTCTCCACTGGCGTTGGCCTCCGCCATTTCTGCACCATCCAGTTCAGACTCACAGCCTAAATCCAATGTTCCGTCAGCCGGGCATGACGACTCCTCTTTCTATATTATTTTTTAAAAAAATAAGACTTATGGAGATGTACTGGCAACTGAAAATATTTAAAATACTTTCAGGGTCCTAAAGTAGTACCACTGTTACTTGTGATTTGGAATTTCAACAAACTGATTTCTTAATGTAAAATCACTCCTTAAAACACACACACACACACACACACACACACACACACACACACACACACACAAACCAGGAAAAGCACATTGCCACAGATGATTTTTTAGACCTTTAAAAATCTATACAAAACAAAGTTTCCTTTTGACATATATTGTTTCCTTTTTTTTTTCAATTCTACACTCTTCCTTATATTAGGGAATGACTCCGGAAGTCAGAATTTTATCAGTAAATTAAATACCCAAGTAGCTACAAAAAATGAAATAATACAAGTCTTTTTAATTAACCTGTGTTATTCTCTGAAACACACACAGTGAGAAGGGTCTGATGCTTAGCAGCTGACAAAGAACCCCTACTTCTTTCCCAGGTATAACTTTTAGTATTAAACGCAGCCTTCTCAAAGGACATTAATGAACTTTAAAAAATGTGATCCATCATTTATTAAAGCAGTGACTTATTTTTAACTTACAAGAAATAATACATTAATTTTATGTGTTCCAAGTTACACAACCATGTACAGAGCATCAGCTTTTATCCTCTGGAATTCTGCATCTTAGGTAGCATTTCCCAATCTAGTTGGGGATGGGATTATACTAAAATAATGAAGACTCTATTATCCGAAGCTTTTTATTTCATTCCTCTATTCTTCTCACACAACAAATATGCATTATTTAAAACTCCCTTGATATCACTGCTGTTTTAAAATTGAATGATTAATTTAAATCAGCAACTTTTCAGGAAGAATGGATAAATGTATTTTTATAAAAGAGAGAAAGGCATACAGGTGTGAAGCCTGTATATCAACTGATGGTCATTAAGTCAAATAGTTCACAGCCACTGTGATCATCTTAAGCTCCTGGCTGATGATTCACGGCACTCCTCCATGTACATTTTTAAGAATCAAGAATTTTAAGGAAGCCACAACTATTTTCCGTTACCATATGTTAGAGTGAAACCACAGATATGCTTTCCTTGAAAAAAAAGTCATTGTTTATTCTTAATATGAAATCATTTTTAAGACATCTGAAAACATTTAAAAGGCACAGGGTGATTTTTCTGCCCTTCGCCCAAATCTAAGTGTGTTTACCTTCACATCTCTGAAAAAATGCATGTTACACAGTAATAACAGACATAAAATGCAGAACAATCCAACTTACTTTGAGAGCATAGAGGCCTGACTTTCCAGGGATTTTGAAGAATGTTCCATCCCCTATTCGAGTGTTAGTGTGAAGCATTGCATTCAGACAGGCTAATGGAGAAGTTCCACTAGAAAATAAAAGTGTGCAGAAATGAAGCAATCTGAGATGCAGTTTCTGTGGCAAAACTGTGCTCTCGGTCTCTCTCTCAAAAAAAAAAAAAAAAAAAAAAAGACCTTCTCACATGCCTTTTTAAAATATCCTCCCAACCCCGAAAACATCTACATTACAATAACAGGCCGGTCCAGTTTTGCCAAAGTTAATCAGATGCATCTGTCTTATAGGCTTCAGGCAAAAAGTCTCCTGAATTGAAATTATGCTTTTATTCATAAAGCAACCAACACTCTATTTCAAAGAAACCAAAGCCCAAACGTTTATGTGCTGTTATTTTACAAATAATACCATGAAGCCTCAGTTTTTAAATATTACAGACAACTTGATGGTTGCACTTGAATGATCAAATAAACCAAGTTCAAGGACAGCTCCATCCTATAGGTTGAAAAGCAACAAAAGAATAATAAGAAACCAGGGAAGAACTGATTTGAAATTACAAGTGTTTAAGTTACTCACAGGACTGCATTTCTCACACAGCCAAATCAAAATCTATGTCTGTGTTCGTACCTGATACAGCTTCTACAATGACATCCTTTTTTCAGATTTGTCAACAAAAAAATAAGTGTTTGGGAATTCTGCCCAGTTTTATGTTCTGTAGTAAAGATGCAAGTGACTGAATTATGAAAATAGATTTTTTTTAAAGAAATCAACTGGCATTGAACTAACGATTCAAAATTTCAAAGCACATATGTACAAACATTATTGAAATGTAGTCATTATACCTAGAAAGATGTTTGTGAAATGTATATGTATGTATTTTCCGGGGTAGACTTTAGAACCTTTTTTTGGGTTTTGTTTACAAACTAATATTTTTGCAAACTAGAACTTCAAGCTAGAATTGTTACTTTCATTTACTTACGTTTCCATGTACGTTTTACTTCCTAATATGTGAAAAGATCAATATTTGGTTGAACCAATATTGATTAGAAGCCCTACTCCACCCCATTTGTGTCTTAGGTGTTCTGGGTATTTAACCCAAAATATTCTCAGATAAGATTATGGACCTCTGGGAAACAAACTGAGGGCTTCAGAGGGGAGGTGGGTGGGGGACTGGGACAGGCCAGTGATGGGTATTAAGGAGGGCACGTATTGCATGGTGCACTGGGTGTTATACGCAAATAATGAATCATGGAACATTACATCAAAAACTAAGGATATACTGTATGGTGACTAACATAACATAATAAAAAATTATTATAAAAAAAGATTATGGACCTCTAGGATATTAAGGTTTGACTTTCTATGATAGTAACATAATTTTATGTTACAAAGTTACGAGTTTTTAAAAACAAAAATTAGGAATCTCTTACCTACCACAAAAACTCACCAATAAAATGAAAAAAGCCAAATCTGCTGAGTGGCCACAGGATACCCCCCCCACACACACACACATATGTACGTGTGTGTATATATATATATATAGCATATAAACCCATCATAGTCATAAAGGTTTATGAGTATTATAATAAGAACACTATTATTTTAGGAAGCAGCTTCTCTGTGCCAACATGTCAATATGATCCCAATGGGTCTGACAAGAAGCAAGAGCCCTAATATAAATGTGGTCAGAGAACAATGTAGTGATAACACCAAAATATACCTGGTAATTGCACTGTGTGCATTTATGTAATATCTTTCCTCATGAAGCTTCTCCAAGTTTACAGACCTTGTTTCATTATTTTTCCTCACAAAAGATTTTCTGCTCATATTTCAAGTGGGCCAGGCATACCTCATACAGTAAAATATATTCATCTCCCCCAGAAATATCTCTGTCCGTGAACAAATTCCAGATAAATAATGCTGTACATGTTATGCTGAGCACTCCAAAATACCTATTTTTGTCATTTTCTCTTTAGATAAAAGCACAGACAATTTGAAGCTGGGAAATTATTATGCCAGATTTGTGAAGTTTTAATTTAGTGAAACTGTCAGAAACACAGACTTTCTGTAGGGACTTGGCAAGAAAATGTTAACACTACAAGTAAAATAGAATCCAATACATAAAAATGAAAGAATGTAGACTTTTAAAAATATAGCAATAAAATTGTCCACCTAACATCAAACTTCACACACATTCTTCCTGCTTTTTCCTAAAGTCCTAACAACAGATTTAGAATCTGAACGAATAATACAGATTTAAAGACAACTAAAAAATGCTGAACAAATATAATTTAACATCACTATAATTTACATTTTCTTTCTAAGGTACAGTAAATGAAAGATAATTGTAGAAGATAAACTGACTATTAAGTAGCAGTTTAATGCTATGGTTGCTGCAAATATAAGTGATAAGCACCCAGTTTCATATAAATAATAAGCTCTGTTGAGCATGAATATATTATTAAATTATACTGCTTATTAATTACATAAACTCAAGATTTACTCTGGAAATATTTAAAAATATGTACTTCCACAATCACATGACAGTATATCTCTAAGTCTCAATGATCACTATAATTCTCCCAAATCTTTCCTGGAACAAACGTATGAAATTTGTTTTATTTCAAAACTAAACAACATTTGCATTTTAGAAAAATTAGAAAACATTTTGCAATGAAATGCAAATTTTACACCTCAAATCACTGGCTGATTAGTCACTTAGTTGTAAGCATATCACCTGCATTTCTTAGCAGGAAAAAAAAAACTAATCATATGGTCCATTTTATTTAAAAACAATAAAACATTAGCATCAATAGAGTTAAATGTTTTATAAAGGTAACTGTTTCATCCAATGCAGACTACACATAGGAAAATGAATTTTTTAAAAGTGTTTCATACCATTTACTTATTGCTATTATTCTCAATAACCCCATACAGTCTAGAAGATTTGGATTGCTTTTCCTGAAGAAATGAACGTCTTAATGAACTGCTATTAAACAGTAATAAATAAAAGTCTTATTTATGTATTTTTATTATTTTCATACTCAAAAAAACCTAGAAAGCATGCCTTGGCCCACTTTAAGGAAAATATATTTATATTCAAACATATTTAAATTTGTTTTTATATGAATATATATTTCAATGATTTACTGTGGGTATAAAAGAACGTGAGGTGAAATATATGTGAAAAGTGTATTCTTAGCATGAACACCTTCTATGTAGCAATTCATATTTTTCATGAATTAAAAACATTTCACTCACAGTTAAGGCAAGGGTTAACCACCTCGGTTGGAATTTAAAAGTTAAAAACTCTGTAATACAATATGTGTATGTGTATATGTATGTACACCTGAAATAATAAAGCATCAACACTTTAACAACAACAACAAACACAACAACAAAACAACTCTGAACTTTCAGAAGTCACTTACTTTCTAAAAAGATGAGTTAGAAGAATCATGGTGGTGTCCGGAATTAGAAAAGGAAAACCAAGAAAAAAAGGAAGAAAAGAAAGTTAGTTTTCCAACTTAAATGCAATTCTGCATCTTACCATTTCAATAAACAGGATAATATACAAGAAACACACCAATCTTGTAGATTTAGCTGCCAACGGGGAGGAAAAACCAGGAGCTGGGGTAAAAGGCAACTCATACTTCCTTCCCTAATGCCTCTACAAGGTTTTCATTTTATCCGAAATGCACGTGTATTTCTATATCAGGAATATAATTATGAATAAACAAGGACAATATTTGTCCCTAATTCTTCTCTACCATTCCCTGTAATTGGGCCCTTTCCTATACACCTGCCAGGGCAGATATACAGCTTATTCTACTTGTTTGTTTTTCTCCCTAGACTGTAGGGTTGTGGAACCCTTCTGGTTTGTTTTCATTTCCCACAACCCCTGAAGCAGAACAGGGGTGGAATTTGGAGGCAGGGGAGCAGGCATAATTTAAACTGTCTAGACATCAAAGAACCCCCAGAGATGCTTTGCAGAGCCCTGGTGCTGTGTGAACTACAGAAAAACCATTGCTTTATCACATCAAATTGCTGACAGAACACATAAAATTTTACTAATAGTGAACACTTAGTGAAGGGAATGGATGGTTTATCTATTTTAATAATTTTAAAAACCACAAAAAAATGCAACTGGAAGAATATTTACAGACATGACAAAGAAAATATAATTGCAGTCCTCCATTCCTTTATGTATAAAATAGTAACGCTGTACAGTATTTAAGTAAGCCAAATTTTAAACTATTTTATTTTACTAAGTATCTCTTACAAATGTCAGGTGCAAGCTATTTCCTAAAAACATTTTTAATCTTATTTTTCAAATATGGGAACAGAAAATTAATCCCAAACAATGTAAGTCTAAAAACTCAACAAATTCAAGAAGCAACTATTAAGCAGCATTTATTGTTATTAACAGTTGCTAATTGCTATTAATATAAGTTAAGAGAAACAATGATATGTTCACTCTCCTTTCAAAAAAATTCATAATAGCTCCTTTCAAGTGCTTCCAGTGTTGATGGCTTAGAGAAAATGCCTTAACTTATTATAAAGGATATATTTTTAAGAGGAAATTACGTGGGCCTCTGGTGAGCAGGTAATATTTGAGTTCTTGATGGCGGATCTTTGTGTTCACTATGTAAAAATCTAAGTGTTTACTTAGGATTTGTGCATCTAACTCTTGTATATGTTACACTTCGCCAAAATGTTTTTAGAATGTTAAAAAATGAGCAATGCATTCTTGGATTTGTCTACTCATTGACATCTTTAAAGGGCAGGTCATTACTAGTGGAGAAGAATAAACAATTTCTACCAGTGAGTGTGGCTGACTCCTTAACACACATAGGCACAGCGCACATCCATCGATCAATCAGTACCCTAGATGATTAAAAAACATTCTAGAAAGGCAAGGCCAAACTAACTTCTTACTCTTTGAGAAAAATTACCACTGGTCTGGCACTCCTGAGAATGACTGAAAATAAAAACTTAAAAGCTTAATATGTTACTTAAATAATCCCACCACATAAAATGTTAACCAAGAGATGACCTACAGCAATCCTGAATTTTGATTTTTGAAGATAAAAAAAGTGTCCCAAACTTCATAGTACCTCTGAGAAGATTACTAAAGAACAATTTTCATGAGCACAGACATATGAGAAATAACAAATATCAGAGTTTTAAAAATATAAAAATAAATAGGAAGAACCAATTAACTCAAGAGATGGGTCATCATAGGAAGACAGTTTGCATATTTCCATGTGAAGAATATCCACATGATTTTCAATAGTCAACATGTCTTTAAGGAAAAATTAGAAAGGTAGCCCCAGTACACTTACGAAGTCGATATACCGAGGCATGAAATAATTACCATGTGACATATGCTGTGCAAGTCAATTTCTAAATTTAGAGAAATAATTCAACCTCCAAACCTAAACACATGGCTTTGACTGGCTTGAACAATATAAAAAGATGTTTTTCTTAGACTATAAACAGAATATAAACAGAGTTTTGAACTGAGACCTTTCATTCACTTTGGAGACATTACCAAGCTGCCACCAAACAGACTGCAGTGGTTCATACAACCATATTCATTAAATTGACCTTTTGCTTTAGGAGACAAGGTTCTCAAAACATTAAAACGGGGACAAGCGCTTGCTTAGTATTATTTTAAAATAGTAGCTATAAGGAAATAAAGAAATGGGCCCATAAAAGTGTAAACTAAAGCCTATAATCCGAATTATAATATTTAAAGATCACCAACTAAAATCTGAGGTTACAGACACTGAGTAAAAACACACCACACATACAGCTGGATACTGGCAACTGCTTCTCTGCGTGCCCTGTTACCACTGCCCTTCCAGGAAAGGCAAAAGAGCAGGAGTAAGGCTGTGGCTTCCGGAGCCTGGCAGCTTGAGTTCAACAGAGGCTAGACCATTTACTAGCTGTGTGACTTGAGACTTGACCTCTCCGGGTCTCAGGTTCCTCGACTACAGAATGTGGACAATAAAAGTCACTACTTCATAAGGGATTATTCTGAAGGATTAATGAGTTAAAACATGTAAAACATTTCAAAATGTGTCTGGCATACTGTAAGTGTTCAAAATTGTGAGCTCTCATTATTATGAACATCCCTCCTCCTCAAAGCAACCAACATCTAGAGGTACAAAGGATGGCAAATAGAAAGAATGTAAATATTTCATAACCTGTCTAAAGAACTGGTTCAGGTAAGATTTTGTCTAATTTCACTTTCACTTTATGAGCAAAAATAAGACATGAGCGAGCTTACACTCCAACCCCACAGACTTTCACATGGGAATAATATTGAAAATAACTTATTCAGCAAAGGTAGAAGGAAAAGTATAATAATAAATACCTGTTATTATGGTTACCATTTACCAAGCATTTGTAATGGGATTGGGCTTTCGTCCCTATTATCTATATTCCTTACAGCCACCATGAAATGTAAAAGCACGATGCCCAGTTTTGCAGATGTTACTGAGGCTGAAAGATTAAGAATCTTACTGCAGTCAAACAACTAAGTGATAGAGGTGAAATCCAAATTCTATTCTGATTCCAAAGTCCATGCTTTTTCTAATCCCCCCTTCTTCTCCCCACAGTTGTCTCCTCCACTTAATTAACCTTGGATACTAGCAAAAGAATATTTAGCACTTGAAGGAAACACACAAAGAAAAGCCAGATGCTGGCAACCGTAAACGTGGTTGGCTCTGTCTTCGCTCAATGCCATCTACAGCAACGATGCCCCTCTGGGCAGACTTCATTATTCTAAGAACTAGGCTGCAGGAGATGACGTTGTTGCTCATCCTCTTCAGGTAATGCTACCTATTCAAACTAGAGAAGAAAGAACTTTGAGAGAATATGGTAGAGAATTCAGGTCCACAATTGAGATGCCTCTCTGTAGAATTGGATCATTAAAGAATAACACAATCCATTAATTGAATAAACATCTACTGAGCACATTATATATGTCAAGTTAATCTTGAAATAAATTTGCACTCTGACAGTGCTTTTGCACATAATAGAAATGCTGGCTGAGCTCAAGTGAATTCTCTGCATACATACAAAATGACAAGGGATCTAGGAGAAAGGAGCCTTGAGGCATGTGGCACGACAGGAGGAAAATCATTTCAAATTTAAATGTTATCCTTAGTTTATTCTGAGGAGATGAATGAGATGGAATCAAGAGCCCATTTCTCATGTCACCAACTCCGATGCAGAGGCAACCAACCCATGGCCACTGGCGGCTCCCCAGGACTTTACACTCTTTCCCCATCACTGCAATCTCAAAGAGAACAGTTTCAATTAAGCCAAAAAAATGTACCTTTCACAAAATAAAAAGGTGGACTTCATATACTAAGAAACAGACATTAATTATATTTGGTATGATAAATTGGTTTCACATAAAAGCGTGAATTTCTATATTCTACTTGTACTCCTCCCCCCCCCGACTCATTAGCAATGGCTGATACTACAGCATTTCCAAATGTGTTCTATGGAATATTAGTCCCAAGTGATGCTCCAAAAGAAGTGTCAGATGGGTTTCGGGAAAGCAGCATGCTGCATCCTTTGCAAAATCACTAAACACATTAACAGTATATGCTGAAGTCTCTGAAAAATTCCGCTTAAGAAACCTCCTTAACACACTGTTCCCTAAGCATAAGCAAAAAAAAAAAAAAAAAAAAAATCCTCCCCACCCCAATATTTAGCAACATCCTACTACAGTATGCCAAGAAATATACTTGAGGAAATGCTACACTATATTTATGACTAGGATCATTAGGAAAAAGTACCTAGGAGTTATACTCCCAGGAATGTTTAATTTTATTAGCCAAATGCTTAAAATATAAGGTATACAAAACATCTGTTCCTCTGTGGAAAAAATAATGCACTGTGGTGAGTAATTTTCCCTGTTTAAATTTATAAAATTAAAAAATATATCCAGGAACTTTGAAGAGCATTGACAAGTTTACAAATTTAGTATCCATGTGTAACTGAAACTACTACCCAACATAAAGGTCATCTGACTCATCCCAGTGGAGATCTTCCTCCTGTTTCTCCATTTCTCTCCCTCAGTGATGGCTACTATTCTCCTCCTCATCACCCAGCACTAGAGCATTTCTCAGACTCTTCAAACCATTGTGCCACAACAAAGTTCATTTTTCAATTTACCTTTTTGCTTCCTCACATCCTAACTCAAACATCACTTGCACCCCAGGAGGAAGTTCCACAGCCCCCAACCCCGCCTTCAGGATCTCCCCGCTCCAATGCAGCCTACCCAACGGTGCCAAAGCAATGTTCCTGTTTAAAAACAAACAAAAAACAGTGCTTAGACGCCTCGGGCCGTGCCATACACTGGATTTTATTTATTTATTTTTTAAAATCCGTGGTTTCAGAAGCACAAAGTTTTAGGCTGAAATTACAATTCCCTATAGTACAGTTGGCACCGACCTCATCTCCTCCAACGCTCGGATTACTCTTCACTCTCAAACTACTCTCCTAGAACCTGATCCAACTCAGTAAACTGTGTGCCTCCATGGTTTCCCATCTCTCTGTTTTCGTTCAGATGAAACCCTCTGCCTGGAAACGCATCCCACTCCTTGCTCCACTGACCACTCAACATAAAACTCTGGACTACGGCCTGTACGGTGACCCCTTTTGTAAGCCCAGGGCATTCCCGTATTACAATCTCAACACTTTGCATATCCCTCATGGTTTCATCAAAATTTTTATATTTCTAACTGTCCTGCCCCCCTTATACATTTGGGAACTCCTTAGGGGATAGTCACATATTTATTTATTTTTGTATTATCTGACAAGCAATCCCAATGCACTCAAGACATGTTTGTTGAGATGAACTCGATCGCTGCTATGAAAGTTGTTACAATCAGGCATTTGTGGGCATAAAGCACCTGCAACGACTATCATCTATATTCTATCTAAATTGATGACTACAAGCGTGTGTGCTGAACACCCTACACACCCCTCAGGACACACTAGCCATCTTATAGACACACGCCGTGCGTCACTTTCTCTTAGGGACCTTCCCCTCTTCAGTAATATGACTCGAGGTTAGTTATCAGTGAAATGGTCCTGATTTCCCCACGAGGAAGGCTACCCAGATTAAACAAAATGGTCAAAGGGTGGGAGTCTGGGGAACTGATACAGAAATAAAGAGAAGAGCACACATTATTCTCAACAGAAACATAAGCTAATACTGAAACGATTAGCTGCTGCCGCCTCTGCCTCCAGGAGGAGAGCCTGTCAAGAATAAAGCTAACCAGAGGAAAGCAGAGCAAAACATGGAAAGAAGTGGGGGGATGGTATCACTTGAACTCCTGCATTATCTAGTCATGCTGAATATCAATCCATCGGATGTCGAAGTTAAATAAGCCAATATATCCCGCTCCTTTTTTTTTTTTTTTGAATGTTGTCAAATAGGCTAAATGATTTATACAAGCTGACCTTTTTTTAGGCCTCAGTCTTCTCATCTGTAAAATGATAAGTTTAAAATAGGTGTGCTTTAAAGCTCTGCTAATCCCTTTCTGGCTAAGGTTTTAAGGACAATTAATAATGGGTTGACCACCGGGCTTCCTGTTCATTCCAGCCACGCTGCCTGTCTCCCTACTCCTTTCACCTTCAATGCCTTCTGTTCCCCTCTCTCCCTAGTCATTTCTCAAGGTCCCCTCACCTTCACCTCCTAAAAACTTCCAATGACCTTTCCAGTCCATGATCGTCTCTGAACTTGCAGAGGCTTTATAGCCAGTCCCACAATGCAGCATTTAATTCTTTGCATCTAACACCACATTGCTTGATGGCATCTAGCAACCTAGGACTCCAACTTCCTTAGGGTACTTTGTGGTCTCCTCAGGGCCCTGCCAGGCTTGGACACTCATGAAACATTCAGGGGCTCTTGATAAAGTAACATTTCACAATTTACAGAGTAGAACGAAATCTGAAGCTTGGCAATACCAAGTACTGGTTGAGAATGTCCAGAAATAGAAACTATGAAATACTCTAGTGAGAATATAAATTGACACAACCAATTTGGAAAGACATCTGGCAATATCTAGTGACAAACAGAACAAAACAGAAGGATGCATGCTCTACAGATCAGCAGCTCCGCTTTTTGATATAAACCCTAGAAAACCTCATGCACATTCACCAGGGGACATTATTTGTTTTAAGAGAAAAACAAAACTGTCAATAAACTAAATATTCACCAGTAGATTATAGCTATAGACGCAGACATAGTTTCACCTATATATTCATAGAACTATACAATTCTGAGCTACAACAGTATACAGCAAACCTATGACACAGATTATCTCTGAGAAAAGGAAATCAAAGAAGCTCCAGCTTTTCCTGCTAGACTTAATTGGAAAAAAAAAAAATCCAAAGCCCAATTAAGACAACATGTCCACAACTGTGAATTCCTGCCACTGGTTGTTGGTCTACTATTTTACTGTACTTTCAAATTTTTCAAAACAGAAAATCACTCTTGCTTTTGTTCTTTTACCCACAATTTGTCTTCTCTCTAATTCTATCAGATTCTTCCCTGCTGTCCACTTATGTTATTGTTTAAAGATTTTTATGCAAGCAAATAAACACATGGAATTTATATGGAAGTGCAGAGGGACATAGTTACACAGAATTGAAAGGAATGAGTCCCTCTCAACTTCCCCTAACTGCACCTACTACTTCAGAGGTAATGACTACTAAGGATCTATCGTGTTCTCTTCCAGAGCTTTTCCTATTTGCATTCACAGATACCTACATTCAACTCTATGGTTTGGTATTTTAAATTTATTTTCAACACAAATGACAGCAGTTAGTGCATACTGGTAGCTACATGCTTTTTTGCTTAATAACACAACCAGGAGATTTTCCCACAGAATATTTTTTTGCTCTTAATATTGTACAGATTATTGGATGTTCTTAATAGTCATACAGTACTTTTAATATCCTATAGAGTAGATATGTCATAATTCTTAAAGTATTTCCTTATTAACATTTAGTTTATATCTAATTTTACCCATGCAAATAGTGCTGCAATAAATAATCTGGTATACACTTCTCTCTACATAGGAGCTATAGATTGAATGCTTGTGTCCCAAACCCCAAAATTCATATGTTGAAACCTAGTCTCCAACGTAATGGTATGTAGGAGGTGATTAGGTCCTGAGGATGGAGCCGTCATGAACAGGACTTGTGTCCTTTTTTATAAAACAGACCCCAGAGAGTGCTGTGTCCCCTTCCCACGTAAGGACTCAATGTGTAGTGGGACATCGTTGACCCAGAAAGCGAGCCCCCACCTGACTCCAAATCTGTAAGCACCTTGATCTTAGCCTTTGCAGCCTCCAGAACAGTGAGAATTTCAAATTTCTGTTGTTTATAAGCCACTCAGTCTGTGGTGTTCTGTTATAGCAGCCCAAGCAATCTAAGAAAATATGCATGCTTATTTCTCTACAACAGATTCCTGAAAGAATTTTTAGATTAAAAGGGTGATTTTAAAATTTTGATAATTTCTTCCAAATTACCTTCCCTTAAGAGTAACTATTTTCCCCACCCTAATCAATAGTGGAGAGCATTAATCTTTAAATTTTTGTTACTCTATCCAAAACAGAAGTGAAGAGGTCATTCCAGGTAGAGGGAACAGCATGAACAAGGCACAGATAGACAGAATTGAATGTGGTGCACAGACATATGATTATTTATTTGGCATTTCCAGAGAATGAGGGGGAAGGAGAGTAGGGTTGGGATCAGTTTCCAGAGGGAAGATAATGCACCATGCCATGCACATGTCTAAATCCCATGGCCAGAAGCTTAGTCTTCATGCAAGAGATGATAAAGAGCCCCAGAAAATTTTAAGGACAAAGATGCCCTTGTCCCTCTGTTAGCATGAGGACAGATCTAGAATGAGACATGCCTAGAAGACAGATGAATTAGAAGCCCGCAGTACTGGACTGCAGGGAAGATGACAAGAACCTCAACAGAGCAAGGATGGTAGGCCAGAGACGCGGAGAAAGAGTCAAGAAATGCACGAGAAGAAATATGGTACGAGGGGGAGATCAATAGGACATAAAAACTAACTAGATGTGGGCATAAGGGAGGAGGAATTTAGGATTGCTTTAGCGGCTGAGGGCAAATGGTGGTATAATTCGTTAAGACAGTTAACAGAGAAGAGATCAGTTTGGAAAAAAAAATATGATGAATTTAGTTCTGGACTTACTAATTGAAAGGTATGCATCCAAAATTCAGATACAAACATGCATCACAGAGTTAATGCTGGGGTTAGAGACAGACACTGGGGAACCATCAGCATATAGAATGGTATTTAGAAAGGTGAAAACTGATAGGCACAGATGTAGAGTAATAAAAGAAGAGAAAAATGACTGACTTGAGCTTATTATATTCCAACAGTCAGGAAACGACATGAGAAAATATTTCTGAGATGACAAAAAAGAAGAAAGAATCCTGCGAAGGATTTCATTATAATAATGAAGTGTAACTCTAACCTCAGGATATGATTATTTTAGAAGTCAGAATAAATCTCTGTATTCATAGGTAGAAATAACCTATAAATAGGAAATTACCTAGAGGATCTTGCCAACAGGAATCTTTCCTTTAAATATAGTTTTCTTTTAAAAAGTAATATAAGAACATCACTAAATATCTGTCAATGAATGAAAAGATGGAAAAATCCCTCAAAATCTGAACTCCTTAAAACAACTCTGAGCATTTTATAAATTTTCTTCTAGCCTATTTTTTTTTTTGGTGTGTTTCTAAAGTTATAATTTACCTAAATGTTGAATTACAACATTTCACTTTATACTATACCCTCTCTGTTCTATAAAGCCATCATAAATATATCAAATGGTTAAAAATATTCTATCAACTTATTTCAAGTCCATGATTTTCAATCTGTCTATACATTAGAATTTTTAGGAGGATTTTTAAAATGTAAATCTTTAGGCAACTCCAAACTTATTAAGTAAAAATCTCTGGGTGGAGCCCAGACATCATGCGTTTTCTTGCATCTTTCCAAATGATTCTAATCTGCAGCCAAGTGTGAAAAGCACTGGTACCACGGGCAAGCATTTAAATTACGTCCTTTATAATTGAAATAGTATTAATATGAGTATGTTCGCACATATATTTTTCCTTATATTCAGGAATATTTTAAGATAGGTTTGCAGAGGTGGCATTATTAATTCAGGATATACATTATGTAATGACCTTTTACAAATAACGCCAATTGGCTTTTAAAATGAGTTATTTTGGTTTATATTCTCACTGGTAATATATAACAGGAAGCATCATTTGGAGTCAGGGTGAAGTGTGTGGAATGATTAATTTATTAGGTAAACTAAGAAACAATCTCCAGTGGTTACTTTACCTTGCATTTCTATGATTATTAATAAGATCAAATGTTACTTGCTTATTCCTTAGTTTTATACACTGGACTCCCCTGATCATGTCGTTTGACCATGATGCTCCAAGGTCATTGTTTATTTTAACTGTTTTAATAATCTCTTTATATAATACCTCTAGCATATTAACTAAAAATATTTTCTCCATTGTCACTTAACATATTTTGATATGCAGGCACAAAAATTTCTGTATTCAATTAGGTCAATTATTTCCTCTGCACTTTGTTTTACAGCTTTTAACTGTGAAAAGTCACTTCCCTATCAAAGATGGATTCAAATGTTGGAGCTGAATTTTTCTAATTTTCTTCCCAAAGGCGGGACATTTCATATGTAAGTTTTCAATCACGTACATATCTTCCTCAATATAAAACACAACTAACACATTACATGTTCAATCATTTTTAATGGCTTTCTATGGTTCAGAAAGAGTAAGAGCAGTTAGTTCCCTTGTCCATTTCTGATTCATGCTCCTATTCCTTCTCTACAGAAGAATCTGGTACTACTCATCAGAAATTCCTTGATCAGCAGAATGTCAAAAGAATTCAGCTCAGAGTTTTGCTGGCTATGGGGAAATTTTCACCTTTAAATGTTTGATAAAGGAAATGTCTAAAATTAACTACACCAACCACTACTGTTAAGACTGGCATTCACGCCACAGTTAAACGTCAATTTAACTTAGTTGTTTTTTTCTCCTCCTTCCTTCTCCTCTTCTTTCTCTGTTCACTTATATTCGTAAGGCAAATTGTTCGGTGGTAGTTATCTGCTTTAATTAGAAGTGTTACCATTGAAAGATATTTAGTAAACATAGCTTTTTGCTATAAAACAGAAGTTTTGTGAAATTCAAACATCATAGTTACTTGGGAGGGCATGAAACACATCCACAAAATTCAGATTGAATTATAAAGTAAAAACAAACTTTACAAAGGGCCTAACTTCTAGGCAAGATCTCTTATGGAAACAATATGCTCTGAAAAAGGAAGCGTAAACACAAAGCCTAGTGAATTTAAAGCATCCTTCCCTTCCCCAAACTTAGTATTTGACACTTAAAAATACCTCTAAGAATCTGGCAGTAGGCCTACAAGAAATTTAATACACCTAGTTCTTGTTTTAATTTCACCCTCAGGAAAATATAATTCATGAGAGGCATAGGTTGGGAGCAGGGATGGCAGAAATGCTTATGTCTCCTACAAGTCATATTAATACTCCTCCATACAGGGGAAAAAAAAAGAACCCAGTAAGAAAAAGATAAGAATGCCTAAGATCAATAATGCAAATGTAAAAAGAGAATAAATAATACTGTTTCAGGCTAATGGTTTTGGAAAACTATAAAATTATACACACATACATATTAATAAACTCCAAAAGTAATGCTACTAATACGTTATATATGTGTTACCTCTGTTTTACAGAAATAAACATCTTCCTTAGGAAAAAATGCGCATTTTGATGACCCATGGGGAGAAATATATCTTTAGACAAAAGAGTTCCTGTACATTATTTTACAGCAATATCAATGTTCCAACCAGGCACACAGAGACCCTCCAGACAACAACTCCAGTAATGAAAAGGGAGAAAAATATGTAAATGTAATCGGAATGGAAAGGAAGAGAACTGGTGAGCCACGATGATAATTCAAGAGAAATTATTTTCAACCTGGACCCCTTCTTAATCAACTAACTAAAAGGTAACTGATTAAGCAGGTGCGAGAACTATGGAGAACTATCTGTACGTTGATGTAACAATAAGGGAAATATTCTTGTGCCTCCCTTCATTTTTCAATGCTTCAAGAAACAAAACTTGACATATCATGGCTTCTGGCCATTTGGCAGACATCTGAAGTAAGCACAACTCCAACCCACTCATTTAACCTGAATTAATATTCTTGAGGTTTTATATAGCCACTTAAAGCTTTCAGGAAATAGTTCCTCGATGCACCTGCCACCTAACTCCATGAAATCAATATTTCACTTAAGCTAAGTCAGGAAATCTTAAGGTGCTGAATTCAATTATGACTGCTACTTCGTGAGCCGCTGGTAGACAAAACATATCATTGAAATTGAAAATCATTACAGTTAAAGAGCTTTACCTCCTTTGGGGGGGTGTTTTATAAGGTACCATTAACATAATTAATAACAGTATATCACATTAGGATTAACAATAACAAGTTTAATATATAGTGCAATACTTTTCTATTGCCAAATGTCAGTTTATAAGCACAGAAACAACGTTCTCTCTGACTATGCCTGAAATAAATCTGTTGTGTAATGGTGGGAGCAAGCTGCCCATCAATATGAAAAGAAAAACTGATAATATTGATTCAAACTTCATTTAAAGATGAAAACAAGCATTTACTGAAAACCAGATATACTCCTATTTAAGCAGAAAACAAAAATTCACATCTTCAGTCATAAGCACCATGTTATACATGACAGGCAATGGAAAGCTGAGGTTCCATGTAGCAAAGTTTTGTAGACACATTAAAAAGATAAACCAAAAAAAAAAAAAAAAAAAAAAAAAAAGCTTCGGTCTTCAAATGCTGTCTTTTCTCAGATAATTGCTGACTACCTGATTGACTTCCTTGCACTGATCCTTATAGCTTTCTAGGATCCAATGTGGGGTATCACTACTTCATTTTTCAAAACAGAGAATGGACAAACGTCCAAAAAGATAAAATCCAAAATCTTAAACTTACTTATCCCGTAAGTGGCAAATCTTTGATGGTCCTAAAATTGTTCATTTTGTCACCTGGCTTGTTAAACTGAGTTTTAAGAAAACTCTAAAAATTTTCAAAACAATCCTGATGCTAGTACATTCCTGTCTTTCATTTCCTCCTTGGTTTGTTCATGCCTTCTGACAGGCATTCTTTTTCTTTTTTTTTTTTTTTCCCTCCCTTTGGGACCCCCACTGCAAGTCTAACATTTGCCTGTGGCTTAACATTTGACTGTGATTGAAAGACTGAGCTTTGGAATCAGCAAGACCCAGACTCAAGTACCAGATCTTCCCCCTATAACTGTGTGAAGTTAGGCAAAATACCTAACTTCTCTCAGCATCAATTTCCTCATCTGTAAAATGAAGAAACAGCACCTACTTCCCAATGTTACTGTGTGGATTAAATGAACTAAAAAATAGAAACTGCTTGGCTTAGTGCCTGACACTGATCAGTTACCGCATAAATGTTAGTTTCCTGCCCTTTTGCCAAAATGACATTCAACAGACAGTTCTAATGATATTTACAGACACATACATCTGTGTTTCTTCTTTTCAGTTCTTTACCTGTATTCTACTATTAGGCCTAATAAACTTCCTCCATGTTCAACACTCAGCAAGCTGTTCATTGCCCTAAAGGAAAATAACTGAAATAACATTTCATAAATAAATAATAGCCAAGAAAAGGCACCAAGTTTCTGAAGAACATATTCAAAATTAAAGACACTCTAGCATATTCTCTGTAAAAACTTAAAATGCCTAAGCAGTTTAAAGAAAGAGAGACAGTATTTATGCTGCAAAACTCCTTAAAAGTACAACCCAATTTGATTCTTAGTAAAACAGGGTTAGAATAATGAAGTGCTCTCCATGAAGATAAAGCAAAACATTTACTGGGAAAAATCACCCATCACCCTCAAGAATATTTATTAACGTAGCCAGGCTACTTCGCTTAAAAGAGCCCCAAGCAAGAGGGTGAACAAGCAGACTACAACTTCAGCAAGAAAGATCACGGAGATGCAGTCAATGTTCACAGGGAAGAAGGCTCAGATATATAACGAAAGGAAAATAAAACATTTCTATCCGACATTGCAATAGGATTTGCATGTATAGATAAATGGGTAGTCAAAACATGGCCACAGTTTACACAAACTGTAACTCAGAGGAATCAGAAAGCACACCAGGGCCTCCCGAATTTTCCCTTTCCAACAAGTCACGCTTCTCAGTTTCGATTCTAGTCTGCACTGTCACACTGACAAAACAGAAATAACGTATGTGAGCGACATCCGTCTGGGAATCACCCTCATAACCTTCGACACAGTCATTCAGATCACACTGCCTGGCCTTCAGGTGTCCAGTTGTCTTCTCAAACCCACTAACCATGAACAGGGGGAATGAGTGACAACCACGCGGTTCCACACAGGAAGACCCTCAATGTCCATTTTCACCCGTCACTAGCTGGTACCTACCCGGAAGGAATGAACGGAACCACTCCAATGCAATCCCAGCCACTCCTGCTAGTTCAAGCATTCGGTTCAGCATCACCTCATGACCAACACGAAAGCAGCTGAGGCTCTAATATAATCATCATGGAAAGTTGTCCCAAATCCTTCATTCGAGGAAGATCCTTCATACACACCAACGCTGTCTCCAAGCCATGCCGGGGTCTGAAACCAGACTGGAAAATATTATATATGTGTATATATAGTAAAACTCCCACAAACCACGCTTCTACTATGTCATATTTATTTACAGCTGCTTAATCCATCCTATGTATATGTGTATATAGAGATTGCCTTCTCAAGGTGAAATATGAACATTCAAGGAAAGATCCTTTTCATAGTAGAAGGTAATCTGACAGCATATGAAGACCTGGTGCTGCCTGGTAAGGTAGTGGAGCTGGTCCCAAATGGAATATACTCTGTCCTGAAGGGAAGAGAGAAAACACAACATTGGTTTCCAAGGCTAATCTTCCAAACTTGGTATACAGGATCAAACTACGCTGGTGTTTAAAAAAACAACAAAACAAAACAAAAACCTTGGCTTTTTCAGGAGATGAGAAAGCAATGCCAGATTAACTCTTGAAGCTCTGTAGCACATGACCAAACATGTGCCTTCTTCCTCCTGAATCCCACTATGTGGACACCACTTGCATGACCCTAGCTACCATTGCCTTGACTGTATTATCAGAATATCTACTGATCAAGAAACTCTCTAACTTGCTCATCATGCAGACAGCACCAGAAAACTTTGAATGAATATCAACTTCAAGTGGTAAGAATAAAAAAAAAAAAATCAATGAAGCCCCAAGAGCTATTATATGTTAAATAACAAGAACAAACCAACTTATTTAAAATATCAATTTTCCCTCTCACTGCTTAATGAATAGGTTTTTAAGAAACAAAGAGACAGACATTATATAGAGTTTTCAAAGTTAAACCAGAGTATGCACTATTTTTATCGTCTTGAGACCTTTATCACAGTATTAAAGACTATGCATTTCCTTTCTGCTTCTCCTTTCTCCTAAATTAATACTGAAAACTAAAACTTTCAATCCCAGCACAATATTTTACTAAGTTTCTCTATTTCCAGAATGTGTCTAAAATACAATTAAATGGGTTAAATCATTGCAGCATTATTTCCTATATATTTACCCTAAATTATTATTTGCATTAAGCAAATGGCTACCTGTCGGCTTGTCATATATAATTCCATTTAAAATAGAATTCTGTCTTCCAATCTCCATTTCCCTTGCTCTACTGGCCAGACTCATCCCATTCTTGTCAGCTATATTCAGTCTGTACTTAAGAAAAATCCTGGGAATGTCCATCCAGTGCACTGCCTCCTATACCCACTTAATATATACTTTGGTTCCCAAGTCAACTATTCCACTGGTATCAAATATCCAGAAACCTATTAGACAGGTTTGAACCTGAGATTTATATCAAATATAATACTCGTTACTTTTTTTTCTGGACACTTTCCACTACTTCACTGCATCTCATAAAAAGTGACATAGCTCTCCTAAGGAAAATGCAAAAACTAAATGGATCACCTATGCGAAGGACCTAGAAAATACTATACCGAAAGGGACAGACCACTTGGTTGATAGCTCAAAATTACAGTCCACTTGGTGCTTAGCAATATACAATGCTTTTCCTCCTAAAATTTTAAGTCCTCTTGTTTGACATATTGAGCCTCTGTTGTGTAACCTGAGGGTCTGACCAAGTACAGTGAGTATAAGGGTCTTCTCAGACCATCCCTTACATATTATGTCAGCTAAAAATGTCTGTAAGTGATATATGTTCAAACATTTGCCGAGGTATCTTCTATATCTACAAGCTATATAGGATATACAGACATGAGTAAGACAGGTCATTAGCCATCTTGCAATTCATAGTTTAGATGGAAGAGAGACATATAAACAAAAACAACTGTGATAAAGATACATTTAAAACATCCCTTGAAATACAGAAGAAGTAACCATATTTCTGCCTGGGTATCATAGGGAAAGTTGCCCAGGGGAGGTGACAATTTGCATCTTAAATGATAAACAGGTAGCAGGGTAGCAGTACTGGTAATAATCAACAGAAGCTAAGCATTAGCATATATGCAATTTAGTAGAATCCTGGAAATCAGATCACTACTCAAAAGTAAAATATATTCTGTCCTATATTTAGTGTAATAGACAGCATTTCCATTTCAGTATAATGAAAAACTCCCAGTATACTATGAACATTTAATATATATTGAATAAGCCAAAACTGTGAGAACCTTAATGACAGAAGCAGAAAAATAATGACAAAGATTTTACAAATAATTAATCATTTCCTACATGTTTAAATGGAGACCTACTCAGAGACAGCAAAGTGTTTTTTTCATTAAAGTCTATTATTCAAAATTTCATTTTGTACATTTGAAGCTTCATAATCAGATACCAAACAGAATTTGGATGATAGTACAAATACACAGGACTCTGAGACACATCCCCCCTACCCCGGCCAACACGCCAATTAGATAATTAGCAGGAAATACTGTCAGGACACTCCATGTTAATACATCGAAGTCTGGAGGGTGGGAAAGCAGGAAATACCACATTGATATCATTCATTTAGAAGGCTGAAGTGGCCCAGGGGCACCTGGGTGGCTCAATCAGTTAAGTGTTTGACTCTTGATTTCAGCTCAGGTCATGATCTTGATTGGGGTCTTGAGATCGAGCCTCGTGTCAGGCTCCGCACTCAGCACCAAATCTGCTTGAGACTCTCCCGCCCTCTGTCTCTGCCCCTCCCCCGTGTACACTCATGCTCTCTCAAACAAATAAATCTTAAAAACAGTTTTTTAGAAAAGGCTGAAGTGGCCCAAATATGAAAGCTAGCTAGAGAAAAAGTTTCTCAGTTACAAATAAGACCCCCCAAAAACCATCTCATTTAATGGGAAATTATTTACTTGTTGGTATATTATAAATTGGGAAAATCCCTGACCCTAGAGTTCCAACACTGGTCATTGACAGATATATTAAAAACAACTCAGGATCGGGCACCTGGATGGCTCGCTTGGTTAAGCATCCAACTCTTGATTTTGGCTTGGGTCATGATCTCAGAGTCTTGAGACCAAGCCTGGCATCTGGCTCTGCACTGGGCAGGGAGTCTGCTTGAGATTCTTTCCTTTTCCATCTACCCCTCCCTCCACTCACATGCATGAATACTCTCTCTAAAAATAAATAAATCAATCTTAAAAAAAAAAAAAAGCAACTCAGGATCTGCTCAATCAAGTTACAATGGCTTTCAGTCTTACCACTGCATCTGAGTTAAGAACATTAAATAAAATCCCTTTTCTAACTTAATAAATTTCAGATAAAAACTTAGGTATTAAATAACATTTACATACTTATTGAAACAACCTTTTGGCACCAGTGTGCCAAAACACTACTGTGAAATATCTTAGAATATAAATTTGACTCGAAATCCATTTAATCTTGATTAATTTCCCCCAAACTCCTAATAAGGCAGCAAACAGTGAAATCGCATTAATCAAGTATCTTACAGTTGACAGCACATTTTCCAAATTATATTATTTTCATAACAGTCTTATGATGCAGATAAAGAGTTGCAATTTCCCCCCATTTTACTGGAAAGATAAAAAAAGACTGAGTGACTTATCCAGGATAACACATTATGTTAGAAGCAGAAATAGAGAATTAAAATTTCCATTCCCTCAATCAGAAAGTATCATGAGCCTATTACATGAAGGGCACCATGGGGAAGAGACGAATCAATGAGACATGAACTCTACCATTAAGGAAATTGCAGTCCTATTATACAAGAGAAAACTGGAGAGAGTTTATTCGATGCTACAACAAAAGAACACACATATTATGTTATAATGGAATAGGAAGGGTAAAATAATGAATCAGAGCTAGAACTAAAGAATTCTTTACTGAGGAAGTGGTATAGGACATTGGAATGGGGCTCTGGAGGTGGCGGGTGGAGAACAAGAAATGTGAAGGTCATTACAGGCTGAGCAGAGTCAGACAGACTTGAAAATAGATGGAATGTTTGCATGAAGTCAAGTAAATAGGTAATTATGTTTTCAAATGCCAAAAATGATAATACATATTTAACCTACATCTAGCCCAAGAATGAGATTTAATTTAAAAACATAGCAGAGGCTGGTAGTTATTCCTCAATAACTACCTCTCCCTACAGTTAAGACTCTTACATTTTGGCGGGAACATGCCTCCTGCAACAGAATATATTCTCCTGCTCCCCTTTCTATCTGGCCAGTGGACAAGAGAAAAACTGTTACTTTCAACTTTCAGAAGGTATCAATAAAGGGACTGCATATGTCCCTTCTTCAAGCTGCTTCTTGGAACATGGATTTGGTGGCAAGCCATGTTAGACCATCAGGATGAGGACAAAATCCTAAGGATAATGGAGCAATAGGATAGAAGGACCCTGACTCCCTGGATATCCTGATGTAGCAAAGTTACCTCATCATTCCTGGTACTACTTTCCAAATTTAATGTGAGAAATTGACTTTTAATTTGTTTAATCACTTGTTTTGGCATTCCATGATACCTGTGCAAAATTATACACTAGCTTATATATAAACAGGCTATGCTATAAAGTAAATGCAAAATCAAAGTAGTTTCTTGGATCTCAATTCTCAAAACCTAAGAAAAATAACCTGAACTTATTTAAATTAATTGCAAAGGGCTTAATATAATCAGCAACACAGAATTATAAAAGGCTTTCAAATCTATTTTTAAATTTTAATCTATATAACCACCTTAGGCAGAGGAAAGGTCAGAAATCAATATTATCATATTGTAAATGAGGAATAAGACAACATATCATGAATTCATAAGAATTTGATAGCTCCAAATTATATTGAGTTTAACCTCACTTAATCCATAAAATAATCATTATATATATTCCATTCTACACTGATATACTAAAGATCCATTTATAAGAAAAGTCAAATGAGTTATCAACACTGAAAAAAAGAATAAGTGAAAAGGAGATTTTTGCTGTAAGTTGAAAATTTACCCATCGGACTTCTCAGTCCACTCAATTTTATTGTGATTACATCTAAATATTTAATTGCTATCCATTCTTTATAGAGAATAGAGGAAAATTTAGTGAGTAAACAAAAATATATTATCACAGTGTGAATGAAGACACAGAGCGGGCTGTAAGAGCCCAAAGGGGAAATAGGAACAGAGGAGAATGGCTGCTGGATGACCTGTTTGCATCGACTTGTCTGCACGCAAATCTATTCACCCTTGCTTCACATATTACTTCATATTACAGGCATTCCAAAGAATAACTGGAATAAGAATATTCAATAAAATGATCTAAGGCATTGTGCTTTACTGAGCTCACTGGCTAGCCACATCAGCCCACAGAGGAAGGGGCATACGGTGGTTGCAACCTCTTCCCCCATTCTTCCCAAAGTCCTTTGAGCAAGGTCTTGATGGCAACAAGGAGTTACGGAGGCCAAATTTGAGAATATTAGATCACTAGTTGAAGTATAAATTACAGTACAATCTCTCTCGCACCCCTAACTCCTGCCAACAGTATTACAAATCTGTACTACTAGAGGCAAATGGAATCAGGTAACAGAGGGTGACTGGATCAATGAAAACGCATCTCTTCAGGAAAATCAATTGAAAGACATGTCCCTTCTAATAGTACCTTAGAATAGAAGATTTATCTTCTTTTTTTTTAATATGGTCTTGCCCTCACTCACTACTTGGCTTCTGCACATTCTTCAATTCAAAACTGATCAGCCTCATCTAAGTTTTAAGATAAGTCAAATATTTACTAGTTCTGTTACAGTGGACCACTCGTCTTCTCTAAGCCTTAGTTTGTTGATCTGTGAAATAAAAGTTTAAGACCATATAATCTGCACAGTCCTTACCAGAAACAGAATGTTATAGCACTGAGTTAGACTCCATCTCAGATTGCAACCTAATGCAGTAGAGGCTGCTCTGAATGTACTGTTTTCAAGGAAGTTTGCTTTCAAATAAATTCTCAAAAGCACTGCTTGGAGTTGGGATAGTAATGACAATAGCAAATGGCCCCTTGTGTAAAACAGTCCTGACTTTACCAAAGGGTCTAATTCTTCAGCTGTTAGGAATTATTCAGCCCACGCTTCTTCTATCCCAAGAAACTCTTCTAAAAACGACTGGAAATTGCTTGCGTGACCAGGTGGTTGAAAATTGAGTAAGGAAAGGACTAGATTTAAAATTTAGATAATTATCTGCTCCTACTCAAATTTCTACGGACACTATTTCACGATTCCTCATCACTCTCTTACGAGAAAAGAAGTAAGAATATACCACTGTATTTAATATCCGAACTAATTTATAAAACTTTGAAAATTAAGTCATAGGTAGCTGCCTCAAACTGATGGTATCTAAAAATAGTAAATTACATAAATTCTAATTTAAAAAATCAAGTTAACATTTCCAATATTAAGCCTGGATAAAATAAGTGAGCAGTGAAAACTGTTCTAAGTAATTCCAAACAGTACTTTCTCTATTCCTGATTTAGCACTTTCCTTCTTAGGGTGGAGGGTAGGGGGGATTCCAAAGTGATCGGTGCTCATCCTAACACTTCAGAATTTAAGACTGGAGCCATTTAGACTTTCCCACAAGCAACGACTTGTTCCAACAAATCTTCATGAACGCTATTTTTCTAGAACCAGCAGGTCACCTTCAATAAACACAAATTAAGCAACAAATTGAAAAATAATCATTGTGCAAATTGTTGTATTTCATGGAGACATGCTAGAAGAGAAGAAAGGAAGGAATTCGGGTTAGCTGTAGTGGCCTGAAGGAGCGCGGGCTCTGCTTGGAAATTTTACATCTGTCTTTTGAAAAATGAAAAATAAAAATAAAAAAGGAAGAGTAGTGTTTTTATACCTCCCCGTGGAAATACAATGGATGGATGAGATGAGGAAGGACAGATAAATGGTCATGATACAGATTACCAATGACAGTAAAGTACATCTGCTCATTCTTTGCATAAGATAATTTCCCCCCAAAAAAGGCAGTATTGCTGCTTCTGAAACCACACCCACTTCTTCCTTTGGGCCTCCTTTTCTTCCCCTAGATGCACCTCTTAAAAGGAGAACAATGTTAATAACTTAGCCTCCCCTTCCCCCGTCTAAAGATAGTTTAGTCGATCCCATCTATATTTTCATCCAGTTGTTTCACAAATGGAGTCACTGCCACTCTCTAAAATTGCCGTTTGGATTATCTGCATTTTGTTAGCAATTATGCTTTAAATGGTCACAGTTTGCAAGCTCCCCAGAAACAAGTTTCAATCTGTAAGTCCAATACCAACAATATGGTGAGAATCCTAGGAAGCCTTTGATCCTCCCACTACCTGAGGCATGCTTCCCATCGTCACAGCATTACCTTCTAAGACAGTTAGAAGGTACATTCAAATATGTCTTGCCGCTGTCTGTAAGCCCAACTGTTCGCTCAAAACCACCTTCATGTTGGACAAGCATAAGACTTAAAAACTCATCTGGGGCTTTGCGTTCTCCAAATTTAAACAGATTATTGAAATGTCTTTTTCGCCCTTCAATCCTATTTATAACTAGGCTACAAACTTGAAGAGTCTGAACATACCCATCTATAGGCTAGACTTTAACCTCAGTGAGTAACATATAAGACACTCAACAATTAGCGCCAAAAGCTGCTAAAGGGGATATTTTGGGGTGGTGGTAATTTACTTAATAGAATCACACAACTGGGGCGCCCGGGGGGGGCACAGCGGTTAAGCGTCTGCCTTTAGCTCAGGGCGTGATCCCGGTGTTATGGGATCGAGCCCCACATCAGGCTCCTCCGCTATGAGCCTGCTTCTTCCTCTCCCACTCCCCCTGCTTGTGTTCCCTCTCTCGCTGGCTGTCTCTATCTCTGTCGAATAAATAAATAAAATCTTTTTTAAAAAAAAAGAATCACACAACCAACACTTTCCTTAATCAAAATTTTACTAGGCTCGGGATACAAATATTTAAAATAGGTTAAATGCAATTGGTTCTGAATCAGACATCGAATCCAAGATTTGCCACTTGCTAGCTGGGTGAACAGTCTCGAGTTACCTAACCTCACCTGCTTCCATTTCCCTATCTGCGAAATGGGTAATAAAATATCAACCCACCTCAAAGTTTTTAAAAAGATATTTCATGTAAAGTCCTTAACATTGGGCCTAATATAAGCAAATTATCTTTAAAAATTAGGAATCCTTTTAACCATCAAGCCCCTACTCAGTGATTTGCATAAAGCATGGTATCTCAGCTCTATGCCAAACAGATTAATGGATACAAATATGTAAATTCCTTACTGTAATGGCCTTATATTTGTGATGGAAAGACAATACTGCTTGACATGTTGGAATATCATATATTTTATCAAGAATTCGAGAGAATTAGAAATTCCTAAATTTAAAAACTATATATATATATATATATTTTAATCATTATGCACTAGGCTGAAGACATGCTTCACAGAGAGGAGATTAAGAGACCTAATTAAATGACACAGAAAAATGGTCTGGAACCGCGTTGTTAAATCGTCAAAAGCAAGGACTACATTTTATTCATTCATTAATCCAGTGACCTCTACCCTCTCAGTAACATAGCATGTGCTTAATAAATGTTAATGGAATGAAAACATGCCTTAAAGCTTCCACAAAACCTCAGGATCTAACCCATTGAGCACAGTGAGTAGGCACTTAGTAGGTATTTCATTGATTACAATCATGTTATGATACCGACATCTCCACCACTTTCTTTGCTTTTCTCTGATGTCCTCTAACTTGACCACCAAGCACCAGACAAAGCCCTGCACCGACACACCTGGTCAGACTGAAGAGAGGGTTGAGCCTGAGCACGAACTCTGCACCGCACCCACAACAGATCTTCACTTTTTTAAAAAAAAATGTTGATAGAAATCACTCCAATTTCAAGCAGAATCCCAGTCCACAATTATCAATTTGATTCTGCATCTAAGCACCTCAGGAGTTGCAGGATAAATAGTCCTTAATTGTCCTGAAGGAACTAAGACTTGTTCTTAGGAATTACACACTGTAGCTTTTAGAAAACCTGGCTTAACAAAACGTCGTAATTTATATTCTTCCGAAAACAAATCAGCTATAAAAAGAAGTCCCCATGTCAGCATATCAACTGTTTTGCATTTGAATTATGTTGTCAAGTTCAAAACAAGGAAGCAAAACTAAAATCATAGGCATGTGGCAATTAAGAGCACAAGCAATGAAATTAAGAGATAAAGAGAAAAATACCACTTAGAAAAAGATTAAATAAAATCGCCCCAGTTTAATGCCTATTCCTTCCCAAAGGTTTTCATCTGCATAGGATACTTAGACTCACATACAATGTAATTTTATATCCATTTCTGCTTCTATTTCTGCACTGAAATATTTATAGAGTGCTCAGTATTTCTGGAGTAAATTATACCTAGATCTTGATAAAGCTGAAATCACCTAAATTACCTTTTTTTGTTCAATTATTTGGAAGAATGGAGAAAGAAAGCCTGACAGAATAAAAAGATGTATTAAGAAATGGCCATTTCATAGCTATAATTGCATTCCTTAGTGAATACTGATGCCTTGAGGGTTATATGCACTCAGCACCGCTACTTTTACCAAAGGCTTCAAATAAAATCCAAATCAATTTATGTTACATGAACATACACATTATATTTGAACACAAAACTTAAGCCAAGTATTCTACTGGTTTATATGTTAAGAATAACGTATGCAAACACATTAGGAGTATATAAAAACAGAAGCACAGTACAGTGTTAAGCACATTGTTACGAATACTCTCCAAGATTAATGATATTCAAAATTCTAGAAATACTCTTATGTTATATCATGAGTTCTGGCAACCTAAAGTTCCAAATTCTGAATCACTATCATGAACCGAATTTTTGTGCCCGCCCCCAAAATTCATATGGTGAAGCCCTAGCCCCCAGCGTGCTATATTTGGAGATGGGGCCTCTAAGGAAGTGATTAATGTTGCATGAGGTCTAATAAGGATGCGGCCTTATCTGATAGGAGTAGTGTCCTTATAGGAAGAGACAGCAAAGAGCTCACCCTCTCTCTGCACGCACACACCCAGGAGAGGACATGGGAGGACATAGTGAAAAGGGGACCGTCTGCACACCAGGCAGAGAGCGGTCACCAGAAACCTACCCTGCTGGACCTTGACCTGGGACTTCTACTAGCCTACAGAACTGTGAAAAATAAATTGCTATTGTTTAAGCCACCCAGTTTATGGTGTTTTGTTTTGACAGCCTGAGCAGACTAAGCCAATCGCTATTAATATGACTTCAGTCAGGGAAGTAGGAAAAGTCGGGTTCCAAATTTAGTACATTAGCATGAGGCATTCTATCTGACGAGTGCCACCTCTCCTTCCGGCAACCCAATCTCCAGCCTCTTATGGAACACTGTGAAAACTATTAGAAGTGTGTGTGAGTACGGGTGCACACACACACAACACAGTTCACAAACGCCTCCTAGGGCTCTACTTTGATCTTCCAAAATCACGAAAAGATAACACGAGAGAAGTCACAGTGGAAGGCAAGTAGTCACCTGTGGCTACAATAGCAGATGCTTGGCTACTAAGGCTTTAGGGCTGCCGACATCCAGTTTGATTAGGTAATGCTAGCTTGGAACCCTACTTTGTAGGGCAATGTTTCTAATCACTTTTTAGCTCAGGAAATGCTTCCAAAGGAATATATAATCATCTTCCCCTGAATCACTTTTTCACAAAAAGAAAAGTAACCATAATTAAAAAAAAAAAAAAAAGTTTACCTGAAATAAGAGAATGGGATTAAGAGGTAAAAACTTCCTATTTTAAAATAAGTCAGTCATGGAGCGTACAAGTACAGCATAGGGAATACAGTCAACAATACTGTAATAGCGTAGGGTGACAGGGACTGCATTTATGGTGAGCACTGAGTAATGTATAGAACTGTCAAATCACTAGGTTGTACACCTGTAACTAAAAAAAAAAAAAAAAAGTTAAAAAGGTTTCACTTATGACAGATTGCAAAGTTACTTTTAAACAATTAGTGATATCCATGTATAAATTCTGAATTCTTACTTAACCAGTTTTACACCATTTAATTGAAAGCAAGTTAGTTATGTACCATGCCAATGAAAGTGATGTTTTTTTGTGAAGAACAAAATATATACATAAATGACCAGATTGCAAATTCAAAATCCCATCTAACTATAAGATATGATGCTTTCATCATGTACGTCATAAACCCCACATTATCAGAATATCATCCATTAATTCAAGTGTCATGTGACTAGGAAAAAAGGACCATACCCAGTTTCATCTAATTATCACCAAACATACAACGGACAACACCTATTGATCCAGAGTTTGCTAGGTGCAATATATTTTCTGGAATATTATGGATTATCAGTTACGAAATCCTACTATAAATGGTAGTGTGTTTGAGAGAAAAAAATGTACTTAAACGGGGGGGGGGGGACTGGGTTTAAAGAGGCCAGATAAGATACTATGTTAATATAGTTAAACTACATTAATGTAGTTAAAGATTATAAGTGCAAAGACTGAATGCCAAGGAGTAGGGATACAAAGAAAGAAAGATGTAATTAAGAAGTAGAACTAACACTACCCAAGAACCAAATGGCCACGGGGGCATCGAAGAAGGGAGTTGGGAATGACTGATTGAGACTTCTAATCTGAGTAATGATGACAAGTAAAATTTTTTACCAGTGAAGAGGTAAATTATTCTCAAGGCTCGCTTACACACTCACATTCGCACAGCTATACACATGCATAAATAAATGCAGATTGTCCTATGTTTCTGTTTAATAACACCACCGTCTCATTTGCCCCCTCTAAGTAGCTGACCATGCACACCATTTACACAATGACAGGATTAGATGTTAGCAAATTGCAGGGGTGACACTGTGAGTTAACACTGTAATTCTAAAATGCCTCAGCATAAACCAGACCACCATTTCAGTGTGAAAGGAGGGATGCCAACATGGAGTCTGGAGATAAGAATTGATTTTGCAGTAGAAATTATTTGTGTTTCTTTCTTATCTCTAGACAAAACATTTCAGCAGCAAGAAAGAATCATCTCCTATAGTACTAATTAGAAACGTAAATCTCACCAAGAGAAATGCCAAGAAATTTTATTGTTTGTCACTATACATGGTAATAGAATTTTCTGACATTTATCCCCCTAGAAAAATGCAACATCTTTAATAAACCACAGTACGAAGCAGAGATCCTAATTTCAGCATATCATAACACAGACTGCAAAACAGAAAACGTGCAAAACCTTAAGGCAAGTAGCTAAAAAATTTATTCTAAGAATTATCGGTGGGAATAAAAAGTTCTCATTGATACCAGAAAATTGCAAAATCTTGGGTTGTCAATTGCATGTTCCACATTGCAAAATCAAAAATACGTCCATATTCTGAGTAACACTAAACACAACAGAGACTGTTTATAAAGCTTTTCAAATGCCCCTACTGTGATATGTAATTATAGGCTGTTGCTCTGCAAATGGCTGATGAAATCTAACAGATTTTTTTTTAAATAAGACATCTATAATCTTGTAAAAATGTACCTCATAAATATTGCCCTGCTCCCAAACCAACAAAGGTTTTGTTTATTGCTTTGTGTATGTGGGCTGGGTTTTTTTTTTGTTTTTTTGTTTTGGCTTTTATTTTATGACTGCCTTAACTCCATTAGAATACTATTTGCCTATCAGCAAATAATATGAAAACTGAATCAAGGTTCATGCTACCTTAATGACAGGTATCTTGTAATGATCATGCCCAGCACAGAAGAAATCACCCCTCACCAATGAATGACCGTTCTGCTCTCACTAGGTGCTGCAATCCTCGCTGCCTGACCTTGCTGCCCTGGAGGTCTCCCTACGTGAGACCACATACTTCTCTGGAGGCACCACTTTAAAAATTACATGAGCAAAGAAAAACATATCCTCGGGCATCAAAAATCCCTCAGTCCTCTTTGTAAAGGAATTATAACTTCTGAATAAGCAAACGAGAAACAGAAAAGCAGAATTAGGACAACCCAAATGTCATCCAAACCAACATGGTAACTGCAGTTACTCCTCTTTTTCTATGAACGTCTTCCTAATTACTGGAGACAAGTGCTCACTTTGGCAGCACATATACTGAAATTACTGCAGACAAGACCACAGTCTACAGTAGCACCCTAACTCCCTGAGGAAGTGGGAATGTTTAGTCAAGCAGTCCAAACAGGCATATCAAATATCCACCCACAAAAGCAGCAGACTGGAATGCGCACATTTTTATCCCCTCTATACAAGCAACATGGCTATTTGATTGATTATAAGATTCTGATCATCTGAAAAGCCTTCCAAACAGCTATGTCTTATCAGTTGTTCACAACTCATAAACACAAAGTAACAAAATCCTGGAAATACTCAGATTCAGTAAAGCAAATACATAGATGGGCCAGAGTAAAATTATATTGATAAAAATCTTCTATGTTATTATACAGAAGGGAATTAAAACCTACCAAATATGTTTTCATTAAAAATTCTAGCAAATCATGCCATGATACTATTTTATTCAACAAAAATCATATGTCCTTCTGACCTTTTTAAAAACCACACAGAAAGTACTTTTTTCAGTCTGTCTTTTCCAAACAGAATTTAATCACACACTACACATTCCATCAATAACATGAAAAAGATACAAAGAACATGATATAGAAAAGCTGTCCTCTTTTTATCATGTCTACATAAAAAGTATGCAATTTAAAGTGTCACTTGAAAAGAGGAAAAGATAGCATAAAATGTCAAGAATTTCATCGCAGTCAAATAAATTCACAATATCACATATACCGAACTCTTTCAAATACTCATATCAGCTTTGCCAAAATTATTGGTGTGTTTTCTATTACAAATTACAAGTTTAAACCAGAGGCACTTACAGAGTTTGGAAATAGGCAACAGCACAATAGCCTTACTTGCTCACATGTTATCTGCCAGAGATTATCAGCATGCATGTATTTAATGGGGTGCCCATAAAACTGTTCGGTTCTTTTTGATAAAAACACACAAAGTATTAAATGGAATGAAAAAAACAACACAGAACGTTGAAAAGAAGCTTCTAACCCCAAATGGAAGCCAAAGTCATCACTAAGCACCAGAAAATTAACATCTTGAGATAGATTATTTACTCAACAAATATTGATTGACTATCTGCTAAGTGTCAGGAGTCTTAGATGCCCTGCCCTTAAAAAGCCCACAGGCGGGCAAAGGTAGACAAACAAGGACAAAATGACAGGACAGTGAGGTCAGCGCTACACAGAATGAAGGACCCCCATGGTACTTGAAACAAACGGCATTAGCTTAAATCTAAGTTCACAACGATGATGGATGAAGAACCAATCTTCTCTTTTCTAGAAATGCTAGGTACAGTGGTGGACTGTTTGGGGGAGGACCACTACCGTGACCTCTCACCCACCAAGACCACCGGCAGGTCACGGCCACCTTAGTAACTTTCGCAATCACTCCCCTCCCCCTCCATTTAGTCGGGCATATCATAAACCCAAATTTTTTGGAAAACACATCATTAATAAAGACCTAGAAATTAAACAGCCATGTATGATCTTATGATGATGGAATTTCTCAATGTAACTTAAGAAAAATAGATACAGTTACACTTCATTTACTCAGCTACCATAAATATTTGGAAAACATTTAGGAACTTGGAAGGTAGCAAAAGAGGACATTAAGTAGGCAAAATAAATGTCAGAATCCGCTCCCTAAAACAACATACATAACAGGTAGCAAACCCCAAAACTCACTCAAAGTATGCACTTTTATTTTAGAGATGATTCTCATAAGCAAACCTGGAAACAAGGGAAGAGTGGTCACAGATGCACTGGCCATAAATAACAGGTCACAATCGGCAAGAGAGAGAAGACTCAAAGAAAGCAGAAAGAAACACGAACGGAAATGTGTAGTCTGAGGCCCTTCGATGCAGAGCTGATTTTAGAAAACAGAACTTAAAAGAGAATTATGGTCTCTTTCTTTGCCTGCTCCCTTTCCTATTCAACTTGTGAATTCCTCGCAGGTACAGCCAATATTACCATACTGGTTCATCAGTATTTGTAACAAGCATGCTTTTTTCCTTACAGAAGGACACAATAAGGGTCGAGGGGGCAGAGAGGGAGAGTTATATTCAGAGAAATAGCAGGTTACCTTTTTCCATTCTAGTATTGTTTAAAGAAGCTATTTTGTGTTTTGTTTTGTCAACTACATATGCGTAAAGCCCTTTAATATACCATTCTGGGAAGACCAGCATTTTGAAAAATATGAAATAATGCTGTTACAATACTAAGTGCAATTAAAATGCTGTTCAGACGCATGGTGCAGGGATTTTATATCTCAAGGTACATAACAGCTGATAGTAGCATAGTCACTCATGTTGAGAAGAATATCGTAATGAACAAATTTCAAATGTCTGCTTCTAGGAGATGCTTTTTATGTCTACGTTGGCAGATTCCACTGGCACGGAGCCCACATTCAACAGGAGTTGATATCCTTAGTTTTTTGTTTTTTGGTTTTTTACCTCCTCTTTTCTTTTGGCTGCTGCACAAACATTTTCAGTGCTTTCTAAATGGCATAAATATTTTCAGGGTTTTTGACAGGCAGCAAGGAGAAAATTAATTTCCAGGTGTCCCCATATTGTTCCCTAACTCTGCACGCTGACATCTGGCTTCGAAGAACAGGGTCGCCCTTCCCAGAGCTGTTAGGCTCTGCCAGCAACTTCTCTCCCCATGGTGGCCTCCAGTTTGTTGGGGACACAATTCTTCCAAATGGTGTAGTCACACTATCTTAGGCTGTGTCTTCAGAAGAGGCAGAAAAAGCCTCCAACACAGAGATGAAAATCTGAGCCCAGACGTCCTACAGCCCTCTAAATCGTGATGTTCGTGGACCAAACTTGCAAAGGATGCATTTTAAACAGCTAGAGGCTGATGTTACCCACCCTTTTACAGTAAGAGGAGTTACAAGTAAAACCAATTTTTTTAGGAAAAGTTGGCCTCGGGAAGATATTCCTTTCTCTCAGCGGTTCTATCTCGGTATCAGCAAAAACATCCAAAAGGTAGCTCTGCAGCTGTAACTTTCACTAAGCTGCAACTACTGTATGCTCAATGGCCTATAGGTAGACAACTGCATACAAAAGTAATTCTATGCAACATGGATGATGACACACTCATATGACAGCCCTATGTTTATTTTATTTTGTAACAAACTTTTTTCTCCTTGAGTAATATCATCAATATGGCCCTCAACTGAGGGCTAATGAGTAATATCACCAGTATGGCCCTCAACTGATGGCAAAAGCCAAAACTGTAAAATTAATTACTAAATAAAAGAGGCTACATATTATATAATTCCATTTATATGAAATGTCCAGAACAGTCAAATCCACAGACACAAAAAGTCAAAATGTGGTTACCAGGGGCTAGAAGGAGTAGGGGATGGGGAATGACTGCTTAATGGGGATGGAGTTTCATATAAGGTGATGAAAATTAGACAGTGGTGTTGACTGCACAACTTTGTGAATATACTTAAAAAACCACTGAATTATAGCTTTTAAAGGGGTGGATTTTATGGTATATGAATTATATCTTAATAAAACTGTTATTTTTTAAAGGCTCAATAGCTGATTAATGACACTCCAGGTAGAGGAATTAAGAGGACTAAATTTTCAACCACATTTATTAGCACGTTGAGTTTTATCAGAGTGACCTGACCTTTACATCGTGGGATCTATCTATTAAGCCTGTAGAAGAGCTCCTTTACTTTCAGAAACAAAATCTCCTCTTATAAGACAGAGAGAACGAAGAGTAACTCCAATGAAGGACTAATTCACGCAGCAGGGCTCTTTGTTAACAAAGTACATTCTATATTAACCTGTCTAATGTAATTTATTAAGGCAACAGGCAGTTTCAAGGAAATCTTGAAATATTTCCTTCCATCCAAATATTGGACCATCATAAAAGAATTTGCAGGTAATTACTTAATCCACAATCAACTACAATATCAAAATCTAGATACATCTATTGCTTTGCAATTAGTGGCAATGAAAATAGAAAATATAAATATGAATACTGACCTTGTTTCTTTTAACCCTTCTTTCTGAATGACTTCCAATATCTGCTTCGCTGTCATTGGTGAGTTGGGGTGTTTTTCTAGTGCCTAAAAAATAAAAATAAACATAAAATTCCTAGATTATTGTGTGGAAGCATACAAAATAAAAATGTGTGCGAATCATGCAAGGCTTCCTTAACATTTTAAAGGGGAAGGGGCTGTTATGTCAAAATAAGGTCCCATCACTCAGTTCAGGTGTCCAAAGTGAGAATGTAATTCTTTTCTGGACATTTAAGGCAATTTCTGCAACATGGGGGTCATTCTTCAAATAAATGTCACAAAGGCATACACACCAAAAAAATAAATAAAAATAAAAAAAATAAAGAAAGAAAAGAAATGTGAAACCTGAAAAAACCAAGTTAATAAATGTATATAATTTCCTTTATTAAAAATTGATAATATTTTGTGGTTAAAGACAGATTTTCAGGCTATTAAAATGTTTCCGAAATCTCCAGGACCTTGGAAACATGGAGCCTGGACACTACCAACAGCAGAGAACAAAGTGCTGGTTAGAAATAACCTCACTGGATTCACATTTTGATCAACCTCTTTTGTATTAAAAAATAATAATAATAAAGGGGAAAAAAAAGCCTTCATGGCCAAAGTGGGAAAAAGCATACAGACACCCACGTAAGTCATTCTCCTGTGTGTTCCAGTTCAGCTCAGTTTCCTTTCTTCTGCCTTTTTCAATTAATTTCAAGTAAACCCCTTCCTCTTCCCATTCAGCCCATCTCAGTTTTATGAACTGAGTCCCGTTTTTCTTTCTCTCCCCTTCTGGCCTCCTTATTTTTGAGTGAAAGGTAGTTGTTTTAAACAAAGTGTGGGGAATGCATGGGACATGGCTCATTATTTCCATAGGCATCCGACCATCAGACCTAGGGATCAAGTTCCTTTATTTATCCAGGGATTTCACTACCTGTAGGGAAAGCAATCAGCAACAGTGTCCACACTGCTCACCAGCACGGACTACAGGGGCCACCTCCGGGTATAAGATCCAAGTCTACACACATCCTCACAATGCCTTCCTCCAAGGGCAGACAACACCCACTTAAAGATGTACAGAAGCTTCTGTACATTCTAGAGTTCTAACTTAGGACTGTTTACTAGAACAATCATAATGATTAACAGGGTCACTTTAAAAAACTAAAAATTGAAAAGGCTTCTGAATCTGTTCAAAATAGCCCTGCAATCTCTCCTAACTATCAAGGCCAAATCTTAACTAGCACTGGCAAAGGTTCTATTCATCAAGGTCCTCCCGTGACTTACAGACAGCCTGCCCCATTCCAGCCTTCACCATCAGGGCCAATTTCCTGTTCTCTCCTCTCTCTAGTTCCCAGGAAATGTCCCCATTTTTCCCAGTCCGGATCAGTCCCTTAGCCATAGTCGGTAAGTCCTTTAAAGAATCCAGCAATATGAGCTACGCTACAAAGAGGGTATGGCAACAAGTATGTCCACGGGAAAGAAAGAAAACGGTCCTCACAGAGGAGGCCACTGGAGAGCTCACCTGAAAACCGGGAAGGGGGGAAAAGAAACATAGGCATAGCTGTATAGGGAAGAGGACTAATGTGTAAAAATATTGGTTAAAAAAAAAAAGGCAAGAAGGAAACTGCATCGTAGAGCTGAAAAGGGGGAAGATTAGATCACAGAGAAAGGCGGGAAAGAAATAGACATGAGAACAAAAAGGCGAGAACTGTAAGTAGAACGGTGCATACTTATGAATTACTGGAAGGAGATGCTGTGGGCGCATGGACTCTGTATAGGGTGGACATCACCCCAAATGACAGGCAATGCTGGGGACACTCATGGTCTCTCATAAAAGATATGGGCAGAAGGTCAAAAGACACAGACAGACACAAGTAAGCAAGCAAGGAAGAGGGAAACTGGCAGGGAGAGGCACAGGATGGCAGAAAGAGGGGGAGAGGGGACAAGGGAGAGAAAGGAGGGCGATTGAGCTGAACTGGGAATGTCCAAAAGGCAAACTGATTAGATTAAATCTAGAAAGGGCCGAAGAGGAAATTCCAGCATACTGGGCAACGTTTTAACGGAAATTTGGGTGCACTGAAAAGTGGGGTTACTCACTGTGGAGGACTCCCTGTTTCTCTTCCTGAGTACAGGCCCCTCAGCACACCTGGGCAGCTCCTCCCAGCAATTGAGAGAATTTGGATAGCCCTGTCCCCTTCTCTATGACATCACATCCTACTCTACAAAGGAAGTAAAAGTGCCAAGAATTACATCATGAAGTGGATGAGAGGCAGGAAGGAAATGATGAAGCCACACAAAACACCAGAAGCCACCCTCAGTTCCTGCAAGACAGAGAAAGGAGACAGAGAAGGAGAGGTTCCTGGTTGTGGGCAAGCGTCACTGAACTAGCTGTGTGAACATGAACAGAACGAGAGAGAGAGAGAGAGAGAGAGAGAATATTACCTTCACAGAACAAAACATTGATACCATCGAAATAACGCGACACATGGCGGAGACATGAATCAGACTCGCAGGCAGCCATACTCAAACGCTACAGCGGGCACGAGCCACAGTCGGAGTGCGACAGCATGCTGTGCCAGCAGCCCCAAACACCACACTGAGAACTGCCCTTTGCCCCAACACTCTCGGCGATGAGGTGTTACAGTTTCATACACCCCGCAACATTAACCTTTGTGCGTGATCCTTCTTGACATTTTCAAATACAACTAATACTTGAATATGCTTTCATGGTTACGTAATACCTGTTTTGATTTTAACACGCTCCTCCGATTTGTTTCGCATCTTGTACCTACCTCTTAGAAACTGGGGTCAAGGATGCATTAGAACAGGGAAAAGATTAAGATTACTGACAATTTTTAAGACTCATTATCACAATAAGATTTTAGAGGGCCAATAAATATTTCATGAACTCAAAACACATTGCAACTGGCTTGGGCAACAATGGTGTTAATTGTGACAAAACAATAGACAATTTTAAAGTTTTCCATGGATAATCATTTAAAACGACCTTATTTTGGGGTAGTAAAAATTGGAAAAATGCAAACTCATACCTATATTATAGAAAACAAAATGTACCCGTAAGCCTACAAACACGAATATTAACCAGTGCTAATATTTGTGTTTTCCTTCTAGTTTTTCCTATCCATACGTATCAATTTAATATAATTATATAAAGTATGTGCATATATTGAATTAGCTATCTTAATTTCCTCCATGCAATATGAATTTTTCAAAATGGGCATCATAACTAACACTTCACTGAAGATAGGCATTTATATTGTTTTAAAACTTCAATTAATAAAGAATATATTGAATGTAACCTTCTTGGGGTATTACTGAATCAAAGGATATGAGCTCTGTCATGTCTCTTGCCAACTGCTTCCAAAAAGATTTTAACAATTTATACACTCACCAAGCAGAACTAAATCTGCCTCTCTTACCACAACTTTGCCAATATTCAGCATTATCCTACAGTAGTATTGGCCAACTTAGTAGGTCAAAAGTAATGGCTCATTGTTACTCTAATCATACTTCTGTAAATACTAATGAGGATAACGGGTTTTTTTTTTTTTTAATGAATAGCATATGGGATATAACAGGATATTTCTGTTTTCCTTATTAACATATAAAAAGCTCTTCATATAGTAAAATAATACTATTTTGTATATTAATAACAGATATTTATCCCTTTTGTTGCTTTTTTGGGGGGTAGTTTAGGGAGATATGCAGTTTTCTATTTTTACATGAACAATTCCATCAGGTTTTTCCATTATGACTTCTGTCCTATGTTTAGAAATTCCTTTTATCCAGAGAGCATGCAAATATCTACAAATATTTTTTTCAAGTATTTTTATGGTTTAACTTTTTAATTCATCTATAATTTATCATTTTGTAGCAAGGTGAAACAATGACTTAAGCCCCACCACCTATAAATAAGTCAAGATTAGTGAGTCATCCTCTACCATATATTAATATTAGGGCAATGAAAACGCTTTGGGATGTGAAACTAAATAAATGTGGGAACCCAACATATAAAATGCACAAAAGCAGAGCTATTCTTGTTAAGGTGGAGATGAGAGTGGTCAGAGCCCCCATACTTACTCCCTCTAATGACCAAAGGCACTTCTGGGAATTTTCAGGGTGTCTAAAAAATGCACTGTAAACCACTGTCCATGGGGCTCATCCGGGGTCCTGACAGATCCCCTGATCTTTCATTCAACCGCTGTGCCAGCACCACACTGTTTTAAATTGCTCTAATATTATAACACACTTCACTATCTGGTTCGGCCACTGCTCTCATTATTCCTTCTTAAATTTTTAATTGTGCACTTCTTTATATTTCCAGATGAAATTTAGATTGGAATTAAATGAGACATCTAATTAAATTTTTAAGCAATTTACACAGTGTTCCATGTGTTTAAGTTTTGTTTTATAAACTGTAATAAGCATTTTATTGTTTATATTTTCAGTTGCAACTATGAATATACTTTTTCATATAATATTCGCACATTTTATTGCTAAGACATACAAAAGCCATTGAATTGTGATAATTAGTATCTATATGAACAGCTAATTGAATTCTTAATAGTTCTAACGGTATAGAAGTACAGAATCATATTTTCTACAAATAATGTGAATTGGGTCTCCTTTCTAACACTTCTGTTTTCTCGTTCCTACATGATTTACTTTGGATAAAAACCGATCTTTTCTAGTCCTTTTCAAAAAATTTTTTTGCTGAAAATTAAGCTGCTCTGTCATTTACTTCCTCAAAAACAGGCCCCCAAAACAGCCAAGTTTCCCAAAGAATATCCATAGCTACAACCATCAGAGCTTTCCTGCCAAGGGAAGACTGTAATTAGAACCACTGGCCAGATATCAATGTCTCTTCTACACAAATTGTTCTGTCACTGTGTTTAATCTTTACATAAAATGCCCTTTCGTTCTTTGTGAAAACAAATTGTCCTCCTGTGTTCAAACCATATTTGTGAGTCCACTTTACTCTCATTCTCTAGGAGCTGTATCTTGCACCTCTCATGCTTCCGCCTGATGCACTGAAGTCCCTTCAGTCCTCCTTGCCCTCCTTTCTTCTGCAGTGCTACTCCCCAGGAGGTTTCAAATTTAGCATCGCTCTCCAAGAAGGGGGATTTCCATGGCAAGGGATACAACGTTTGTATACAATCAGCCACCTTTCCAGCAATGGATCCCCCTGTATTTCTCATAGGACCTCAACAGATGTAGAGAATTGCCAAATACTCCAATGCATTTCACCTCCTCTACTTATGTGACTATCTCAGAGCCTATCTCAAAAACATCTAGACTCATGCTACTTTGAGACAAGACAGACTCATCCCAGAAACATCCTCCTCCAGACTTCTACATGTCCCAGCAGAAGGAGGGGGGAAAAAAAACACCTGTGAAGAAAAGATGGTAATATAGTTAAGAGAAGGACAGAGATGGTTTGCCATATCATTAAGGGCATAGGCCAAGCTAAGAACGTATTTCTCTAAGTTTCATGTTCAAACATTGTAATCTAATAAACAAAAGGTTTCGAACATCTTAAGGCTTACTCCAGATTTCCTTGGTGTCTCTCAAACACAAAAGTCATCTCAAGTATCCCTAAGATAAACATATTAGGCCAATGTTCATCTAATGGGTAAAATCTTGGTTCTGCAGGTCCTGAATAAAATTTTCAGAGCTTACTTATTAGATTGCAAAATAAAGAGATTTCCACAATTTGAAAGCGCGTCAATGGTATGTGATTTGATCTGCGGAATCCTAAGTGAGCATCCAGCACCCAGCTCCCTCCCTTTCCTAACACCAGTGCATCCTCCCTTAGTCCATGCTGGCAGTTCACTGGAATGCTTAGCTTTTAAGGCCTCATGTCTTAGGTAAATGATTTAGGGGTTATAACAATAAACCATTATATAGCTCTCTCTGTTAAAGGGTGCTTTCACGTAACACAGTTTATTTGCTTTCACACAATATGTATTATTTTATTTGACCCTTACAACTATGGGGTGAGCTGCATAGAGGAGGCAGGATTAACTTTCTCAGTGACTCACAAAGTTGAAGTCATTGGTTCAAGATCATAAGCGAGTAAGTGCAAGGACAGGACTTGTATACACGATAATGCTGATGATGACAATGTTTACATGTAATAAGAAGAGTTAATACTTATTAGACAATGCTGTGCTAAGTCTGCAGGAGCTTTCCATATATTACAGTAGACTCTGGGATTCATGTATTTGACATTCCCTACTTCCACTATTCTTGAGAAACCTCAGAGGTCCATGTCATTCTGATGAAACATGAATTTGGATCACTGACAGTATTCAGATGAGGAAATCAACCACATAAAAAGTGACAGCACCTTGCCGACTGCCCAGTATCTACGGTTCAGTTAGGTTGTTCTCTGCTCCTAACAGATGTGGCTGCTAGTTAAGGGTTTAAAGATGATACAATTTTTCTATTCTACTTGCACGCATTTTATGGGGGAAATTATATGCTGTCGTGGTATTTATGAATGAGTGACTTAAAAGATGTGGAAACTTTGTTTTAATTCCCTTGAGAATCAGACCTACTTCACCCAGAAGCAGCGGCCTCCAGGAAGATCAAGTGCCCCCAGGGTCCAGCGGCTAGTAAGTGAGGGGTCTGGCCCTTCTGACACTGAAGTCTGCTTCTCCTACTACGTTAAATTGCTTCTCCTCGTGGGCACGGGGTGACTTAGGGTCTATAATCAAGATATTATACACAATATCTACCTCATAATCCCCACTCCAGCAACCTATCACTTAAGAACAATCGAATACTTCCTTGAACTCTCAGATAATGGTTTAAACTGTACCTTCCCTTGGTAGCACCTGTCAAACAGATAATTAGCAGTATCCGTTTAATGCTATTCCTGCCGCACTGCAAGCTTCGGTCCTCACTCATATCCACATCCCCAGACTGCAACACGACCACGCAGGCTTATACAGAGACCAAGTTAATTTGGGGAGATGTGTTCAGTCACTCTATCTTAGGAACGTTTATGGAATAATAAAGAAGGTTATGGGATCTGGAGTCAGATGAGCCAAGAAAGAGCCCCTACTCACTAGCTGTCTGATCTCAGATACTCAACCTCCCTGGATCTCCGTTTCCTCATTTATGAAAATGCTGTGAGGACAAAATGAGATAATGAATGTAGAGCACTTATTATTCCAACATGCCAAGTGACTGCCTAGAGCAGAATGTGCTAATAAACATTAGTTAACACTGTTGGCTTGGGGGCAGGGACCCCTCTGAGCACATCCTAGAAAATGAGGAGAGCTATTTAAAAAAAAAAAAAATGATGGGCATTAGATGTTGTCTCTGAGATTTCCTGTGTAAAACGCATTGGCGCTTGTACAAATAAGGCTGGCCTCCCACTGCCATCCCTCATCGCTTGGCCACCGCAAACTTCTACGGGCTCACAGGTAAACCTGCACACGCTGGGCCTGATTTCATCATCCGAGAGTCTTTCTGTGTTTAACAAGAAGGCCTGACAACATGGCACTCTTTCAGACACTGCTGTGTTACCCGGAAAGATAAGCACACTACAGGGACAAATCGTCCTGTGTACTTGTGTTACAATTCAAGGAAAAATACAGACTATCAACAGTAACAACTTGTGTCCAACCATATACACTTAAAGACAAACTTTCAAGCAACTATAATCGAGTATCATTGAATGTCCATCCAAAAGAAGAAAAAAAAATCTGTCCGTACAACTATTTTAATTGTTCAGCCTCATAAAACTCAGCACAGCTGAGAGCAGAAAAATGGCTCTGTGAGGCCCTGGAACAGTTCAGAGTGATCATTACCTGAGTTTGTAGATAAAATTCTATACAACTGAGAGGTGACTTCTAATTTCCTGTGGGATTTTGGCAACTTTGTTCTACCTCATTAAGTTTCTAATCTTTTGAAACAGTTGCCATTATGTATAACACAGAAAGAAAACAAAGTGAGAGAAACCCAGAATTTCTACAATGTTCTAAAAAGGGTAAAAGAAAAATATTAATAACTGCTTAAATGATGATATATATGAAGCCTGTTTTAAAAAGTAAAACATCTCTTTAATGAAAGAAATACTTCTCCCACAGAAATCTGCAGGCAGTGCACTCTATTTAAAACCCACTAATTATTAAAAAGCTTTTTCTGTGCATTGAGTAAAAATTCTGCTTTCCTACGACTTCTACTGTGTAGTCCTACTTCTTGCCTTTGAATGTGACAATTATTTAATATTAAATTACAAGCACTTTCCTAACATGAAAGCTTAAAGTGATTGTGTTATATGAATTTACAAAATGGGGTCCAATCATTTATTCATATGATATATTGCCACCTGTTTGAATATACTATTAAGGGCCCAGTTTTCTTTTATCTCTAGGCTAATGGATCCTCAGTTTCTTCCATCAATCCTCACATAAAATAGTTTGCAGACACTGTCTCACAAAACACCCTTTGAACATTCTTGAGTTTGCCAACGTCACTTGTAAAATACATGCTTTAAGAATTATACTAATTGAAAGAAAATAGCTAAATATCATTAAAAATACTCTAAACGTGGTTTGAGTGAAACATAATATAGTGAAACTATCACTTCCCTTTCTCTAACTCATATAATTATATTAATGCAACCTAATATGACAGTCACTCTCTCTTAGCAGTCCTCATACCGTCAACCAACTAAAACTTCCAGAACTTTCAACATTTGTTTCTCAAATCACATGCATAGTTCTGTGGTGTATATTTCCAAACTTGCTGGATGCAAATGTATATCTGCTTAATGCACTACTGTTAGTTTCAATCCATTTTTACGGGCTCTGAAATCTTATTATTCCCAAATATCTTTTTATTCCAGGTACCAGCTAAACTTTGTGGTATCCGCAAATTTGAAAACTACCTTATCTCAGTCAAATTTCATCTTTTTAGGTGAAGGTTGTTTGTTCTACCTTATAAAGTTCTTTTGGACTCATCATTCTCTTGTTCAACTGTCCAGTTTCCCTTTTTATTTTGTGATATCCGCACATTTGATGAGTGTGACTTTGATGTATTCCTTCAAGTTACTCAGGACAGAGCTGAACAAAGCAATGGAAAACAAAGCCACACCGTGTGGCTGCTGCTGGAATCTTCTTTCAGACGGATCCTGATTAGCCAATCAATATACTTGGCTATAGATGTTCAATCTTCTAAAAATTCATTTAATTATACTTCAAATGACTGGCTGAAATTTAGCTCCAACAGGAGCATCCTCCTGATGTGTAAGTCTAATAATCCCATCAAAAATAAATTAATTTAGTCTGACATGAATTAACTTAGAGAATCCATAATGCCTTCCAGGGATCACTACTTCCATTTTTAAATGCTTACAGTCATCTGTTTAATAATACACTCAAGAATTTCATTGAGAACTGAGATAAAGCTCAGTAATCTGTGATTCCAAACACTTTTTTATATCTCTTTTTATAATAATAACAATAGCAAACACACAGCAGCGACTCTGCATCTGGCATTATTCTAACATGTATATAAACTCACTTAATCCTCATAGCAACCCCCTTATCATGTAGGGACTATTATCACCCTCATTTTATGACAGGATGAGGTAACTAAGGTGCAAAGGGGTTTATTTAATTCTCCCAAAGTCACACAGCTACAAAGTAGTAAAGCCAAGATCTGCACCCCAGTAGTTCAATTCTTAGACAATCACTCCCCTGTCTCTGTGATATTCCCCGTGATTATCAGCAGCGCTGCTCACCATACTGCGGAGTCTTTCAGGGGCTTGTCATCAAACTCACATTTCATCATTTCACATCCCATTTAAAATACAGTGGATATAACGTCTCTGTGACTTTATCACCTTCTTTAAAAAAATCTGCACTACTTTATTTTTTTTCTGTACTGTTTTAAAGGAGAAAAATATAATGAAATATTTCAAAACTGAGAAATCATGCCCAGTAATGAAGGTGCTACCACTCTGATCTGGAATATCATACTAATTTCACGGCAGCTAAAACGCAGACGCAAACAGTCAGTTCGCTCCAGTTAGCTGAATGAAGGAAATAGTAGCTTGTCAGAGCTGATAAAGGTTTTCCTATTTCTATCTCAAGACCCCTGATGTGGGACTCGATCCCAGGACCCCAGGATCATGACCTGAGCCGAAGGCAGACGCTTAACCAACTGAGCCACCCAGGCGCCCCAAGGTTTTCCTATTTCTAAACTAACAGAATTGTCTCCTATGGAAATTCACATAGTGGCACTGGGTGGTTATGAACAAGATCTTCAGTGAGAGTTTCACAAAAAAGCAAGCATAGGACTGTTATAAATTTTGTCATAGAACCTCTCATAAAAATTTAAACATAAAATGGGGCGCCTGGGTAGCACAGTCGTTAAACATCTGCCTTCGGCTCAGGGCGTGATCCTGGCATTCCAGGATCGAGTCCCACACCGGGCTCCTCCGCTGGGAGCCTGCTTCTTCCTCTCCCACTCCCCTGCTGTGTTCCCTCTCTCGCTGGCTGTCTCTCTGTCACATAAATAAATAAAATCTTTAAAAAAAAATTTAAACATAAAAACTGAGAATCAGTAGGTAAAATAATCCAAGTAGATAGTCTCCCCAAGGTCCAATATAATCAAATTAGGATTATATACTCTAACAACTTGAAGTTTATTTATATTTTATTATTATCGATATAACAACTCTAAAAACCAGGCTTGCAGATGGCAAAATATAATATTATGAATATTATAATATAATATTATGAAACTAAGTACCTGTCTACATGGAGACCTATGGACAAAGCATTCTCCTCAATATAACATTCTGAAGCAGCAATCGCTTGAGACCCCAAATTTCCATATGTTGGGAATTCTTACAAGGTGCTTGTATTAATAATAGAAGGTAGTACGTACATAATGCTAGAAAGCATTCTGTAATAGAAACACACTAGGTAATTTTGCAAGAACTTGGAATAATGTTAACGTATTTAATTCTTACAACCACCTGTCAAGGTAGGTATTAATGATGTAGAGAGGAGGACTGAGACACAGATACATTAATTCACTTCTACTAGGCTATCCCTAAGTAAGAAGCCAACCTGGGATCCAAACCCATGCCCTCAGACTCCAAGTGTTTCACCATCACAATATACTGTCTCGTAGTAAATGGTGGCCAACTTACTTGGAGGGTGATTCAGCAGTACTATGAAAATGTAAAAAGTAGGTGGTCCTATCTGTTCACCTTTAGGAATTTTTCTTACAGAAATCTACAGCCCATCCTGCAGTTTCAATGAAGCATTATTTGAATTTGTTTAAAAAAGATAATCTAAGAGGGAGATAGTTAAATGAAGACATACATATCATAAAATAAATGAAGACACACATATCATAAAATAATACATTGCCATTGCAGAGAAAATACAGATAGAGAAAGATGTCCATGAGAAGGTGGTGAGTAAAAATAAGCAGGCTGAAGAACAGTATGTATAGAGAAAGCATGTATTCAAATGTATGTGTTGTCCATACACATACATGCCCCCCACACACATTCACACCATATAAAAATACTCTGGCAGTGGGGTGCCTGGGTGGCACAGCGGTTAAGTGTCTGCCTTCGGCTCAGGGCGTGATCCCAGCGTTATGGGATCGAGCCCCATATCGGGCTCCTCCCTGTGAGCCTGCTTCTTCCTCTCCCACTCCCCCTGCTGTGTTCCCTCTCTCGCTGGCTGTCTCTATCCTGTCGAATAAATAAATAAAATCTTAAAAAAAAAAAAAAAACTCTGGCAGTTAACAATTGTTACCCTGGAGGGGGACAGAAAAGCAAAAGTTCAAGGAGGAAATGTCATACTTTTTTTTTATATTTGCATATTTAGAAGCACAAATTACGTTCATAATATTTAAATTGTATATTAATCTCTATATAATGCCATTTATATAATTTATGCCTCTATTATATACATTACATAGTATTTAAGAAATAATTTAAAAATCCGTTTCAAACAAAATAAAAATGAATGCTCCAACAGCAACAGAAACAGTTATATACCTTACACTGTAAAGCACAGTGGAGAAAATAGAACATAGGTATATTGACTTTTTTCCAAAGCAAGTATTACTCATCATTCAATCTGAGTCAGGAAAATTCTTCAGTGTTATTCTCACAGACTCGTCTGAAATGACACAGCATCCAGATGTAGCTGCCAGAAGGAATTAGTTGCAAAATATATCTTGAGATAATTGTAGAAAATGACTTTGTTATATGGAATTATTTGATTCTGACCACTTAAACGGTGAAGAATGACAAAGACAACGATGCTTGCTTTGTCACAGTTAATAGTCACACTGTTCTCCTGACTATAGTTAGACAACATCACCTCCTCAATAATTCATTGATTTAACAAATATTTACCAAGCACACACATACACCAAAATGAAATACAATAAAACATGTCATCACCATCTCTAGAGACACTTATCCCCTGGTTTACTACAGTTAGGGAGGGGAGGTGGCAAACCGCTAATTTACTTAGAAATGGATTTAAAATAAAAGGAAGGAGACCAGGCCATATGCCTTTGTTCATATTCATTCAAAATGATAATTCAGTCTACACAGAAGCGAGCCTTGCCTACCCCATTTCTGAGGGTGGTGGTATAATTCAGATTCTATGCAAGTAGTGATAATCATCAAGGTTTTTTGTTTTTTGGGGGTTTTTTTGGTCATTGCTTTATTTATTGTCCCGTGTACACAACTCCTTTTCTCTTCTTCTGAAAAATACCCTTTCCTGTTCTGATTTGAACAGGAGCTACCATATTCCTGTAGGTACTTAAGTGTTATCTACTAATGATGGGGTGGTGGGATGGCAGGGGTTGGGTACATAACGAGGGCCAATCATCGATCTTCCCCAGGACACCCTGGCCTAAATCTCAAGAAAATAAAGCTCTGGTGCTTTCTGATAATAACACCACGTGATGAGAGCCTGAGATTTGCTGGAAGCCAAGTTTCTAGCCAGGTGGAAGAAGCCAGGTCCAGAAAATAAGGCTTCTGTATGGAGAGAAATAGAGATGAGGGAATCCTGGACACATTCACTCCTTCTTTGCAGGCGCTGCTAAGGACCCCGGTTCACCTACACTGCTTTAGGTTTATACAAGTCGTCCAATAAATTCAACTTCTCACTAAATTGGTTAAATTTTGATTTTAGTCACTGTCCACGACCAAACATTCATGACCAATGTGTGCATTATACTAATTAGTAAGCCCTTAGTTGGTTCTTTTCACAGGATATTTTTTTTTAAGTACAGAAGACATGTTTCTAAGCCTCATGCAATGTTTTATTCCTTTAGAAGATAAATAAGAGAGTAGCTACTGCTACCACTTACTTCATCACTGGCAACCCAAATTCTTAATGAAATTAAACTTGGGAATGCAGAGTGTTAGCCCTTTGTCAAACAGGCACTTTGATCCATCCAGACGCACAGTTTGAAAATTTTTAAAACTATATAAAATTGGGAACTCACCAGGCAAGGCTATAAATAATTCTAGCAGTAAGAGGTCTTTACCTGGAACACAACTTTGATGAGCAACAGCTAAAAGAATTTCTGGATCCCAGGCTTCAGAAAGAGGGCCAACATATTTAAAAATATGAAGCAAGTACCTTAATATTTTTGTGAGATGTCCTAGAGGCCTTCTGAAGGCCAAAAGGCTTATGTGATAGGTCTGTCCCTGTGTCTAATTGGAGTCATAATGTAAGAATCTAGCGTAACTGTTTACACTAAAAATCAAGTCAAAGATCTCCCACCACATTTACCAAACTCAAGGAATTAAGATACAATTTAAGTATCTGTGTATCGATTTATGCTAAATACATTCTTGGGGCAATTACTTTTTTATTCTACTGATGTACTACCCACCTTAATATTAGCCAAATTTTCCAACCCTCTACATCCTACCCCCTTTTCTGTCCTGTGTCTTAAACTATGTAGTGGAATAAAGGCCATATTTATCAAGGCACAAAGCAAACAGAACTGGTTTCAATCAGTCGATATTTGTTGATACGAAATATGGGCTGAGTCTCTTAAAGGAGGCAATGGAGCATTAAAACTTACCTTTGCCAACAAAAGATCCTTTATGAAATCAGATAGTCCCTATTGCTTTCTAGCCTTCCTCAGTCCTGATTCTACCACTTGAGTTCTGCATACGACCAGGCTGGGAGCTCATTATACTATCATACCACATTTAGATGTCAGGATGAAGAAAAATGATTAGCTCTGATGTGATCAAAATATCTATTCCTTCAAAAGAAATACAAATAAGACTTACCTATTAAGCAACTCTAAATTAGTGGTTACATAAAGTCTTACTTAGAGTTTTCCCAGAGGTTGCCATTCAGCCTTATTAAATTATGCCTGAAGATAAATTAGGCCAGATGTTTTTCTCCTAGATTCACTCAACGACAGGCAGTAGGCCCACAAGGAATCCAATCCGCCCTGTGGAAGCTATCTGTAGGAAAAGCTCTGAGCGTTCTGTTAACCACTCTGACGTTCAGGTTTTAAGAGATAACTATGTCTTCCATCAGGTATAAAGAACATATAGGAGAAAAAACACTGGAATACTCTGTAGGTATCCTGCTGCAAAGGGGAAATACACACGAAACACACTATCTCCATATTACTGGAAATTAAAACAGGAAAATCAAAGTCTGTTTTGTGACCCTAGCAACTCAGAGGTGGCCTTGCCTATGATAATTATAATTAATATGCCCCATATAAAGACCAAAAAAAATTTTGAAGGAATTCACTGTGAAAATCGACGTCCCCTGAAGATAAATTATGTCATAATGAACAATATAATTTAACATGTACCGGATTGTGTATTAACAACTCCATCCTTATTTGAGCAACAGGTTGGTGGGAAATTGGTAGGAAATCTGGTTTTGAGTTTTTAGAGCATGGAACAGACAGGGCTACACACCGGCGAGCTGAAGGGCTGGACAAACATTGTTCATCTGGTTTTAAGATACATATGGTCAACACATTCCTTGTGGTGTGAAAGTCTGCAGGCTTTCAAGACAAGTTTTCTTCCCTTTTTTTCCCCTTTTGCTCCATGAAGGGGTAAGACTCAATGGGGAGTCTGTCAGCTGTCAGGAGTTTCTGTATGCTCTATCTAGAGGAGAGTGGACACTGGTGGGAAACAGCCCGAGGGTGACTGAGTCCTCAATGGAAGGGAAATGGAGACAGGAATCTCTGAGACAGACTGGGAAACCTAATCCCTTAGTGGGGGTGCTCCCTCTACCCGCATTCCCCTAGGCCAAAAGAGAGCGAAAAAGAGAAAGAAAGAGGTGTTATTACAGTGTCTGCTTTCCTCTTCTCAATGGTGTGGAAATCTGGTCATACCTTTTCAATGAAGCACAATTTGTCTGGACTTGGGAACTTGAACTCACTGAAAATGTCCAGGTGCCCTTTTTCTATCTCTTCAACTATCTTGGAATTCAATTCCCTATGAACCATAATCGTTCTACTCCTTCTGGTGAGAAAGCTCTCCTCCTCAGTAGACAGAATGAAAAGCAAGTATTTGGAAAAAGCCACAATATAAACAGAATTATCTTAAGATGGAATATAAAAGAATTTTCCTAGCGATGAAAATTCCCTATTGTTTACGGGATTGAAAATATCAAAGAATAAATAGGAAAGAGGCTGATTTTACAGAGCAATTTACTGTAACGGAGAAGAAACAAAGGGACCTAACCTTATTTGCCTCCCTGGCCTCTTAAGCATGTAATTATGCATTTAGTATCTCATAAACAAAGGTAGAAGGCGCCCTAGCACAAAAACACCTGTTTTGCTATAAGGGCTGCATCTGACAGGATGGGCAGGGATAGAAAATAGTAAAAACAAAAACAAAAACAAAAAAACACCCCCCAAACCCTGAAACCTCAGTGGCTTAAAACAAATGCTTATTTCTCACTCACATCTCTACGTCCACAGGTCTAGAAGCAGGATGACTGAAATTCCATCTTGTCACCAGCTTCTGTGATCAACACAACTGAGAAAGAAACAAGGAGCATCAAACGCTGGCTAGAGGGAACAAGACAACTCATAGGGTTAATGTCTAACTTCAAGGGGCGAAGAAGTACAGCCCCACCATTTGTCCCTAAGGAGGGAAAATGAAAGAACTGTGCACCAGCCTACTGACTAACAAAATATCCAGTCAACCATTCGTTAAAGACAGAGAAAGATTTTTTTAAATAACTCAGAAGACAATCTTTTTTTTTCCCTGTAGACTCTATCCAAAACAATTAAAGATATATGAACACACAGGAAAAAGATTGTAACAAAACGCTAAAGTTTATTAAAGTCCTACTGTTTGTTTCTTCATCATCCATTTTTCTGGATGACACCTTTCATGTGCTTAGAGCTGCTTTTTTCCCTGAAGCTGCCTCCCACTATTACCTAGCGCCAAGAGAATGAGACAAAATGTCATGAAAAGATGGAGCGGGAAGACTGGACTAATTAAGAAAAAAAACTCATTCTTATCTGCAGCTTTTAACAATGGAAAAAAAAATGTTTAACTTTCATGCATCTTGCATTTTCTACTATGAAGCTGAGCTCAGTAAATAGTGAATTCTGGGGGGAAAAGGGGAGGGAGTCATTAGAAGATTTTTAAAAATGCAGTATCTATATTTGTTCATTGCCCCCCCCCCCCCCGGCTGACATTCTTTCTTATTTAGCTACTGTAAGTTGGCTTGTGAAGATAGCATTAGTCAAAGTGACAAGATAGACATATAAAAACTAGAGAAAGGATGAGAACATCCTTGTGTATGTTCAAGAGTGTCTTTTTTTCTCTCATTCCCTCATCAAAGATCCCGGTGGGTTAAAAGTGCTCTTCTCTTTACACACAGTAGCATCTCTGCCGAGAACAGATCACACATAAACATCAACTCTCAGGACCACGCACCTTCACCCAAACTCAGAAAGTATGGTCAAACTTTCATAAGACTGGGGAGAGGGGGAACAGAGGCAAAGGAGAAGAAGAACTTTCGTGAAGCACTATCTTTGTTTCATTTAATCGCTAGGTGAAGAGAAATACCATTAGATGAATAAACAAGAAGTGACAGCAATAAGATTGTCCATACAATTCTGTAATGAAATAAGGAGTCGTTATGCTGATCTTAACTCCATAGTCAGAGGAATAAATTAAGATCTACACTACAGAAATATTTGCTCCCTTCTGCTAAGCTCAGATCCTCTAAGGGTCATGGTCAACCCCGTAAAGAAAACTTGGCATTTAGTTGGTGAATAAAAATATTTACTTGTATTCAGAAAGTACCTGGCAGATGCATCCAGAATTATATAAATTTTGTAAATTCAGATCCTAAATTGTATTAAGCTCTGTCGTGAATGTTATATATAGACTATTCATATAGAACTCTAAACCGGTCTGTGAGCGAGAACGGAACAGAACCTGCCCGTTGTAACTTTTAGCCTCTAAATCAGGAAAGTAAATTTCAGAGGAAACAGACCAAAGAAATCTTTAGAGCCTTTGCAATAGCCGCCTTGGCCTTAACATTTTTTAATGTAAAATGAATATCATAAAAATAATATCAGAATGAATGAAGAAATATCCACATTAACATGAGCAAGGCCTAGAGCCCAGAAGCTGGACGGACATGGACTGGAATCATTGTTCCACTACTTACTAGCACAGCAAGTTAATTCACCCTCTGTCTAGTAAAGGCAAGGGCACTTATAATTTGTTTTCCCAACGTACTCTCCGTCTGCTTTTTACTGGTGCTTTTGTATAATTTCCCTCTGCTCCATGTGATCCTTGTGTGGCAATCAATCACGTTATCGGATCCCGGCATTGCTTGAGGGATGAGTACATCAGCCAAGTAGGGGAGAGTGAAGACTTCCCTGGGATTAGCATTAAAATAATAACTAATCATAATCATAATCATAATAGAAAAAGATTGATTCTTTTTATACTGGTGTGCTAAGCTTAGAGGATGCAGGTCTGGGGTACCAGTGACCACCTTCTCTTGCCCAAAACTCTGCTTGAACCCTGCCTGAAGGCAAGCAAAAAAAAAAAAAAAAAAAGGGCAAAATAGAGGGAAAGCAAGTACCTTGATGGCATTCTCTAAATCTTGACATCTACTTAGAACTGAAGTCTATCCTTGGATTTCTCAATTATGGGAGCCTTTTTACTTAAACCAGTTTGAGTTAAATTTATTTCACTTTCAACTGACAGAAAGTCAACTAAAGACATTCTAAATCTAGATTTCTTCACTTAAAAAAATGTGGATGGGGCACCTGGTTGGCTCAGTCATTTAAAAGCTGTTGCCTTCAGCTCAGGTCATGACCTCAGGATCCTGGAATCAAGCCCCGCTTTGGGTTCCCTGCTCAGCAGAGAGTCTGCTTCTCCCTCTCCCCCTGCTGCTCTCCCTGCTTGTGCATGCCCATGCGTGCGTGCACTCTCTCTCTCTCTCTCTCTCAAATAATAATCTTTAAAAAAAACGTGGATAATATTACAACGTGTCTTCTAGGTTTGCTCTCAAGATTGAACAATATAACACATATAACAAGTTAATGCAGTGTCAGGAATATAAGTACCCAATAAGTATCAGTTCTTATTAGCCATTATTATTAATTAGTGTTCCCTTAGTAATAGTGATATTTTATGATAATTGACATAAGAAAACTATTCCGTCGTTATATAAGATTCTTATACTCTATGGCAATTGACAGCAAGCTTATAAATATTTTACTTATATGTAAAAAGGAGATTATTTACTCTGCAAACATTTCCAATCTGCATTGTAGTCAATGTACTAGATAATTCTCTTGCTCTGGAAGTCATGGTAAGCCTTTATAAATCATCATTGTGCCTTATTAAAATCAAATACAGAAGAAGATTACTTTTAGGCTATTGAATTCCTACTACGCTACACAACTTTAAATTTACAGTGAAGTATATCTTGGGTCCTAAGAAGTTTTTCAGGTTTTTGTTTTGTTTTTAAGTTAATTTCCCAAAGGTCGAGATCCATATCTTATTACATTCTCAAAGCACCTAACATATTAATGGCAGGAACTGAATATTTTCCAGTGCCATTAAGCATGATGACTATCAAATTATTATCCCAAAGTAATAAAAGGTGCTAGTGAGCTGAAAGTAGACACAGGCTTTCAAAATCCATCAGTTGTCCAGTTGATTCTTGAGAAATTTGATCCCTTCTCTAGATTGTACAGTGACAATTCAGCATGGCACAGAAATAAATCAAGGAGACATAAGGTTTATAGTTCTACAAATACGTTGAAAACTTTTAGACTTGGCTCTAACAGCTCCCCTGAAAAACCCTCTTTGACTCCTTGACTTGATTCAACTATAATCAGCTACAACTGAAAATGAGGTAGGGCATTAGGCACTCAGGAAACCATTATGAACAAGAAAGTAAACAACTAATTATTATTATATTGTCACAACTACATAGTGCTTTGAGAACATATAAAAACTTCTCAAGGGAGACTGAAATCTGAAGAAAGCATAGGAATTTGCCAGATAAAAAGAAGGGGGAGAGGGAGGATGTTACGAAGAGAAGAAACAACGTGTACAAAGTTAAGGCAAAGTATGGGAAAGTATGATAAATTCAGAGATCTCACACAACTTTTATATGACTGGGGAAGAGAATCAAGCGATGAAACTGGAGAAGTACAAATAAGATAAACCTAAAAGATTTTGAAACAAGTGGACTACACTTTTAGAATAAGGCAAAGCTAATAAGGGTTTTTGAAAAAGTGGCATTTTGTATATTCCCCATTAGCAACTCCAGTTTCACTCTCTGCCCTCCCCCACACAGCTCTGTGACCCAGTAGACTGATATCTATAAATTTTCTCAACAGAGACCCCCCCCCAACACCCCACCCCCCACCGCATCCTCCAGCTTCTGGATGGGTTCGGCCAACAGGAAGCCAAGAGAATATGGGTGAATAAAAGGGAGAAGTCAGTGTACTGATGTGATGGGCCCCCTTCCCTGCAGGGGTTAGGGCCAGCAGTGGCTCTATCCCACTGCCTATGGTCACAGGTTGTGTCAGGCATCCTTCTCCCATAAGCACAGACCACGTCATTGCAGTAACCATTCCCTACTCTTCTTGGCCTCTCAAGTCTAACGGGAGTGACAGTTTTCTTGCTGTTACAACCCTGATTTGCCTCACTAACCCTTGTTCTTTTCTTTTACTGGTGTCCTAACTTTGCTTAATCACCCCTTTAAGAGACTGCCATCTGTTTCCTACAGAAACTAAGTCAGCCTCAAGGGGTACCATAAACCAGTTTCACCTTTAAAGACATGGTTATGGATGCAATAAGAATAATTCTGAGTGAAGACAAGTCTGTAGTCAGTGAAATCAAGTTACAAGGTTGTTGCAGTAACTTAAAGAGAAAAGGAAAACCAGCAGACATGAACATTAACTGGCATCTTCTAATGTCAGACACTGTACTAAGTACATCACACACATTACCTTATTTAAATATTCTAACCACTCTTTTATGTTATTCCCTGTTAATACACAATGAACTAAAATTGAGAAATGTTATATAATTTGCCCAAGGTCAAATGCATAGTAAAGTGGCAGAATTGAGACTCAAACATTATCTGCCTGACTTTTAGGCCCGTCATTACTCTATATTCTTTTCCTAACCTATATACTGCCTGTGTCAAAGTAAATTACAGTGGAAATGGATTTAAGTGTAGGATATAAGGATAATGATTTGAAGATTTGAAGAAAAGGAGATAAAACTAGTGGAACTCAGTGATTACTGGATAAAAAAGGAAAAATACAAAAAGACATTAATGATGACAAAAAGGTTTCTGGCTTGAACAACTGTGAAGACAGTGGTGGCTTTCACTGAGAGATGAAAGAGAGGAAGAGCAGACTTGCTGGGAGCAGGAGGTGGGGAAGAAATGAGGCATTTGGTTTTAATCTTGTTGACTTTATCAGTGCTATGAAAATGCAGATAGAGAGATTTCCAGTACAGTACTGAAGAAGCCATATACAACTTTTCATCAGTGCCTAACAACTAAGGTATAAATACAGGCCCTAGAGTCTGACAGACAATTAGATGCATCTGCCTGTAAATTTCAATCTTGAACCTGGGATGCAAAGACAAAGCCGATGGTGATACACTCATACGATACATTGGCAGCAAGGGCAGTATCCTACGTCAACACTAAGTCACAGTGGGGACAATTAGTGGTGCCCACAGCAGTATCCCAACTATTCTCGTAGCATGACTGTGTGTGTGTGTGTCTGCTGCCCAGCCTCTTCTGATCCTTGCCTATTTTTCCAGCCTGGTTTTTGGATCCTTCCTGATGATTTTATGAACTACTTTATGGACTCCAAAAAATCCTTTTCTACTTAAGTTATCAAGACATGCTTTCTGTTGCTTGCAACCCACAATCCTGACTGACGAAGCTAACACATTCACTGCTGTATCTTGTTCAGTATCTGGCGGTGGGGGCGGGGAGGGGGGTGGATACTTTCTGCATTGTTCTTAAATTATTTTCAAGCCATAAGCTGAGGGCACCTGGGTGGCTCGGACATTAAGTGTTTGCCTTCGGCTCAGGTAATGATCCCAGGGTCCTGGGATCAAGCCCTGCGTTGGGCTCCCTGCTCAACAGGGAACCTGCTTCCTCCTCTACCTCTCCCTCTGCCTGCTGCTCCCCCTACTTGTGCTTGCTCTTTGTCAAATAAATAAATAAAGTCTTCAAAAAACAAACAAACAAACCCATAAGCTGCATATGCTAAACTACTATATCTTGAGGGAACTCTTAGAAGATTCCAAAGAATTCATGGTCTGGTGTGGATACAACGCCAAAAATAAGTTCTACACTACAACATGACTAAAACTGAAGCCATAAAGAAAGCAACAATTAAGTATACTCAAAAATACACACACATACACACACACATAACACCAAGCAGAATCAAGACAAATCTACCCATCAACATTTAAGACAGAGTATTAAAACTGCAGAATTTCAAGGGTAAAGAGAACACGTAACAACTCTCAGATACAAAAGCATATTACCTCTTAAAAAGTAATAAACTCGCCTCAGACACAGAGTCACAACCACTGATACAAGAACATAAGGAAAAAACATTTCCAAAATATTAAGAGTAAAAAATTGTCAATTAAAACTTTTATAACTAGCTAAATTATCAAAGGTAAGAACAACATTGTATCTTTTGATTTTTCCCTATCAAGTTTCTCCACTTTTTTTTTTTTTTTAAATGGAAGATGTGGTGAGCTTTGTGAAGATATCTCTTTTTGAATTACAATCTACATATTTGGGGGATAATCTTCCTAAAAGCTTCTCTTGGCCACTTTTGTACACCCAATCTAGACTGTGGTCAGATTAAATTTATGAGGACAGGAAGGATTTAGGGAAAAGGTATGGATACCAGTCAGGGCATATGGCTGTTTGCTCACAGTTCTTTTTTAATTCTTAGAACTTCGTATGAGTCTATAATTCTTTCAAAATATCAAAGTTTAATAAAAAAAGATTTAAGGGGTAGGCAAAACAAAAACACTTTAGATATATGAAGACTGTTCATGAACCCAGAACCCTCTTATTAAAAACAAAACAAAACAAAACTGTTAATGGAGGTAATTTACAAAGAAGGGGGAGTATGATACAAGAAACAGAGTTGAACAGAGAAGGTGATAAAATGTTGATAAGTGTAACTACCTACTAATAAATTTAACTATCTTCATTGTGTTTTAAAAGAATATAAAATAAATCTGTAGAGGCTGAAGAAATTGGAACTCTGGTGTGATGTATAATGGACAAAAAATGCAAAATCTGCATAGCATTAGGAAAACCAACCATCACATACCACTTAAAAAAGTGTTGCCAATATTGAAAAGGGCTTCCCATGACCTGCTGGACTTTAACTTGAAGATAATCACAAGAGTTTTTAAGCAGAGAAAAGATTCAGTAAGATCAGATCTACTCTAGAAAGAGAAATACAGCTTCTGTAAGATTTTAAAAAGGAGATTAGAGACAAAATTAGTTGGAAGGTCGGAACTTTGTAAAATATAGTGAATGAAAAGAGGAGGAGCTAAATGTAAGCTATATTTAGGAAAGAATTTACCACTCTTCGCACATACCAGGTGTTTAGGTAAACATAGGTAAGCACGCCCACACAGACAAGAATGCTATCACATTTCTCTTTTTGTACCCAATGTACAACACTTTTGTTGGAGCTATCCAATAAATGTTTAACTGAACTGGATACATGTCATTTGAAATAACCCAGAGTACACTGAGATACACAAAAGAATTGTTAATATAAGTCTGATAGGGAAAATATCAAGGCTGGAGAATGGCCACTGAGGCAGGCAAGAAGATCAAAGGACAGGAGGAAAATGAGAATAAAATAGAGGGGCTAGGCAGCACTCTGAAATACACTGACACTAAAAGGGAAACTGAGAGATGCAGACCCTCAAACAAGCAGGAAAGAGCAAGGATAGTGATGGAAAGGGAACAAGAATAAAGTTTGATGCGAAATGTTTTAATTTAATTTCTTGGACTGCTTTAAGAGAGACAAGAAATTAAACAAAGGATTTAGGAAAAACAACTTCTGGATACAAGAATTGAAGACAATATATTTTAAAAGAAGGAGATTTTCTTATAAATACTTTTTAAAATAAGAGTTTCTGTTGTGCGTGCATGATCGGGGGAAGGGAGGATGGAGGGGGTGATGTTGTGATTTATAATGATATGTATTTGGTCTTTGTCCTTTTTCTGGCATAGAGCTCCCAAAACCTTGGAATTTCCAAAGTGCTGAGAATGATAGTGTCTTTCGTTATGTTAACAAGATGACTTCTGGAAAGTACCTAAGCATGGGGGCTGGTTGACAATGGAGCCAACCATGTGATTAGAAGGTTTGAACTTTCAGTCCTACTCCCTGACCTTGGGGGAGGAAGAGGGGCTGGAGGTTGAATCAAGTGCTAATGGCTAATGATTTGATCAATCATGACAATGTAATGAAGCCTCCATGAAAACCCAAAGAGACAGAATTCAGATCACTTCTGGGTTGGTGAACACATGGAGACTTTGGGAGAGTGGCTTACCTGGAGAGGCATGGAAGCTCCATGCCCTAACCCCATATCTTGCCCTATGCAATTCTTTCATCTGGCTGTTCCTGAGTTATATCCTTTATAATAAACTAGTGATCTAGTAATCTAGTAAGTAGTAGATTTCTCAGAGTTCTGTGAACTGTGTAGCAAATCAACTGAACCTGAGGAAGAGATCTTGGGAGCTCTGATTTACACCCAGTCAGAAATACAGGTAACAACTTGGACTTGCAACTGGCCTCTGAAGTCCCTGGCAAGGTCATTGGAACTTCCAATCTATAGCCGGTAGGTCAATCAGAAGCATAAGTAATAACCAACTAGACTTGCTATTGGCTTCTGAAGAGGGTGGGGGGCAACTATTGTAGGATTGAAGCCTTAACCTGTTGAATCTGATGGTGTCTCTGGGTAGATAGTGGCAGAAGTGAGTTGAATACCTGGATAACCTGCTGGTGTTGCCTGTTGTATGTGTGGGGACCTCCCCCACACTGAAATTGAGTCTCAGAACACTAAAAGAGCGTCATACAGAGTCCTGATGGTCCAAACAGCAACTCAGTTCTTCAGTCAACAAGGTTTTGATACATGTACAAATTATATATGCATTTATTTTTGACATTAAAAAAAAACAAAACTAAGAATAACCAACAGCTTCCTTATATCATGTTTTCTCTATAACTGATCTGGAAAATACGCCCAAAGATCCTCTCTCAATTTCTAACTCCTTGAAATTATTAAAATAGGTTCTAATACCTTATAGTTAATGAAATCTGAGAAATGCCATCCGTCTTCTGAATAAGGTGAAGAGAGTCCATCCTATTCCATCCTTTAAGTCATAAATAATATACTCGGAAACTAACAACTGCATAACTGAAGAACACAACACTTGCCAAAAAACAGCAATTTTGGAATTATTTTAAACATCATTATGTAGTTTTTCATGGACTAATTTATGCTAAATTTATGCAAAATAAGTCCATGGTAAATAACTATTGTAAAATAAATTCTACATCTACACACTTAGAAAAAAAAAAAATCTTACAAGTTCTAAGTGTGTCCACTAAGTATAGATTGTGCTGCCTTACAGGATTCCTCAGGTTCTAAAAGTTCCACCAAAGGCTAAGGTCTTGGATGGCATTTAAGTTATACATCTCAGCTATGAAAGCCAATGTTCTGACAAGCCCTTTGGCTCTAACCCCAGGGCCTGAATTTGCCTTAAAACACATAAGAATGTGTCAGAGGGCTATATGTCAATCAACCAGGAGAAGTGCCTATTCCCAATTTAATGTTGTCAGTTGCTGACATTAAAACCAGCAACAGTTAATTGTTCCCACTTCAAGTGGGAATATTGAGGGGACAGGAGAGGTAGATGTCTAAGTTCAGGCTGATAAAGCTGTTAATTGCTACCCTTTTATGTAGATTTGTTTAATAATGAAAACAATGTGGCTAATCATATAATGTTTCTATTTGTTCCCCAAGGGCTCTTCAGGGAAAGTTTCAATTCGGGCTAGATTTCCACAGCTACCAACTGTGCAGGGACAAAAGCAGAACAATCAAGGCACTCAGTGCTGGCAAATAGCTGAAAGCACTTCTATACAGATGCCCCTCCTCCCAGCCCTATCAGGAAGGAGCCAGGATCTGCTCTTGACAACCATTGCAGGAGGGGTGAGGGGCGGATTCTAAATTCTAAATTAATAATAATAAATTAAAAATAATAATAATGTTATGCAGACTTTTGATGAAAAAGAGAAAGAGAAATAAAAACCAGGCCACCTGAAAAGCAGGAAATAAGTCTGCTATACCTCCATGCAACGAAGCAGTTACATTCACATCAGTGAAAACGCGTGTGTTCGTCTTTTAAAAATCAGAAAGATACGACACAGATTTAAAACAAACAAACAAACAAACAAAAAACCCTGTGCCAGCTTTGCTCCTTACAGACAGGGTGATGATATTGGACATATCATTAAACCACACATTTGGCGACTGAGTTACTGAAATAACCCTAGCTACCTATTTATCTCAAGAGAGTATTTTACGTAACAGAGTGCCCTGTGTATGTTTTCTACAAATGTAACGTATATTACTCACTGATGTTAACTTTGCCTCATTTGGCAAAGGCTATGGCACAGAATAAAGTTGCGTTATTTAAAAGGTTTCTAATATCAATTTTGTTTTCGGATTCTATTACCCAATCACGGAAGCATTCAGACACATCCCCAGGGCACTGGTGCCCCCTCTCTCTATAAGAGATAGTCATTTTGTTTTGTGTGTTTTTTAAAAAATCCTATTTCTATTACCACCTACCCCACCAGCCCCATGCTACAATTTACAAGGCCCAACTTTCTTGAAATGACTTGCAAATCACTCCCCAATCAGGCCATGATGTAATTTTCAACTTTATTGCTGTGCCAACCCCCCCTCAAGTCTTTGGGTATTTCTAGACTTGTCTGCTCATGGCCTCTTGAACCCATCCTCTTGCCTGACAGGACACCTTTGCTCATGCAGGGCTCTCTTCTTAGAATGTTCTCTTCTCATGACCGGTTCAATCTTACTCATATTTCAAGGACAAACCAAGTCTCACCTAATCCATTAAGCCTTCTGCAATCTCCACGTACCACACAGTTTCTCCCTTCTGTAAATCCATAAACTAGCACCTGCTTGATCATTCATGTGACACTTGCAGATGGTGTCTGCTCAGTCTTCCTCCAGTTCTCCTTGTCTCCTCTACTGAACCCAACACTGCTTGAGGATGTATCTTTGTATCCATCCCAGCACTTGAGCTGTACATGCAGGAACCCTCAGAATGGTTAGTACCAAACTTCACATTCCAGTGCATTTCAGTGAAGGCTGAAACTATTATATTATTAAATATTAAATTTCATTACTTTATAAGTTGACTTCTCTGTGGTGAAATTCCTTTACAGGTACAACTCTACAAGTCTAAAAGCCAGAACACGCCAAGAGTCCATTTCTGACATCCAAGGAATCATCTGCTACCAAAGACTTTCTCAAAGAAAAGAAAAACTTAAGAAAGGATCAACTCTTAAAATTCCTTTTCATGTCAGCAGCAAATAAAAAATTAACAACCTAAACACTAGGCCTAAGTTCACATTTTTCATTTATTTCAAACACGTTTCTCCCAACTTGAAACTCAAAGAGGAAGAGAGATTGCTAAACTCTTTTCCATCTTTCAAATTGCAATGAAAATTTAGGTTCCCCGTCTGAAAGAACAGATGATGAGATACAGACAGAAAGAGATGATGTTACGTGTAGATCACAGAAAACGGCTGAATCAAACCAACTGAAATGTAAGTGACTGAAAATAAAACTCCATTTGCCATCTACGTTAGCCAGGCTCACAAGCCAATAAGCACTGTCACAATTACGCCCATGTGCACCTCTGGGGCTTACCCCAAATCACAAGGCAAAATGTTCTCAACTGTCGAGGCCTGGTCATAACCTGAAATCCAAGCACAGTGAGAAAATGCCAAAAGCAGTACCAGTGCTCTTATCCTCCATCCCCATGTTCATCATTCCTGAAAAATTATATGTATTTCTAAAATACAAAGACAAAAGACAAGGCAACTAGTAAATTAACAATTATGAATTGTTTTCTATTTTAACCAACTACCAGTACCATTCGGCTTTATTTCATAGGAACCCTAAGAGTTTATTTAGCATATAATGCATTATGCAAAAGAATCTTCTCTGTGCAAAAGATTCACACAGATTTCCTTTAATTCATAACCCCCCATTTAATTTTTAATAGAATATGATTTACAGAATTTCAATTTACTTAAAACCTTCAGTAACTCTCTGCTATGGCATAAAGAAGTATGTCTGTTTTCTCCCAACAATAAGGCAAATTTGCCATTAATATTTTTTTCCCAAAGGTCACCTTGAACTACCAAACAAAACAAAACAAAAAAACCCACAAAAAAACCTACTAATAGTCATTATCTTTGTGAATGTACCTAAACTACAAGCAAATAAATCAGCCATGTTACCAAACACAAAGCTATTGAAGATTGTTAAGATTTATTTTCAGGTGCCAGTGAGACTAAACAAAGATTGTAGGGAATGAAACAAACAGAAGAAACTCAGGGAACAAATTAATACACTGAATCATTATCTTACCAGCAGCATTCCCTACAGAACAAAGTGATGAAACTATCAAAAAGCACTTCTCAAAGCAACAACATTTTTGCATGTCAGGGAAAAAAAAAGAATTAACCTAGAATAAATATATAAATAACAGTATGTTCTGTGTTAAGCCAGTAACAAAGAAACCCCTTAGTGCAGTAAAACAAAGTCCTGTCAAATCCCCCCCCTTTTTTTACAAAGAAGCCTGAAGATCCTTTCACAATGGTTTAAACTGTATTTATAGTAACAGAGTGAAGACTTGAGATAAAAGTCAAAAGGATTAAAGTCAAAGCCCCAGCTCGACATGAGTTATGATTTTGATTTTTATTCTTATTGTGGTCTACAAATATTAAGACAGAAGACACTTCCATGTGATTGTGGGATCCTCTGAGACTCTATAACCTTAGAAGAGCAGATAAAACAGATGAAAATGCATCTGGTTTGGGAGCAGCCTCCATATTAAATGGCAATGCACAAAGTAACAACCACAACTGCAGAAGGTTGAGGGGGAGTGGAGGAAGCTGGAGGCTGAAATTTCTCCAACTGATGCAGGGCAGAAAGACAAAAAAAAAAAAAAAAAAAAAAAAAAAGTGGTATTACTGTTTTAAAATGGCAGCCTGTTAATAATCAGGACATTCCTGAAAACACAGAAAAATTATACTACCATTCCTTCTTTCCTAAGCTAAGCAAGCTCACCGCATACAAACATGACATACTTCTATGAGAAAATTGGTAGGGCTTGATAACTGCATCTCTATCTAAAGCAAAATCCCTGGAGTTGCCACTCAGAGTTTGCAGATTTATAGACCATATACTTTTCTCACAAAGGAAGCAAGCACAAATTCTGTTGTCGACTGGAAGTTCTTAGTCTACAAAGAACTGTTCTTCTTCCATCCATATTTTTCTTAAAAATGTATGCAAAGCTACATTTAAACATAAGCTTTTGGTCACAGTTCAAAAAATGTATTTTGCATTTCCTCTCCCCTGATACCCTCTCTTCCAAGATAATCTCACTCACACACACACTCCAGGAGGAGATATATATGATATACCGTATGATTGGAAGGTTATTCTTAATGTTAATTTGGATATTCTCTTTAGTTCATATATTGCAAGAACCACATGCATATTTTCTGTCCATCCATAGTCTTTACTTTTAAAATCAGACACCTAGTTTAACATTTGATGGAGAAAGGCTGAAAGTCCTTAACAGCAACAATCACAGCAAGATCATCAGGGGCAGTGTGAAATATGTAATGATAGTATTTATAGCACAGAAATGCCCCCCCAAAACAGCATTCCTTTTTAACTGAGTGTAAATTAATACTACAATTATAACAGTAAAAATTTTTCATTCAAGTTTGTAAAAGAGTTTAAGTCTATATGTATTCATGTAATCATAAAGAAAACATGAAAATCACTATTGCTCAAATGGATCCTTTTCTCTTTTATTCACAAAGTAAGAATGATCGTAAGTCACAATTACAAATCACAAATTTCTGAGAAAGATATTTCCAGTACAATTACTTGCTATTTTGTTCAGTATTTTATTTCAACTGTCACATTTTGAATACATACACATTTGTACAACTACCAGGGGAAACATAACTTGAACCAAATTGAAAAATTACCATAACTACTAGTTCAATATGTCTGGTTAAAATAGAGACATCTGGTCTATCATTAATTCTTTTGTGTTGATGACTCCTAGTGTGTCTTTTCCCATCAATGAACTTTGTAAGAGGAAAAGGCAACTTTTAACAAAAAGCTGTGACTCAAAAATCTATTTCAGGATTTATCAATAGAGATCCATTATGATTAGATCAAATAAAGCACACTATTTTCAAGAATAGTAACAAATACTGGTTGAATACAAATGGTTAGCTGTAAATTCCATCAGAATAATGTTATTTATTAAATAATTCTCTGCAGGCAGATATAGGTAATTCATGAATCATTATTTTAAAATATTTATAAGAAAACTCACTCACTTGTTTAAAACACATACACTGAAGCTCTGTAACACTTGATTGCCACTCCAAGGAACCTGAATAATGCATTTTCAGAAGCCTTGCACACCCCCACACAATTCTGAATTAATGGCTGAGCAAACAATAAGTAATGTACTATGCTCTAGCAAAAATTCAGTGATAACATCAATCTGGCATCTACTTAACACTTACTGCTTACTTTTCACATATTCCTCACAGATAAGTTTCCTCTTCCAGATGCAGTTCATTAGAGAATGACTATCACCTGCCCATTCATCCACAGACAGTGAGTGATTTAGCAATTAACACAACCACAGATAAGAAGAGAAATCATAATATACACTACTACAAATTAAGAGATGAAGTAAAGGGGCCTAGCCACTTCAGCTTCCAATAACTAGACCGCAATTAAAAGGGACTTCTGTCACTTCTTCATAGGGCAATAGGGTCAATAATTAAAACCCTTTGCTCCAATCCAGAAGCATACCGGCAAGGCCCTTCAACCAAACTCAGATAATTACTTTTGACAAATGTTCTCCTTGAGCATGATGTAGTTACTCAAAAGCTTTAAAAAAAAAAAAAAAAAACCCACAGTTACAGTAAAACAATCTTTACAAAGTCAACCCAATAACATGTTCTGTGGTCTTCCACCCCCCACCCCGCCCTCTACTGCATGCAGTCTGCTTTCTTTTGGCCAATTATAAAAGACAGTAAGTTGCTAAATAAATATTTAATTTAGGCAGCCGAAATCCTGAAAGGCTGAGCTTCAAATGTAATGCCTTGCATTCCCGTTGAGGCACACTGTACAGAAATATCCTTTTGAAAAATCCGTTTACAGCTGTCCTTTAAAAGAAGAAAAAGAAGGGGAAAAAAACCCCACACATACACATGCATCAAACCAAAGACGCCGACGCCCCTCTGCCAACCAGCATTTTCTATAGAGACATTCTTTCGATGATTAAAACGTAAGCTCCGAAAGGTTAAAGAAAAGCAGCCAAGTAACACCGCCCAGAAAGCCAGCATTAAAACACACCTAGCTGTACACTCTTAATAACCACCCACTACAAATGACACTGACCCAACTTCACCAAACACACACACGCCCCGACACACACACTCAAAAATTGCACACACGTGCACAGAATGTACACACAAACATCGAGCAGAACACAATACCTACAAAACACAAACGAACTTGATCCACACAAAACATGCACGTATCAGTGTGCATACATAATGCACACGACACGGCACACAGACACGCACGACCTAGCCCACATGCACACGCCCCACAAGTCCGTGTCGGACACACACCGTGCATGCACGTGTAAAATGTATGAACTCACAAACGCCGAACATACACACAGACCGTGCACAGGGAGTTATTGATGAAATTCCGGGAGGTGGAGGGGCCGGGAGGGAGTGGTAATTGCCACACAAAGGTCTCCGGAGCGGCAGAGAGGGAAGTCGAGCGGGGCCGAGCGCTTGGAAATTCACCCGTGGCGAAGGCACAGCCGAGCCCCGAGAGCGAAGTACCGGGAGAAGTGTCCCGGCCGGTCCCGGGCGCTGCGGGCGCGGGGCTCCCCGAGATAATCGCTGCGCCCCTCCGCGCGCGCACGCACACACACAGGGGCCCCTGGGCGAGCCCACTCCCGCAGAATAACAAAGAGCAGGAGCCCGGCGAGCGGGCGGCGTCTCGGGCTGGAAGTGGCCGTCTCCGCCGCCGCGGCCGGCGCGGGGCGAGCGGCGGGGCCGGCGGGACGCGCGGGCGGCGGGCGGGGGGCGGTACGTACCAGGCGGGCAGCCTCGGCCCAGGTGCGGTCCTTCTTCTTCCTCTTGTCTTTCATGTTTGCATCTCATTGATGGTTCTGATGATGACGTGGGGGATTCCACGGGGTGCTCGGGGTTCGGGCGCGGAGACAATGACCCAGTGACCCGGTGACCCGCACTCGCTCCGCGGGGGGAGGCGCGCGGGCGGCGGCGGCGGCGGGTGGGAGGGATGGAGCGAGGGGGTGGGGTGGGGTGGGTGGGGGCGCGCGGGCAGCGGCGGCGCGCGGCGGGCGGGCCGGGGGCGGGGGCTGGGGCGGCGGCGGCGGGGCCGGGGACAGGGGCGGGGGCGGCGCCGGCCGGGCTCGCTCGTGCGGGGTTCGCGCTGCGCCGCCGCCGCGGCCGCCGCGGTGACAGCTCCGGGGATGCTCCGCTCGGCCCCGCTCACAACAATACACTCTGACGTCACGGGGAATGGCGACGCGGCCGCACACTCGCCGCGCTCACACTCGCCGCGCTCACACTCGCCCTCTCGCGCGCGCACACCCGCGCACACTCGCCGCGCGCCCCCCACTCCAGCCACGCCCTGAAACCCTCGCGAGACCCCTCTCCCTCCAACCCAGCCCCCTAGATCCACCGGGCGCTGCCGGCTGGGTGCAGGCCGTGCCCCCGTGGCCCGCCGGGGCCGAAAACCGCGGACACTGTGGCCTTTGGAACTTGTGTACGAGTCCGCTCCGCAACTCGATGCTTCTGTCCTGTGCGCTCACACTCACTCTCTCTCTCTTTCTCTCTCTCTCTCTCTCTCTCTCTCACACACACACACACACACACACACACACACACACACACACTCCGCACTACTTCCCTCTGCTGGACTCCTTTAACCCTTTTCTACTTGGCTGGGTGGATTCCCAGAGCCTTGCTGAAAGGGTACAAAACCAGCCTCTTAACAAAACTAATATTGAACATGCAACTTGACACAACGTTGAGCCACCTACATCATCTTAAACAATGCAAGACCAAAGAGCTGTGGCCGTGGCGTGGATCAGTGCCACGCTGTGCCTTCGCACTAATTATTTTTAAATATCGTACGGTCATCATTCCATAGCGTAAAACGTGATGCATCTGTAAACTACAGCACAGCTAACTCTTGCGTATTTTTAAAATTATTTGTAATTGCCGGGTTTGGGATGCATGAAAAGTCGGATTGTTAACCTTGTTAGCGAGCTACAAAATGATACGTTAAGACTTGAAAGTTTATTGTAACCTTTCCAACTTCTTAAATCGCTGGTAAATTGTTTAGGTCAAGAAAGTTATTGTTAAGCAAAGAATGAAGTGGCTTTATGACCCACACATTAATTATGTGTGTATTTGAGTATCTAAAAAACAAAAAGGGCACTCATACTGGATTATTTATGTAAGGTTATTTCCTAAATGTAGTAATAATGGTATGTAAATAGTACTTGGAGTTTTTTCATATACATTATCTCATTTTACCCTTTCAAAACAAGACACTCAAACATAGATTTTTATGTCTACTGAACAAATGAGGAAATGAAACTTAAAAACATTACATTGCATGAGAGATCCCTTGCTAAAGCAGTTTTAGGAACCCAACCCAAGTCTTTTGACCCTACCTCCATGTTGTTTCTATTATTCTATACTACAATACTTTAAAAATATATATATTCCTAACTAGAAATGAACATTTACATCTAATGAAAAGACATATGCCTAAGAATGAGAATACTAGTAAGGTGATTCCTTTGAGAATAGTGTCAAATGACTGAAGTAATAAAAATGTTTGATTACCTAAAATTAAGCAGAGGCAGTTCACAATCATAAAGAACTGCTTATGTTAATTCTTTAAAAATATTTACTTTATTAATTCAATATAATAAGAAAAAGCTATGCATCAGCTTAAGGAAATATCTAAAAATTATCTCCAGTTTCCTACTTTCTTTTTTAAATAGATTTAGAGAACACACCGAGGTTATCCCTCAGGGAAAAATTTACCCATGCAATTTGCATAACTGTATCCAGGTGTATTATATTTTTACTTTACATTTCAAATATATTAAATTTGAATCATGTCCACATCTGCTTTTATTTTCAACAATTCTCTTTATAACTAAAGCAATTGATATATTTCAAAGTATTCTCATTCTAATGTTTTCTCTTCTATTCAGAAATACCTATTTTTAAGCAATCAGACCACAACATACAATTTGTTATTTTCTGTGAAATACTGCTTCATAAGAAGTTTTAGAGCCAGCTAAAGGAAAACATACTTATTCAGTTGCATTGCAGTAACTTATTATTCTTTAATAAACAATTCTGGTTATTACAGGAGAGAAAATATATCATCCTGCTTCAGCGGATGTAAATTGATTGTACATTAAAAACAAAAAGAAAACCCAAAACTCAATGCAGTTATTTGTTCACTGGTTCTTTGACAGTAAGCCAAGTATAAATAATCAATATGGTGAAGACTTTTAGCTTCTACCTCTACTTTTGGATATTTGAGTATGAAGAGTCTGTAATAGGCCAGTCTAGTTAAAGACTTGTGTTTGATTCCAAAATAATGTATTTCACAGAGCACCAGAATAGAGGTGGGCCACCATAGCTGAGAAGCTGTTGCTGCTGTTATAGTCTTTCCTTCCACATTCACCCATGTAAGTTCAGCCATACTTATCCTTATGACTCAATCTCTCAATGAGTGTAGTGGAAGGAAGGAATAGATGAATCGATTATAGTTCTTTTCTAGTTTGGTAAATTATATGAGTATCTTTTTAACAGAGGCAGAAAATAATGAATGTCACAGGTGTACAAGTAAAATTATGTGAAAGCTAATAAAAAAAATAACTCTCTACTGTGGAGATTAAAGAAGGCTTTAAGAAAGAGATGTCCTTTAAAATGAGATTTGAAGGATGGGAAGGATTTGAACATTCAAATTTGTAAGAATGGAGGGACGGTTTTCCAAATAAAGTGCAGTACAAGTCAGGACAATTTAGAATTAGAAAAATACTCAAATGGATAGATGACATCTACCAAGTGCTGCTGGCATTCATTTAAATTTCATATGAGATCACATGCATTTCAAGAATCCTTCCTCTAAATGAGAAGGAATAACTCAAACAGCAGAGGTTCCAGTTAGAACTGCCCTATAAATGCTTCCTTTTCGGAGAGCCCCATCCAATTAGACAGAATAGGGATAATTCCAAAGTTCATTTGGTATGTAACAGCACCTTCTCTGCATTACCCTGCTTTCTTTATTGCCGTGTCTGCTTTTAGGTTCAAAATTCGACAATTCAAACTCCTGTGGCACATGTGTGCTTTCGTCAATTCCAGCAGACCTTTTCTTTCATCTCCAGGAATGTTATTTCATTTTATTTTACAAGACGTTTAACAATTGATAAACACTCAATACAAACCAAATGCAAATGGTAATGAATATCAACCGATACAAGACAAAATAGAGGTGATGGTGTGCTGGACAAGGGTTAACGTTCGTATGAGGCTCCAATACTACGAAAAAAGAGACTTAAGAATTTGGGGACAGAAGTGTCAAGACTGGTCTCTCAGGAAATACAAGGATTCACCATCCTTTGATGAACCTTTGAATCCTCACCAAAGTGTTGACCAAATTTGTGCAAGTTTAGGTGTTAACAGTCAGGAATAAGGACAGAGAATGCTGTCCTGCCATCCCACACACCCATGGCATGTGGAAGTCTAGAATTAATGGAAATTTCTTCCACCCTTCCCCCACACATGCCCGCTAGCAGGCAAAACACAGAGCAGAAGGTGGGGTGGGGAAGGACTAATAAAAGTTGAGAGGAGAGAAGGAGGCAAAGGTTGCCAGGGGGATGGAGAGGTCTTCTTCAGTGGCCTTGATGACCATGTAACATGAGTTTTATTTCTGAAATATATTTATTCCGTATAAACTGAGACTCTCTGAATTCTACAGATAAGAACATTTAATAATCTTACTTTTCCTAAACATCTTTTGTCAATGACCAATTAGGATCTCACTTGTCTGGAAATTCCATAAAGGGGGTCACCTTGTCTGCTTTGCTACCCAATTCACTGAATTTCCAGCATGATGCAAATTACTTGTCATAATCTAGGCCCCAATAAATATTCACTGAATAAAAAATAAATGATTGGAAATTTAGTAAATTGATTGCTTTTATTGTATTGTAAATACAAGTCCAATCAAGATCTATTTCTTTTTCTCATAATAGCAAAATGTTTTCTTTCTCTATCCCTCTCTGTATTTCACTGTGCAGTTCAGGAGTAATACAAAGTGAGGTGAAATAAAGCCAAATATCAGCATTATTAATTATGTATAGTCAGATATTACCAAGTGGAGCTCCTAAGGGCTAATGAATTATGATCCTGTCTCTCTTATTCTAATCCTATATACGCTATGTAATGCACTTTTCAAGTCTCTCAATATATTCATTTAAAGTCAGTTTATACTATGAATATAAACATTAGCCTCACTCCAGGAACATACAGAAGTGTTTTAATACTATTATCTGAGACTAATTTTATCAAAACTCAGGACAATTCTCCCACTAGGAAATGAGTGGATTAACTGTGATTATTTTGGTTTTTACTCAAAATCTACAACAGTTTAATATGTTGAGATTTTAGTGCACTGTAATAATAGAGATACGTGTAGCTAAAAAGAAAAAAAATGCGTGTGAATTTTCTTCAAAACTTTTCTGTAGCTGATTTTATTTGCATTGTCAATGCATATAATTTTCTCTTTTAGTTGATTAGAGCTACTTTGACACTCATCTTAAATTCTCGGGTCATCTGTATTATTACTACATTTCAGTGCACCAATTAAAAAATACAAATTTTCACATTATATCTGGACACTTAGGCATTCTTAAATCTGAGGAGAAGTAGAATAAAGTGGCTAAAATATTTTCATAGTTTTCCTCTTTTTTATTTTCTTAAATTGTTCTTTTTTCCCCTGCTTTATCTACTTCCTTTGTAAATAACACACTCTGCTTCTGAGTAGAGCCCTTCATTCAAGAATTTACCTTTTCCCCCTTTAAACCCTTAATTAGGCATAGAGAACACAGTCTGATTTATGGCCTAGTGTTTAACAGGACTCACGCTTAATCCATTACACAAAGAGGGATACACATATTCCCTAACAGCACCACTCATTAGTTTATACAAAATGAAAAAACACTTAGGAAATGTAAATAAAGCTTTGCTTGATACTATCTTCTTATGCGTATGTAACGTGATCAGAATATCAACAGTATGGTCTAACAGCTTTTTGCTTATTTTCAAAACTACAAATTAGATCTCTCTAGGTAAACTCTAATTCAATCCCACATTTAGTGGATAAGAAGGAAAATTACATGCTGCTAAATTCATCTTTGTGTGGAAAGAATGTTCTTAGTTCACAAAGGAAAAGACTAGAATTCTGATGACAACTGTTGTCTCAGGCTCTGTAATTCAAAGGAAATCTTGGCCATGTTAACTGATACTCTGCTTGCCTCAGTTTCCATGTTTACCCAAGGGTAATGTTTGTGGTTGAGACCCCCAAGAAAGAACTTTGGAGGAATCACTAAAAGGAATTTGTTCCAGTAATTCTTCACCTACCTTAAGTGCGAGTTGTACCATAAGATATATAAAGTATACACCGCAGGTTCTAATCTAGGGATGGAACTTCGTCTTCATTTCGTGCCTAGCACCAAAAACTCAAAGGAACTTATAATAAGGCCATTCCACAACTTTTACAAGGATGGATTGAAGTGGAGGGGAGATAGGGCTCCTTTTGTAACTGAAGAATTCTTATTGCTTTCCCGTTGAGTTTTATTGCAGGGGACATGGCTGATCATCGTAGCCAACACACTTCCAGTAACCATAGGGCGACGTGATTGATTAGCTAAACAGCGGGAATAACTGGAAGATCTCTTAGGAGCCCATTGTAGCCAAGGAAATGCCCTCCAATTGTCTACTGGTTTATGTGATGAGAGAAAAGACGTTGGGGGGGTGGTGCATGCAGAAACTGCCACCTCCGCTCAGAGTCTCACCTAGCAGTGAGGAAAGGCAGCAGGACGGTATTTCAGAAGAGAGAACAATGACCCTGCAGTGTCTGAAATCTGTCCAGCATTTTCATTGCCCCAGTGAGGCTTGGGGTGGGGGTGGAGCTAAACAGATTTGCCTTTTGTGTGAGAATAGAGAGATCCAGAAAAAGAGATTCTTGTTCACCCACTCCCCCCAACTTTCTACCACTCTATTACATTTAGGCAAGGTATCCCCAAGGAAAAGGATCAAAGATAGTTATGACATTTAGATGTCAAAATAATGAATCATGCATTTGAACAATATCTGGATTGAGTTGCTGGTAAGAACTTTGATCAATGCGCATTTTTTAGCAGAAAATTCTTTTCTCTGGAGACCCTCTTTCTTTTTAGACCAAGAGGTGATTAACTCTGTAGTAAAGATCCAAAATGTCTAGATCACAACTCTTCTGCCTAACCCATAATCATTTATTTGGTTTCCATTTCATAAAACCAATTCCTTCTTGCCTTCTATTTGTGGGCCTATTGCTGAGTTCTTTAACCAGGCAGGGAGTGTTTTGGCTCTGGTAAAAATTTTTTACAAGTCTTTTTATTTCTGTTCTTTTTTTAACTTGAGGTATAATAAACATATAATAAAATGCATAGCTCTCAAGTGTTTTATTCAATGACTTTTGATAATTGTATACACCTCAGTAACTATCATTCACAGCAAATGCAGAACATTTGCATCACCTCCAGAATGTTTCCTTATGCTATTTCCAATCATTCCCCACACCTCTGAGAAATAACCACTTTCAGACTTCAATCACCATAGATGAGTTTGGTCTGTTAATGGACTGTTAATATTTTCCCCTGCCTGTAGATTGTCTATTCATTTTTGTAATGGTGTCTGTTATTTAGTGAAGTCCAATTCCTGATTTGTTTTTCTTTTATGATTAGGGCTTTTGAATGTTGTCGAAGATATCTTTGCCTACGCCAGCTTCAAATATTCTTCTATTTTTATTCCTAAGTTTTTATATTTTCTATACTTTTGGAAATAGTATTTTAATTTTATTTTAGGGGTTTTTGCTGATAATACATAGAAATAAAATTGGTTTTTGAATATCGATCTCACATACTGTCACTTTGCTAAATTCACTTATTGGCGTTATAGATTCAAGGAAGTTTCTATGTCTATAATTATGTTGTTTACAAATAACAGAAGTTACACTGCTTTTCTGATTTAATGCACTTTATTTCTTTTCCTTGCATTCTATAATATATGCAAAGCTATTAATTCGCTCTACTGTTTCTATGACTTCTATTTTGCTTAAGTTTTATCAGTTTTATTGAGGTATAATTTATACACCACATATTTACTCAATGTAATTCTGCAGATAGATGTTTTTATTTTTGTAAATGTATTTGGTTGTGCATCCATAACCTTAATCAAATTTTAATTTTAGAAACCCCAAAAGGTGCCCTCAACCCCGGATGAACTCAAACCCTGCTCCTCCCTCCAGGACATATAATCACACAATGTGTAGTTTTTTATGTCTGGCTTCTTTCACCTATCATAACCTATTTTACATGTGTCCATTTTGTTGCATGTATCAGTACTTTGTTTATTTTTATTTCTATATTGTATTCCACTGTAAGAATATACAATTTGTTTATCCATTCGCCAGTTAAAGGACATCTAGGATATTTCCATTTTTGACTATTATAAATAATTCTCCCATGAATATGTGTATACACATCTTTATGTGGACATATATTTTCATTTTCCTTCATACACACCAATAAGTGGAATTACTGTATCTTAAGTAGGTAAGCTTTTAAATTGCTGTATCTTATTTTAAATATGCTTACATTTTTAAGAAACTTCTAAACCGGTTTCCAAAGTGGCACTATATTCTTTGATGAAATGCATATTCAAATATTTTGCCCATTTTTTATAGTCACTTATGTTATTATTGAGTTTTAAGAGTTCTTCATATAATCTTCATATGAGTCCTTTACCAGTTATGTGATTTACAGATATTTTCTCCCAGTCTATGATTTTTCTTATATGCTTAATGGTATCTTTTGAAGAGCAAAGGATTTTGATTTTGATGGAGAAACCCAATTAATCAGTTTTTTTTTATTTTATGTAGTAGGCATATGGTATCATATCTAAGAAATCTTTGCCTAACCTAAGATCACAAATATTTTTTCATATGTTTTCTTCTAGAACTTTTCTAATTTCAGCTTCTAAATATTTGTCTATGATTGATTATGAGTTATGGTGTGGATTTTGTGTATAGTGTGAGGTAAAGGTATCAGTTTATTGGTTGTGACACATGGATATCCAATTATTTCAGTACCATTTGTTGAAAAGAATATCCTTTCCTTCATTGAAGTGTCTTGGCACATTTGTTGAAAATCAATTGGCCATAATTATATAGATAATTTTCTGGGCTCTCTATTAGGTTGCATATATATGTATGTATATATGTATGTATATAAACACATACACGTGTGTGTACATATGTATTTATATATATGTATATATATTTATCTATACATATTCTTTATCTCTGTATAGATAGAGACAGATCAGATCTTCTATATATGTTCAATATAATATAAGAATTATTATACCAATATCACAGTTTTGAGTCATAGCGTTATAAATTTTGAAATCAGGTTGTGTAAAATCTTCAACTTTGTTCCCCTTTTTTGAAGTTGTTTAACCTATTCAACATTCTCACATTTCACTTAAATGTTAGAATCAGCTTGTCAATTTCTGCCAAAACAGGGGTGGAAGGTGGCTGCTGACATGCAGTCCCTATCAAAACCCTCCACTGTTTTCTCCCTTGCATTATTTTTGATGAGAGCTCTGTGGTAGTTGTTATCTTTGTTCCTCTGTTCATAATGAGTCTTTTTCTTCCCCCCTCTGGCTGCTTTAAAATTTTTTTAAAAATTATTTGTGGCTTTGAGCAATTTTATTATAAAGTTTTTTGGTGCAGTTTGCTTTGTGTTTCTTGTGTGAGGTTCATTGAGCTTCTTACATCTCAATTCATAGTTTTCACTAAATTTGGAAATGTTTCAGCCATTATATCTTCAAATGGTTTTTCCATTTAGTATTTAACCTCCACCACCCTCCCCACTAACTGGATGCTTCCTAAAGAAAGGAATGATGTCTTTATTGCCAGCATTGCAGCACTGCGATTAGGCCAGGGTTTAGTACGTATCAGCTGTTAAGCAATATCTGAATGAACTAATGCATGAACTGTGGAGCAACAAAGACAGCATTTGTTCTCCTCACTTATTTTAAGTAGTAGATCTCTGACCATCACCACATTAGTTGGATCATATTCCATCAGTCAGATCTAGGGTTGCACAATTAAGACCAACCATCAGCCAGGACACTCTAATATGACCTGTCCATTTTCCCTTGTAGTTTTTTTTTTTTTTTTGTAAATGCTGTCATTCTCACACTTGAAAGGAGAAAGGAAAGGAAAAAGTGAGAGAGAAAGGAATGGAGAGGGAAGAGAAGAAAGGCAATGAACTTGGACTCTCCTTTTCAATGCCTTAACGACCAGTAAGGAATTTACTGATCTTCATATCCACAAGCTATATTTAGAGGACTTTTACTGACTTATTTTTAGGGATCGATATAGTCAAACATTTGTCCATGTTAAAGAGAATATGTATGTGGGAATGGTTGGTTCTTAGGGTTATGCCAATTGTAACGATAGCCACCACTTATTGAGCACTTATGCTGTAGCAGCTATTATAAGGTCTTGTTATTTGCAAGAACATTATGAGTTATATACAATTATTATACCCCTTTCACAAATGAGGGAGTTAGGTTGCAGAGAGATTAAGTAAATCTTGCAAAAGTTCATACAACTTGCACATGACAGAGCTGAGATGAAACTTTATGAGTCGACTGCCTCTTCCAATTAAGCACACCACAACATGACAGTGTGCATTTTTTCTACTATAAAATATTTTGCTCTTTTGTTAACAAGTGAAAGTAAGGCTACCTATTTTATTATATCTAGGATTCAGCTGCAATATATGCCACAAAGAAAGATACTAAGTCAGTTAAATTATTTACATAATTTATCCACATATATTTGTAAAAGAAGCATGTGCTTCCCTGTTTTCTTCATGTTCGTGTGTGTATGCATGTGTATTTAAAAAAACATATGTGCAACTTAATGAAAAGCATGCATTCCATAATGTAAGGAAATTACAGTAGTATTACTTTCCAGCATCACAACAAGATATAAATAGATACTAATAAGTAAAATTAGGTTAATTGCTTAAAAAAGTGCAATTCTTAATAAGGCTGTATTATATAAATGTTTGCACATGTAAAAGTCCTTTAATATACACGGGCTTTGCTCCATTGCATGGAAAATTACCAGTTCTGCCACTACTAGCTGTGTGATCTCAGGCAACTCTCTTCCCCTTTCTGAGCCTCAATTTTATTGGATAGAAAATGAGACTAACAATTTGTTACTTGTAATAAAGGACCAGATAAGGTAATATGTGAAAGAGTTTTGAAAACTGGAAAACACACTACTTTCCTTAAGTATTTGATAATTACTATAACTAATAATCATCCACAATAAAAATGTATTCAAGGAAAAAATAAATAGATAAAACTACGTAAAATAAAAAAAATTACCCAACATGTATTTAACTTCCTTAGGACCTTTGAGACGATTACTTTTTAAATAAACTTTGTATTTTAGTTTAGTTTTAGATTTACAGAAAAGTTCCAAAGACAGTTTCCCCACACCCCACATCCAGTTTCGCATATTATTATATTATAATGTACATTTGTCACAATTGATGAATTACTATTGATATATTGTTATTAACTGAAGTCCATACTTTTTTCATATTTCCATAGCTTTTACCTAACATTCTTTTTCTGTTCTAGGATCTCATCAAGATATCATCATCCATATAGCCATCACATTTCCTTTGGCCCATTTTGGCTTTGACAGTTTCTCAGACTTGTTTTTGATAAGCTTGACAGTTTTGAGGACTTCTGGTCAGATATATTTTCAGGTATATTGTAGGACGCCCCTTTATTGGAATTTGTTTGATATTTTTCTCATGATTAGACTGGAATTACAGGTTGTTGTGAGGAAGACCGCAGAGCTAAACTGCCATTTTCATCACGTTGTTATAAGCGTACATACTATCAACATGATTTATCACAGTTGATGTTGGCCTTGATCATCTGGCTGAGATAGTTTTTGTCAGATTTCTGCACTGTGAAGTTTCTTTTTTCGCCTCATTTCCGTACTATACTTTTTGGAAGGCTGTTAGAATGTGCAACTCACACTTAAGGACAGGTGGGTACGTTACTGGATTTTTCTGCATGACAAATTTGTATATTCTCCATATTTTTTTATTTATCATTATTAATATCACTATGGGTTATAAACCAATACAACATTATTTTTTTACTCAAATCGTTTCAATTTGGCCATGGGGGGGGCTCTTTCAGGTGGCCCCTATGTCCTTTTGATGCACCCCCATTATTGTATTTTTTGCTTTTTGTTGTTGTTGTTGTTTTAAATCATATCCCTACCTTCAGGCACTACAAGATGTTCCAGGCTCATCTTGTATATTTCCTACCCCCGTTATAGAATCAGCCATTTCTCTAAGAAGCCCTCATTCTTTCATAGGAGAATGGTATTAGAAGCCAAGATCTGAGTACCGAGTGTGCTTATTGCTCCTGACATGTTTTTTTTTCTAGCCTTTATCAGCTAACAGAGCAAGGAAATAAACGTGTGAATACTAACCCACGTACATGTATCTATATTTCCAAATATAACCATTTGTATGTGTATTAAGCTAAACACGAGTTCATATAATCACTCTTCAACAAATTAATTACCACCTGGATCATTCTAGCCTCCTCTCCTTGGCTAGTTCTAACCTTCCACTACGACAGTGAGAAATCTGGCTTCCACCATCTGCCATCTATTTAATTGTTTAATTCCAGTATACATGCATAGCCAAATCAGAACAATTACCCAGCAGTCCATGGAAGAACAAACTTCAACAAAACTTAATCATGTTTAAGAACTCTTCAATGACCCCTTCAATGACATTGTTTCAAGATATTTCCATGGAAAACAGTCTTTTCAACAAACAATGAAAAGGCGGATGTCCACCCCTTCAATGACATTGTTTCATACATTTGTAATAAAGTTAGATTCCTTTGTCATATTCTGCATTCCACTTTGTCGTTCTATAATGTCATGTATCAACCATTGCCACATTCTGTGTGCCTCATGTATTCAAACCACCCACCTATCCCCTGAATCCCTGGCAAACACTAATCAGTTTACTGTCTCTATAGTTTTGCCTTTTCTAGAATGCCATGTAATGGGAATCATACAGTAAATAGCCTAGTTAGACTGGCTTCTTTCACATAACAATATGCATTTATACTTCATCCATAGCTTTAATTGGCTTGAAAACCCATTCCTTTTTATTGCTGAATAATATTCCATCATATAGACGTACTACAGTTTATTTATCCAATCATCAATCAAAGGGCTACTTGGCTGCTTCTAGTTTTGGGTAATTATGAATAATGCTGCTATAAACACTTGATTTTTGTGTGGGCATGACTTTTAACACATTTGGGTAAATACCAGGAGTGCAATTGATAAATCATACAGTCAGACTATTATTTCACTTTGTAAGAAACTGCCAAACTGTCTTCCAAAGTGGCTGTAAGACTTTACATTCTCTCCAGCCAGGAATAAAAGTTCCTTGTTGTTCTGAATCCTCACCAATTGTTTTTCTGGGTTTTAGGCATTCTAATAGGTGTGTAGTGGTATCTCATTGTTGTTTTAAATTTGCATTCCTCTGATGACAAATGACATTGAGCATCTTTTCATATGCTTATTTGCCATTTGTATGCCTCCTTCAGTAAATTGTCTATACTTATCTTTTGCCCAAGTTTTGTCGGTGTTTTTACTGTTGAATTTTAAGAGTTCTTTGTATATTTTAAACACAAATCCTTTATCAGATACGATGTTGCAGATAGCTTCTCCCAGTCTGTGGCTTGTTTCTTCATTCTCTTAATGGAGTTTTTCTTAGGGCAGAAGTTTTATATTTTCAATTAAGTCGAATTTATCAATTTTTTTCTTTCATACATTGTGTATTTTTGTGTGTATTGTAGCTAAAACATCACAACACCAAACCTAAGGTCACATACATTTTCTTTTCTTTTTTTTTTTCTGAAGTTTTATAGTATTACATTTTACATTTAGATGTATGCTCCAGTGCGAAAGGTGTAAGGTCTATAGCTAGGTTCTTTCTTCTTTTTTTTTTTTTTTTTTTTGCACATGGATGTCCAGTTGTTCTAGCATCATTTGTCGAAAAGACTATTTTCCATTGAAATATCGTGGAAACATTGTCCAAGATCATTTGAGACACAATTATTTAATATGTGTTTGTAGTTAACTTGGTTGTTTAAAAAATGGTGCTAGTGAGGTCAATATTGAAGTTAAGTCTTAGATCAGCAATGTGGATTCATACAAACAAAATGTTTTGAACACATGTGTCTCTGTATGCTGGGAGTTTTCCAGTCTTCTAACTCTGCCTGCTGATTTGCAGATGTACATTCTTGCTTATAGAGAAAATATTCTAAATCATTTACTCAGGTAAAACCCAGTACCACAAAGTATATATTGTGAAAGTGGTGAATTTTTATTGCCTTGTTGGAATAAATCAAAACAAAACAAAACAAAAATACCCAGGGGATTGGTAAAGCATGTGTTGGATTAGTAGCCAAATAAATGTTGAATAGTCTGGAAGTCAGTTGTTCTTTCCTGGTACGCAGAATTGCAGGCTTACTTTTGGTACGGCAGCTCATCATCCTGGCTCCTGGGGCTAGGGGGAAGGGTGCCATGAAGAACTGATGGAAAAAAAATATATATATATTCTGCTGCTCCGTGTATTATTATCTCAGTGCTTTTCAGCTCCCAGCAGTTAGGAGTCAGCCTCTGGCTCTAAACTCTACGGCTATAGCAACTTACACTCACACACCACCAATGGATGAAAATGTTTCTGATTATCATCAGGTATGTTTTTTCCTCCTAATAAAAAACACCATGCCTTAGAATTCTTTCAGCAATAAAAAAAATTTAAACCACAAATGCCTAAACAAAACAACAAAAAATCTATCCACATTCATTTTGCAAGATAAGTCACTTCTATTTAAAAGCAAATAAAAATAGCACCAGCCCAAGCTCTGTCCTAAGCTCTGTCCTGCCCCATAGCTTTGAAATACATTGAATAATAAAAGAGGTTATGATGATGTCTTATCTCTGAAAGTGCTGCATCTCTTTCTTGAATATACAATTAACACAAAGGTAATAGGTACATCCATAACTGTGAGTTTATAAAACCCACTTTGGAGTCTAAGTCAATGTCAACAAATTTCTCTCCTGTGAGATGTGCTTCTTTAGAATTTTGTTGGCTTGTCAGCTGTTTCATTAATATTTTATAACAGAAAGTAAATGTCTTGAGATTCCAGAATCATCACAAACTGCCCCAGCTCCACTCTATTGGTTATTATAATGTCATCAAAATCTTGTGATATATGTATAGAAGCCTCCTTACAGGGAATAGTTTCTATTCTCAGTTTATACATATGCAGAAGTGAGAAAACCTATAAAACCCAACTTCAATGCAATTGAAGGTTTGGTAGGCTGTTCTGGAAATCTGTGTACATTTTTGTTTTCTGGATGGTTCCCATGGCAAAGGGTATTCAGCACCTTTTTCAGGCAACATCAAGCCTCTTGAGTTTTTCATCTTTTTTATCTGGCCTCCTGTTTACAAATTGATAAAGAAAATATTAAAATGGAATGAATATAAATAGCAGCTGTAGAATGTATTCTGCCAAGAATAAATCCTGTGTTAGAATTGCTAATGTATTAGAACTGTTTTATAGGGAAAAAATACTTTTTATGACTTTTCTTAGTGAAGAACACATTCCAGTTGTAGTTGCAACTTAGGGTTGTCTATGTATATAGAAAAATTCAGATTAAAGTGGGAAATTAACGCAAATATTAGAGAAATTTCCTTTCAAATACATGTCTTCGTATAGCAGGAGTCCAGTAAGTACTTATGGAATAGAAGTGATATTTAGGAGATAAATTAATATTAAAAAATTAATTTTTTCATACTAGATCTATGCATAAAGAGCTTTAGTCTTCACATTTTTTAGCTTAAAAATGTGTAAACAAAGCTAAAATACTGGATACACATAATATTGTCCACTTAGATTCAATAATTAAAGTTAACATATTCTTACTTTTGCACTTCCTTTGTATGTGTTTGTGTCTTTATGTGTAAATTACTTCAGCTATGAATTTGTGAGTTTGTGATAAGGACCTCCTTTTTTGTCTCCTGTTGACATTGGTTTGGAGTCCTAGGGTTACAATTAGCCTCAGGGAAGACCCATAGGGGCACTTAACGGGGTCAAATGCAGTGGTCTTGCAATATATTTTGCTAAGCATACACCCAAAGCGTTAAAAAAAATCAAAATCCACTATATGAGCCACTATATTACTATATGCAATGTTAGTACAGTAGCAAATTTATTATTAAACATACATAAATTACAAAATTAAAAGAAAATTCTAAAGATTAAATAAGACATTTTTCATTTCATCTATTAATGATACTAAATATTTTTGCTGTCACTGAAATATCAAATAATCAATATTAGTTTTTAGTGAGCATCATAATTAAAAATATTTTACTTTTTTTAACGAGATAGTTTAATCCTAAACTATTAATTAACTAATTGAAATAGAAATAAGGCTAGTTTAGTTCTAAATTAGGTTAACTTCAAGTTCTGTTTCTAATGGCTATAGAACTGAAAAATGTACTTCACAAAAATGCATAACACTAATGGATGAAAGATTTCATTGGCTACCCTTACTAAATTATGACACACATTTTTCAACTACTTTTGCCAATAATGAAAAGGTTTTTGATGAAGTTCACCTAATATATTTCCATTTTCTTCAATGCCAATTAGTTGCTTTAGCAAACTAATTGGAAGATGGTTGATTTTAATCATTTTAGCAAATCGGTTAAAAATTAATTCCTAAAATTCTTTAACTCATAATGGAAGTCTGATGGGAGATGAGTGGAAAGGAATGAAGAAACATAGTAGCCATTGTGGGCCACTAGATCCCACATGTGAGGTCGACTATCCCTAGACCAATCGGGTGTTGCAAGAAAGGCTATGCTATATACTTTTTTCCTCAGTTAGGACTGGCTCTAAATTTAAGGAGATCATGTCTCCAGCAATTGAGAGAAAGAGCCAAGAAAGCGATTGATTACAATCGGAAGATAAATTCACTAATAATTCATAAGATATTATTTAAAATATTTGTGAAGCCATCGAAAGGCAGTATGGTGAAATTCAGCCAAGCTTCACATTCAGTGTAATTGTCAAGTTACTTTTTATGTTTATCTTCATCTATTGGATTATGATTTCCTGAAGGCAGTCACAGGGCTACTGAATAAAAAGGACTTCAGATTTTGACCCGGGTTATACAACAAATCCCACTTTATACACCTGTGTGAACTAAGGAAGTTGTATAGCCATTGTATCAGTTACCTTAGTCCCTACCTCACAGGTTTCTTCTGAAGATTAAATAAATTATTTTTAAAGTTCTTAACACAATGTTTGACATATACTAAGTGCTTAATAACTGGTAGCTATCATTACTATTACTTTTAGGATCTCAATGTTTGATAAATGAAAGAGCAAGTATGTCTAATTTCAAATGTTCCTATTTTTTTAAAACTATCTAGGCTTACACTAAACTGATTTACAAAATAAAGAGGGTAGTTCTGGTGTCTGCAGATTCAGGGAAGATAGATAAGATATACTTTTCCCCATTCTTCCTGCTAAGTACAGCTAAAAACCCTGGGTATTACATATAAATAAACATAAGAAGACTCTGAGAGGTAGAGAGAAGGAGGAAGATTGGCTAGAAGCTTTGGTATCCAAATCCCAAAGCAATGAATTTCCTCAGTTTTGTTTTTGCCTCATAGATTCCAAACAGGGTATTGGAGATGTAACCTACCCAGAAATACCAAAGGGTACGGGGAAAAGAGAAACAAATAACAAAACAAAGCAAAACGATCAAGGCCAGGAGAGGGCCAATCTAGGTCAGGAAAGGGGCAATCTAGCAAGCAGAATACTTTAAGAGAATTACTGTGCTATTCCAGCCAAGGAAAAAACTGTGGCTGCATCTCCACCCATGTTAGTAAAGGCCACATGGGGAGTCTATACTTACTCTTATCTAATTATAATGAGTGTCCCAACCCCCCTCATCTATCTCCCCTGCCTTAAGACAGGCTTGTGTCAGAAAGCTGAGTCGGAATCTTGGATTTTCATCCATTCCAGGTATTAAAGAGTTTTCTTACTTTTGCAGTATCAGTAAAAACCATATAATAAGCCTAGTCCTTCACCCCGGATTGGTGGTATCAAGTTAGTCTTTCCCTTCCCTGCTGGGGTAGTGTCAGAGGAGACCTAAGGGACAGTAAAAACTTTCACCAGGGTTCAGAGTTAGTAGCTACACCCTCATTCTAGAGGCTATATAGAAAGCCTGAACTCCCACCCTGTCCAAAAGTAACAAGGAACCCCCTCCCACCACTCAGGTGTTAAAGAAGGTTGAGTGAAGAATCTAGACCTTCCACTATCATTTGGCAGTAAGAGGCTGAGTCTTCCTGTCCCCGAAGTGAGCAGTGTCAGAGGACACCTGATAAAACACAAGATTCAAATAATGTTTGAGTCTTATAATACCCAAAATGTTCAGGTATCCATCAAAAATGACTCATGTCAACACTTAAGACATCTCAACTTGAATAAGAAAGCATAATCAATAGATACCAATTCTGAGATGACAAGAGATGTCAGGATTATTTGGCAAAGAATTTACATCAGTCATCATAAAAATGCTTCAATGAGCAATTATAAACACACTTTGAACAAATGAAAAAATAGTCTCAGCAAGAAATAAGAAATATAAATAAGAACAAAATGGAAATGTTAGATCAAAAATATAATAACTGTAATTAAAAAATTAGGGGATGGGCTCAACAGCAGAATGAAAGGACAGAAGAAATAGTGAATTTGAGGATAGAACAACAGAAATTACACAATCAACTAAAATGAGATAAACAGAGACTAAGGATACATGAGACTTTAACAAAAGATCTAACATTTAGTATTTGGTATTCCAGGAGAGAAGAAATACGGTAGAGCTGGGGAGAGGAAGGAAGGAAGGAGGAAGGAAGGGAGGAAGGGAGGAAGGGAGGAAGGGAGGAAGGGAGGAAGGCAGGAAGGAAACAAACCTCAAAGAAATAATGACTGAAAACTTCCCAGACTTGGCAAAAGAAAAAATCTATAGATTCAAGCTGTGTGAACATCAAACCCAAAGAAATCCATGCTAAAGCCCATCATAGTCAAACTTCTGAAAATTAAAGACAAAAAGAAAAACAAATCTTAAAAGCAGCCAGAGAACTGATGTTTACTTACAAGGGAACGCCACTTTGAACGAGCAACAGATTTCTCATCAAGAACCACTGAGGCGAGAGGGAAGTGACACATTTTTAAAGGGCTGAAAGAAAAGAATACTTAATCTGGAATCCTATATTTTGCAAAAATAGATAAGAAGACATTCTCAGTGGTGCCTGGGTGGCTCAGTTGGTTAAGTATCCAACCCTTGATTTAGGCTCAGGTCATGATCTCAGGGTTGTCAGATTGAGCCTTGCGTTGGGCTCCACACCGCTTAAGATTCTCTCTCTCCCTCTCCCTCTGCCCCTTCCCTGCTCTCTCTCTAAAAATAATATTTAAAAAATAAATAAATAGATAAAGATGACATTCTCAGAAAAAGAAAAACTAAGAAAAATTGTTGCCAATAGACCTAACAAAAATGAATGGATGCTAAGGGTTGCTCTGTGAACAGAACGAAAATTATAAAAGATGGAATTTTTGAATATTAGGAAGGAAGAAAGAACACAGTAAGCAAAAATATAGATAAATATAGTAATGTGATACCCAGAGCAACCACTTAAAATAGCTATACAGAGACACTAAAAACACTATGGATAAATAAAAAGGGAAATCTAAAAAAATGTTCAAAAATTCCCAGGAAGGCAGGAAAAAGTAAGCCTTTTTATAAGCATATACAAGATTATTCTAAAATTTGTAATGGAAAGGCAAAGGAATTAGAATCATTAGCTTAATAGATTTTATTTAAAAAAGAATAAAGTATGAGGAATTGGTTTACTCTATTTCACAAATTATATAGCTACACTAATTAAGTCTGGGTGGTATTGGAAGAAGGACAGATACATAGATGGAACAGAATAGAGGGCCAGAAAATGACCCAAACAAATACAAGCTAACTCATTTTTGACAAAAAATGTAACTCGATGGAAGAAGAATAGTCCTTTCAACAAACGGTGCTAGAGCAATTGGATATTCATAGGCAGAAAAATGAACCTCAACTTAAAGCTCATACCTTGCATGAATTTTTTGAAGTAGAAAATTTATGTGTGGAGCCCAATGTGGGGATTGAACTCACAACCCTGAGATCAAGACCTGAGCTAAGATTAAGAGTCGGATGCTCAATGGACCAAGCCAACCACTTGCCCCTTTTTAAAAAATTTTCTAAGAGTTGACGGGAAAACAGGAAAACACTAGTAGTGAGCATTTAATGTAGACAGTTGTAGATCTAACACTAAAACCAAGGTGGGGACAGGAGTGAAACAATAAAACAAAATAAAAATAGAGTTTACAATTCTGATATAAAACAGAGTAGACTGCAAGTAAAAAAGCATTAAGCCATGACAAGGAAGGACACATTATAAGTTTAAATGCCATATTTTACAATATAAATATAGCTTTTATGAATATTTATGCTCCAAATAACACAGTATCCACCTTTAAAAAGCAGAAGACAGAAAGAGAAAAAGATACAAATGTTAATAATAAAAGATTTTTGACACACCACTTTTGATACAAGAACAAAATATAAGTTATAGTACAGAAGACCTAAACATCAAATTTTACACCATGAGAACTGGGATTGAAACTTTTTTTGGATCAGATCTGAGATGTCTGATAAAATAAAAGAAGATAAAAATAATTATCGTCATATAAAGTAATGATCCTTACAGTGTATTTGCATATCTTTTTTTTAATATTCAAGATAGCTAGGGGCACCTGGTTGGCTCAGTTGGAAGAGCGTACAACTCTTGATCTCAGGGTTGTGAGTTCAAGCCCCACACTGGATGTAGAGATCACTTAAATGAATTTTTTAAAAAGTTTAAAAACATATTCAAGATATCTATCTATCTACCTATTGAGACCCAACATGAAAGTTCTCATTGTTTCTAGTATCACACTATGAGGACTTGAGAAAAGAAAATTAGAAAAATAATGAATATAAAATAGAATTAGTTTCAACAACTAGATAGATATGGTTGATGTAAAATATGATACAATTGTAGCATTGCAAACGAAGACTAAAGCTAAGTATATATTTTATAAATCAGAGACACAGAATGGCATGCATTATAAAATACTTAACTTTGAAATAAATCATATAATTTCTGTTTCAGCATCCAATTACAGATCCCACATTGCATTTAGTTGCTTCATGTCATTAGTCTTTTCCAGATTATCATAGCTCCTCAGTTTTTCTGTCTTACAATGTCTTAAACATAAAATTTTGCAAAAATTAGTCATATGTTAGGTCACAAAAAATGTATCATTGATTATCATAGAGAAATGTTATAAATAACACTGTCCTCATACAATACAAGCATGGTGTTTGCAAGGGGCTAGGAGTACGGGAAGTGGGGAGGGATTAATCAAAGTATATAAAGTTTCTGTTATGCAAGATGAAAAGTCCCAGAGATCTACTGTACAGCATAGTGCCCATAGTTAAAAACACTGTATTGTTATACTTAAAATCTGCAAAGAAGATAAATCTTACGTTAAGTGTTCTTATCACAAAAATTATAACAATAATAATAAAGAGGAGGGGAAGAGATTTTGCAGATGACAGATGTTTATGGCTCAGATTGTGATGGTTTCATAGTGTATATGTATCCCCAAATTCATAAAGTTGCATGCATTAAATATGTACAGCTTTTTGCATGTCAATCATAATTCAATAAAGTGGTTTTAAAAGAAGAAATTGAGGTAAAGCAGCATAAGTGATAACTCTAACAAGTAAATATACTGTTTTTCTTTGAAAAATGACAAAATATTCAAACTCCCAGCTAATTTAATATATGAAGAAAACATTGACATACAAAGTAAGAAATGACATGAAGATAAAAACGCTAAAAGAGAACTATTTTAAAAAATATTGGAAGAGGTTACTTGGAAAACCTCTATGCAAACAAATTTGAAAACATAGTTTAAATTAATAAATAAAGAAAAATAATATGAGAATTGGTGCCACTAGAGATAGAATGTTAAAAAAACATTACTCCGTAGAAATTTTTAAAAAGTTATTAAGGAGCTACTCTACAATAAAGCAGCAGGCTCAGTTAGATTCCCAGGAGAAATATGCCAAATAGCTAAAGAACAGATAATTGAAATGCTACACATAATCTATTAAGTGGAGTAAACGAAGAAAAATGCCCTTAATTTTTTTGAAGCTAGTTTAAAATTAATAATTAAACCAAATAAAATTAGCACAAGAAGAAAGTTACAAATGAATGAATAAAAAATTCATGAAGATAAACTCACTATGTAATGACAATTAAGTGGTATTTATTTCAAGAATGCAAGGTTGGTTGTCCCTCTGTCATGTCATCCACATTCATGACCAGGAAAAGGGAAATACTCCTATTCTCCCTTCCATTACTTATCACTCTACTGGAGGTATTGCCCAAGGTAGTTAGAAGAAATCAAATAGAGAACTATGAATTAGAAAAGAAGTGAAAAATTCTCTAGTAGCAAAAGGTTCAATAGTATACATAGAAAACCTGAGATCAATGATCATATTGTCAAATAAAAAAAATGAGTAAGGTAGCAGAATGCACACATAATATGCAAAAATCAATAATCCTCATATATATAAATAACCAGTCAGAAGATAAAATGTTAGTGAAACCCATTTTCAGTCATCAAAGAAACTTAAATACTTACAAATTTAATAGGAAATGAGCAAAAACAATATGAAGAAAAGCTTGAAATATTCCTAAAATATATAAATATAGGTTTGTACAAAGGAAACACAACAGAAACAGTCAACATCATAAAGATGTCAGTTCTCACAAAAGTAATTTGTAAATTTTATACAGTTCAATAAAGTATCACTAAACTAGTTTTATATAGCTAGAAAACTTGATACTAAATTTCATGTGGAAAAATAATCATGGAAGAATAGCTAGAAAAACAATGAAAGAGAGAAACGATAAGGAACTCGCCTCCCAAGATATTAAAACATATGAAATAGCTTCTATAATGAAAGCAGCAGAGTACTGGCCCATAAATAGACTAGTGGATAATAGAAATTTCAGAAACAGACCAGAGTACATATGGAAATTAAGTACATAATAAAGATGGGATCACAAATCACTGGGCATAGATAGGATTTGTAATAAGTGGTGCTGAGACAACTGGTTAGCCATTTTGAAAAAGATGATGATGAAGATTCATGTCACAGACCATATATAAGAAAAAAAAAGCCCAAACGGATCAAGAACCTAAATACAAAACACACATACATATGAGTAGTAAAAGGAAATAGAAATTCCTCAATAACCTCACGTAGAAAAGGCTTTCTAAATATGACTCAAAATCCAGATGTAATATTGAAAAATTAGTAAATTTTCCTATATTAAAGAAAACCTTTGCATGATAAAAACATAATAAGGCAACTCTAAAGACAAGTGACAAACTGGAGAAAAATTTACAATTATAGCACCGCCAAAGGGTTAGTATCCCTAATACATGAGGAACTGTGATCGGCTTCATAGTGACTGCATTAAACTAGACGTGTTTGAGTAATTATTCACTTCATTTCTGAAACTTCCTTGTATTAATTATGTTTTTCTATAGAATCATCCATGTGGTAGTTTTGAAGAAAACATCCACTTCCGTTATTTGAATTACAGTTGGGTTTAGCAATAAATTCAGAATATCGTGCCTTAGGCAAAATCGTCTTTTGGAAAATTGAACTGAGACTCGTTTGATTGCAAAAGTCATAACCACAGCCTGATTTTATGTTAATTGGCCAGGTGATTCAGGTTTTAAAAGTAAATTCCTTTGCCTCATCCCCTAATCAATTTACTGCTCTTTGAAGTTCTACTACACATTCTGACCTAGTCTGTGGGTAAATCCACCACAGTCTCTTTGACTAAATGGATGTTAATGAAAACAATATTGAGCTTTTTCTTGGCTAAATTACCTCTAACAAGACATTTTAGAGTTAATTTAATGAAGTGCACTAGGAAGTTAAGTAAGTGGCTTTTTTCATTAAATGAGGCAAATTGGAAGAGAATAAACACAATAAATACTGTAAGGTGTGAGTACTTTTATTTTCTACAAAGTATTTTGAAATCATTCAAGTGAAAATGTAAACTGCTGACATAAATCATTTCTTTCTACATCTTATCTCCCTGAATATTAAGTTGACAAATTTATTTTATCTATTGCTATTTTGATCTAGGATGATTTAAATCATATATGAATAGTATACGATGTTGCTATGTAACCTTAACAGATGTATCCAAATAGTATCTGAAAGTAGAAAAGGCTGCATTTTTAACTTATTTTACCTATAGGAATACACGCGTTATTTTCAAAATGTGAGTTAGAAATAAGAGAAACTGCATGGCTATCTTACCTACTTCTAAGAAATTCTTTTCACACTAAATATTTGCATATTGTTTTAAAGTTCATATAGCACTTTCACATACATGACCTTTTTTGATTCTTATAACAAACTTTTGAGACAGAGAGGGATTTTCTCTTCTGTTTTCAAAATAAGAAAACAAAGGATCTAACAGATTAAAGGACATAAAATCACATTGCTGGTATTGCTGAACTTTTCCTATAAAATAAAGTGTTTCTATGTCAAATAAAATTTATTCATTAAATGGTCTGGGGATAAATTGTTGCTATGTGCCTAAAACAAACAGCTGACAATGCTTGTTTAGTATGGATAGTCCACTATCCCTTTGTGGAATTGGCAAATGCTTCACATTAATTGGAGTGCATATATACTTTCACTAAAAACTACAAGATCTTTTTAAAATCAACAAGAAACAGTGGCATACTCTGGACAATCGGTCCAGAAACTTGTTGACTTGTCACAAACACATGCTGTACTATTGTCTTGAGTTGGAAGCAGTGTGTTTAACCACTGGGTCTCCAGAAGATCAGAAGTCCTGGTTTGCGGGGTTTGATAGTTCTGTTCTGTAAATATCCTCATCATGTCCGATTTCAAGTTTCTAGCATGGTTGTCACTGGACACAGAGTTGGGAAGAAATGTGAACTATTGGCTCTTGTGGGCCAGTGCGCTCCAACCCCGGCACATCACTGTTTGGAAATTGCCATCAATGTCAAAGGGTCTGAAGGTAATATTAAGAGAAATAGTGGATTATATCCTTTTGGATTTAGATTAGTTTTTGTATCTTGCCTGGGTCACCTGATATTTTCACTTGATCCACAACCAATTTAAGACCAGAGAAACGTAAAAATACAAAGATGAATACTTCCTACCCCCATTTCACCAGAAAACTTTCAGAAGGAGAACTTTGTAGTAATCAATCCCTAAGAATTTAGTCTGTCTTGTGCCACATAAAATATGACAGCCCACAGAGCTCCCAGGTTATGTATGCTTTCTGAGTTTGAGTAAAAGAGATCTCCATTGCATGGCACAAATAGGATTTTCCTCTCAAAAATTCATAGCTTAGTTATGGTCATGGCAAAATATTAGACAAGTTGGATACGCTCTGTTCTCCTGGGGTCTACAATCTAGCTGGAAGGACCCGAGCACAAAGTCACAATAATGCATGTCGTAAGAGGAGGCATTTGAAGCATAGCTTTGATGTAATAAATGTCTAAGTGCTTATCCACTTGCGATCTCACGTTTCTTGTCCTTTCTCTTCACACATCAATAAATTGTTTGTGGCAGTTAGAATAGAGATTAATTTAGATTTTTCTATGGCTTGATATGTTCAACAAGTTCTACTAACACCAACATTGGAACAATCTGGCACATTGTTTCTAAATTATAACTCTAACTGTGTGAACTGGAACTACCCTCCTTAAACTCAAAAATTCTAAAAAACTGATCTTGCTGTACCTGGATGGTCCTGTCTGATGTTAATCCATGGCAATTCTGAATGGTTTTCTGATGATCTTCCTGGAGGGTCCAGTGAATAAGTTGCTGTAAGAGAATATGCCCTTGACCTCTGAGTGCTTTGTTAAAGTATTGGGAAATATCCTTCAGTGAGAAGAAATTATCCTTCTCTCTGGCTGGGTGACCTCCTGATTCTCAAAAAAGTCTGTTAAAATAGCTAGGTGACACTCAGAATTTCCATTATAAAATTGTCAATGTCTATATGCATCCCATACATCAATGATTTTCAAAGTGGAGGCCTCACAGCAGAAGCAACAGCTCCTGGGAGCAGATTCTCGGCCCCATCTGATATCTACTGAATTAGAAATTCTAGAGGTGAGACCCAGAAATCTATGTTTTAATAAATTCTCCAGGCGGTGCTAATGCAGGCTTACACTTAAAAATCACTGTCTTAGAATAATGATCTTTCACTGGAAGGCCTTTTTCTGCCTGTGGGTTTTTTTTCTCCATGGGTTTATTGAGTCAAATTTTAGGAAAAGATATAGGCAAAAATTTTCTTGATGTTCTTTCCTTATCTGAATGGATTTTTTCCCCGTTTTTTCTTTCTCTCCTATATTAATGAAAATCTTCAAATGCTGTCTACCTGTTAGCTGTTAACTTCTATGAGTACTTCCAGGATAAACTCATTTTATTGAGAGAAAGTTACCTGAATCCTCTAAGATTTCTGAACCACTTCAACTAGATTTAATACCACTTAAAACACAGCAGAAGTGGATTTGAATTACAGGAGTTTTAGAGAGAGGTTTACTTTGTAGCTAATAAAGGGTGAGGGGAATCCTTCCAGAAATTTCTGCTTGGGTCTCTAGCCTAACACTTTTATCTAAGGGGTCTCATTAGGCTAACTTTAAGTCCCAAAATGCACAGTGAAATCCTCTCTTCCCTAATCTTCAGAATGTGGTTTAACTTGCTGGCTCCCAGGTATCTGGAAATTATTTTAGAAGAACATGCTTTGCTGCATGTGTGCTTACCTGAAGATCTGGCTCCTCCCTGATATTTTTAGCTGCACCCATTTAAGAGAAGACAGTTTTCATAATTACCTAAAATGTCAACAAAATCCAGGCTTACTAGACCTTTTCTCCACATTTCCCAGATATTATTGCTTCTTTCTTCCTTGCTTGGATTCTTTCCCAAATCACCTCTCTCTAATTCATCCCAACTTAATTTTTATTTATTCCTTCTCTCTTGCTTGACTCTACTTTTCACTGTCAAGGTTTTATTTTGGTTTCTTTGTCATGCACTGACTGGCTCCAATTATGGAAACCTTATATTTACTCTTTTGAGATCCATATTTGAAAACAGGCTCTTTCACAGATAAGTACACTTTTTGTAACTAGACTAATCCTATTCAGAGAAATACTGACTTTAAAAATAACGAGATTATTAGTTCTGGTTTCAGATAAACAGGAAAGAAAAACGTTGGCCTATTGGGAACTAGATTTGCTGGACTTTTTCCCCCTTGTGTTCTTAAATGGTTTATAACTTTTTGAGAGTAAGTTTTCAAAGCCAGAAAGCTTTAAAACTATCCTCCAATGGGTTTCTACCCGCCTCTCATCATTTTGTTTATCTTTCTCTATAAAGGATAAATAATATTTTCCTTTCTTCTTTAAAAGACATTATTCTGATTATTTTGAAGAGCATAGCATCCAGGAAACACTGTAATTTACAGTGTTTTAATATCTGAATTAAAACATTTTTAACTTTCTATTTAAGCATTTGAATATCTTACATAGGATCACAATATTTTGCTCTAAATTTCTTAGACAATGTAAATGTCACATACCCCTGGAGAGTCTTTTGCAATATACCTGAAGTTCATAGAACCCAGCTTTACTCATCCTTTAGCTGAGTTACTACAATGAAGGACTCAGCTGAATATATATCTCACTTTACCAATAAAATCTGCTATCTTATTCACTTGTGATATATATATATATATATATATAGTGCTTTCAAACGTGCTTAATTTAGTCTTTCAGCTATGTTAAGGAAGCCAGTGTCCTAATGTATCAGTTCTTTAAGCTTGAGATACTATAAAAATATGAAATACTCATTTATCAGACCACAAATTCTTTGGTCCTTCAGTTTGTAGGTGCTCTTCTAATATGCAAATATGTAGAAGATTATCCTACAGCTTCCATCCCATATCAGTGGAGTAACTAAGAGCTGTTTCTTTGAAAGAATTAATAAAATTGATAAACCCCTAGCCAGACTTATCAAAAAGAGAAAGGACCCAAATAAATAAAATCACAAATGAAAGAGGAGAGATCATAACCAACACAGGAATACAAACAATTATAAGAGAATATTATGAAAAATTATATGCCAACAAACTGGGCAATCTGGAATAAATGGACAAATTCCTAGAAACATGCAAGCTATCAAAACCGAAATAAAAATAAATAGAAAATTTGAACAGACCCATAACCAGCAAAGAAATTGAACAGTAATAAAAAAAAAACTCCCAAAAAACAAAAGTCCAGGGCCAGATAGCTTCCCAGGTGAATTCTACCAGAGATTTAAAGAGTTAATACCTTTAAATTCCAAAAAATAGAAACAGAAGGAACGCTTCCAAATTCATTCTATGAGGCCAGCATTATCTTGATTCCAAACCCAGACAAAGACCCCACTTAAAAGGAGAATTATAGGCCAACGTTTCTGATGAACATGGATGAAAAAATTCTCAACATATTAAAAGAATTATTTACCACAATCAGGTGGGATTTATTCCTGAGCTGCAAGGGCGGTTCAATATTTGCAAATCAATCAATGTGATAGATACATCATATTAATAAAAGAAAGGATAAGAACCATATGATCCTCTCAATAGATGCAGAAAATGCATTTGACAAAGTACACCATCCATCTTGACAAAACCCTCATCAAAGTAGGGATAGATGGAACAATACCTTAACATCATAAAGACCACATATGAAAAACCCACAGGAAATATCATCTTCAATAGGGAAAAACTGAGAGCCTTTCCTCTACGGTCAGGAACAAGACAAGGATGTCCATTCTGACCATTACTATTAAGCACAGTACTGGAAGTCCTAGCCACAACAATCAGTCAACAAAAAGAAATAAAAGGCATCTAAATTAACAAGGAAGAAGTCAAACTTTCATTATTTGCAAACAACATGATACTCTATGTAGAAAACCTGAAAGATACCACCAAAAATTACTAGAACTAAAAATGAATTCAGCAAAGTTGTTGGATATAAAATCAACATACAGAAATCTGTTGAATTTCTATTCACCAATAATGATGCAGCAGAAAAAGAAATCAAGGAATTGATCCCATTTGCAAGTGCCCCCAAACCAATAAGATACCTAGGAATAGGCCTAAAAGATCTGTACTCTAAAAACAATAGAACACTTATTAAAGAAATTGAAGAGGACAGAAATAAATGGAAAAACATCCCATGGTCATGGATTGGAAGAAAAAATACTGTTAAAATGTCTTTATTACCCAAAGCAATCTACACATTTAATGCAATCCCTATCAAAATACCACCAGCATTTTTCATAGTGCTAGAACAAACAATCCTAAAATTGTATGGAATCACAAAAGACTCTGAATAGCCAAAGCAACCCTGAAAAGAAACAAAACAAAACAAAACAAAAACCAAAACTGGAGGCATCATGATTCTGGAATTTAAGCTATATTACAAAGTTGTAGTCAATTATGACCGTAAGGTACTGGGACAAAAACAGACACACAGATCAATGGAATAGAAAACCCAGAAATGGACCCACAAATATATGATCAACTAATCTTCAACAAAGCAGGAAAGAATATCAAATGGAAAAGTCAGTCTCCTCATCAAATGGTGTTGGGAAACTGAACAGCAACATGCAGAAGAATGAAACTGGACCACTTTCTTACACCATAAAAAAATAAATTCAAAATGGATGAAAGACCTAAATGTAAGACAGGAAACCATTAAAATCCTAGAGAACACAGGCAGCAACCTCTTTGACCTTGGCCATAGCAACTTCTTACTAGACATGTTACCAGAGGCAAGGGAAACAAAGGCAAAAATGAATTACTGGGACTTCATTAAGATAAAAAGCTTCTGCACAGCCTTTAAGGAAACAATTGGAAGAAACAATCAACAAAATTAAAATGCAGACTACAGGATGGGAGAATATATTTGCAAATGACATGTCTGATAAAGGGTTAGTATCCTAATATATAAAGAACTTATCAAACTCAACACCCAAAAAACAAATAATCCAATTAAGAAATGGGCAGAAGACATGAATAGACACTTTTCCAAAGAAAACATCCAGATGGCTTACAGACACATGAAAAGATGCTCAATATCACTCATCATCAGGAAAATACAAATCAAAACTACTATGGGTTACCACCTCACACCTATCAGACTGGGTAAAATTAACAACAGGTGTTGGTGAGGATGTGCAGAAAGGGGAGCACTCTTAAACTGTTGTTGGGAATGCAAACTGGTGCAGCTACTCTGGAGGACAGTATGGAAGTTCCTCAAAAAGTAAAAAATATAACTACCCTACCACCCAGAAATTGTACTATTAGGTATTTACCCAAAGAATAAAAAAATACAGATTCAAAGGGGTACATGCACCCTGATGTTTATAGCAGCATTATCAACAATAGCCAAATTATGGAAAGAGCCCAAATGTCCATCGACTGATGAATGGATAAAGAAGCAGTATGTATATACATACAATGGAATATTACTAAGCCACCAAAAAGAACGAAACCTTGCCATTTGCAATGACATAGATGGAGCTAGAATGTATTATGCTAAGCAAAATAAGTCAAATAGAGAAAGACAAATACCATATGATTTCATTCATATGTGGAATTTAAGAAACAAAACATATAGACATATGGGAAGGCAAAAAAAAAGAGAGAGAGGGGGAAACAAACCATAAGAGACTCTTCAAGATAGGGAACAAATTGAGGGTTGATGGAGGGAGGTGGGTGGGGAATTGGCTAGATGGGTGACAGGTATTAAGGAGAGCACCTGTTATGATGAGCACAGGTATTGCATGTAAGTGATGAATCACTGAATTCTACTCCTCAAGCCAATATTGCACTGTCTATTAACTAGCTAGAATTTAAATAAAAATTTGGAAAAATAAAAAAGAACTGCAGGCTTAACGCAGAAAAAATATGAACAAACAATAAACAGATATCACTCCAATTAAAACTTTATTTGTTCACCTAATTTGCATTTGTTAGAAGAGGTCGATTTTATTTCCTAACCTGATAAAGCTTAGCCCATTGGCTATTGGTAAATCCCTAACTTCTCCAGTTCTAATCAAACCCCACCATCATAAGTGATGTACAGATTCATTTAGAATTAGGAATATATCTATACACATTCCTCCTTCCATATAGGTATTTGCAAGAAAAATAAATAAATGGCTCTTAAAAAAAAGAACTACTTTATTTAATTTACTGCTATATATGATCCCATTTTGTTAATCTATATTTTTTAAACCTATTTCCTTATTGACAGCCAGGTTTTTGCCATTATAAACAATCAATTTTGCAGTGAACAACTCTGTATATGTATTACCCTATGGCCCAACAATTTTCAAGATACCTATCCTATTGGAAAAATACTTCCCACATAGTAATATAGAGACATAATACAAATGTGAACAAGGTGTATTGAACAAAATACCAATGCACAGTCCTACCAGTTGTGAACAGTTCCAGTTTCCTTATTGGCCAACACATAATGGTGTCAGCCATTTAACACATGTCAAAACCGAATGAGAGATTTCATTATGACATTAGTTACACTTTTTCTGATATTCAGACTTTCTCTTTTCTGAATTTCCTATTCAAAAATTTTATGTTTCACTGCATTTTTAATATTTTTAAAATTTATCTAAGGAAGTCTTTATGTATCCTAGATATAATATCTTTGTTTACTATGTTGCAAATCTCTTTTAGTATGTTACTTATCTTTTAAATTTGATTATGGTGCTTTATATACATGACTTTAAAAAAATTAATTCCAGTATAGTTAACATACAGTGTTATATTAGTTTCATGTGTACAATATAGTGATTCAACAATTCTATATATTACTCAGTGCTCATCATGGTAAGTGTACTCTTAATCCTTTACCTATTTCACCGATCCCCCCACCCACCTTGCCTCTGGTGAATGTCAGATTGTTCTCTGCAGCTAAGAGTCTGTTTTTCCTTGGTTTGTCTTTTTTTTTCTTTGTTCTGTTTCTTAAATTACACATATGAATGGAATCATATGGCATTTGTTTTTCTCTGACTGACTTATTTCCCTTAGCATTATACTCTCTAGATCCACTCCTGTTGTTGCAAATGACAAGATTTCTTTCTTTTTTATGGGCTGAGTAATATACATGACTTGTTTTTAATTATTAAAAATGTAGAGTATGATGTCTTTTCTGATTGATCATGAAAGTATAATTGTCAACAATTCTTGTTCCAGTTCTTTTTGACTTATAGTTCCAACTTAATATTCAGGTTGAAAAATAGTATTTTAACTTTTAGGAAAAATGTATTTGAAAGAATGACCTTATTGGGAATACATTATAATTATTATGCTTCTATGATTAATGATATCAGTGGGCTTTGAATTCTTAAAAGATATAAAACTTCAGGGGCACCTGGGTGGCTCAGTTGGTTAAGCATCTGCCTTTGGCTCAGATCATGATCTCGGGGTCCTAGGATTGATCCAGAGTCGGGCTCTCTGCTCAGTGGGGAGTCTGTTTCTTCCTCTTCCTCGGTCCTCCCCACCCCTGTGCTCATGCTCGTGCTCTCTCTCTCAAATACACAAATAAAATCTAAAGAAAATGAGATATGGAACTTTAAAGATTAGTTTCACACACTTGCTACATTTTAGCATTGAAAGGACCCTTAGAGATAAACTTTCTCCCTTTTCACATGATAGAACTAAAGTCCAGAGAATGCTGTGGCCAAAAAGACAGCATCCATAGGAGGTGTATAGGCAGCATCGTCTATTTATTCCCAGTTCACTTCGGTTCCCGTTGAATCACAACCAAAGTAGCCCCAAGAGCCAATAGATGTATTTTGCTTTTCAGAATTAAAGTTTATGGTATTTCTAACAAGTATGTTTCCTTTCCTTCCAGAAATGAGTAATATTGGACAGTTAGTACTCTGATTTTAGATACACCAACTTTCTTCGTAATAAGCGAAGATAAGAGCATGATTAATATTAGGCACTTTAAAGCAGTGAGTTAAAGAGAAGTGTTAAGTGTGCACAATCACCACACACACTGCTCTTCCCGGTGACTCCACTCAGTGGGTAGCAAGGAACAGAAATGAATCTAACTTGAAGTTTTACCAAATTCAGCCCCTAGAAAACTGTTTTCACATTTAGAGTAATTCTCTAGTAAAAGCTGAATTAATTCAGGTTTCCACATGCAAAAGTTCAGGGTATTGTTCATAATATGGAGACTGTTAACCACAGAGTAATTACAATGTAATTGTCCTGTTTTAACTACTTACTTTTACCTTTAGAGTCTCCACATTATACACACACATCTATTTATTACAGGAATCAATTTATCCATTCGGTTTTGTTGTTAGTTTCCAGTTGAAAGAACCTGTGGTTGGTATAGGGATTAAACAAATATGACTAAGAATACAGCTCTGGGTCGGTGTGCAGCTATTTTGAAGGGTAGCTGAAATGCTCTCAAACATAACCTGAGCTTTTTATTTCCTGAGCTGTTTTTAAGTAAGAGTCCTTTCATCTTCTTATGCTGGTTCACCATTTATTTACAACTTTTAATAGTATATTTTGTGGTTCTGACATCAAGGACTATACATCCTTTTCAGTTTGTTCAGTTTTAGATCAAAATAAAAATAGAGGGTATTAGAAGGAAAAAGAAAAAAAAATAATTGTCTTAACTGTAGTACTCTCACATAGGAAGGAAATCTACATCGCAATCAAGTATGCATATGCAATCTCTATACCATAAAGCACTCTTGAGTCTTAGAGGTCAGTTTGTGTCTCACATGATATTCTCTAGTTGCCATGGCAATTACTTGTTTTCATTGGGTAACTGAGCGAATGGTCACATCTGTTCTTGCTGTGCTCTCTTTCCCCCCACCTAACATAGAGCATAGGGAATAGATTCACTTCTTAGTGCACAAAGATTTATGTGCATAACTGTCTCCACATCAAGGAGAGACCGTAAATCTCGGGTCAGAAAGTCACACTTGCCCTTGAGTGCCTTCCTTTTTTCTGCCCAAATGTTCTTCTATTCTTCTATAAACACAACTAAATATGCATTTATTCAATGGAAAAAGAGACATAACATTCCCTTAGGCAATAAAGAAACATATATATTTGTAAATATATTGAAGAAATGGTAATTTGTGCACTTGGCACAATGATAATTCTGGAATTCAAAACAGAAGATTCCCATGGGTAAACTTTGATGAATTTATTTTTTTTCTTTTAAGCAAATATGTCTTAATTGAAAAAGTCTTTTAGGTAAGTATTCAGATATCTTAATTTGGGTGCCAATTGGAACTAGAAAACCTTTTCGCACCTTGATAAATCTTTACTAGCCTCACTGAAATAAGTAACAGTTGAGGGGAGTCAATTCTTTCTTATTTCCTGTACCTCTGGAGAGAGAAAAATGATAACAAAGATGCATAGAGACATTCACACTAACATTCGATTCACTAATACAGAGAGGAATGAAAGGGGTCCCCCCCCCCAGTATTTCCTCTATATCCTTTTTTAAATCTGAGAATTATAGGATGCCATCTGAGAGAAGAGACAACCTAGGACTTCTATTATTCTCTCTAGCAGTCAGGTACTTTTCTAGGGCTAAAGCCTCATATTCATATTCTTCTAATATGGTAGAACTTACTACACATCTTTTGCTACATTTTTCTTGGGAGGATCGGGTTGAATAGTCAAGATCTAAGAGATATTCTAAAGATGGCGTTGCTCTGGATGATTTGGAGTTTTCTTGAGTAATTCTGGAAAAATGAGGGAATCTGAAATTCTTCATATAGGAAATCCTTTGGCCAACTATGGTCTACCCAATTTGAGAACCAATTGGTTTTCCAAATATTTTCATAGGGAGTTAACACCTAGAGTTTAAGAAACAGAAGGACTCCACAGTCATAAAAAATTTCTGAGAAAAGCTGGACCCCTGTTCTCAAGCTGACCTAACAGTTAAGCCAAACCTGAAGAGATAAAGGAGACAAGATAAAAAAGTGAGCATATGAGTACACTGGCAGGAATGAGCTTAATCCATGGTGAGAGAATCCAACAGTGGTATCGAGCTAAATTCAAGATTCAAGTTGTTCACCCACAGGCAGGAAATGCAAAGAGGCCTAGGCATGTGAGAGTTTAATTACTCTTCCTGAGGAGTAGGCCTGAGCAAGATATCAGGTCACACTGGCTGAAATGCAATTCCAGGAACTAGGGTTAGGTTACATGTTACAGTTATCTAAAGCAACCAAGAAAGAGCAGATCGAGTTGAAGGGTGAGCAGAAGCTCTGACCTAGAGACTACTGAGGTGTAAGGATGAGAATTGAATTCTCTCCTATGCATGGGGCTAAAATCCAAGAGACCAAATCAAAAGGTCAAAAATCAGACTGGTGCAGAGAAGTAGAGAATGTTGGAAAGAAGAGCACACCTAATGCATCACTTCCAATGGGGCTAGTGTGCCTTTGAGTGGATGAGCCTGATTTGAATGTACAGTATCCAGCGGGTCATTCAGAAGGCTTGAGGGATCAGGGTAAAGAGCCGAGAGACCACTGTGTTGGTCATGGTCTTGAGGAAATTTGCACATTATAGACATTCATGTTCCTCTGCTAAATCCGCAGCTAAAAAAATCTTTAGCACTGGCTAATTCACGGATTTTGTGATTATCACAGAAAAGAGGCCAAAGAGTTGAAAGTCAAAAGCAGATCCCTTAAGTCATCATTGCTATGGGAGTTAGAAGGCATGGAGTTGTATACATTGAACAACTTGCCTATAAATTATCACTAGCATTTAATATTAATTAGTCAGATTAGGCTAATATATTGGGTTTCTCCCCTCCTTCTTTCATTCAACAAATAGTAGAGTGTGCATACTGTGAACAAGACAGAATGCTAGGTGACATAGCGATGATGCACATGTAAATAGTAAGTAAGGCTCAATCCTGCTCTCAAGGAGCTTACAGTCTTGCAGAGAGATAGTATGCAGCTCAATTTGCTCATCAGGACTCTCCTTAATCATTTCTGCCTTTCAGCCCTGACCAATCATCTATGCATTTTCCATCTCTTTTTGCTTTTTTGATTAGTACCCCTTTCTTGCCCTACTCTAGAGGCTCCTCTTTATATGTGTCCCTTCCCTCTTACCTTTGGCATCCTTCAGTTGGTAGTTGGACTCATGAAAATATGACAAGATAAAATGCACAGATTTACATTTTACTTGAGTTTTCAGATGGTTCTTGAGGGATAACATTGACTGGGGTTGATGATGGAGATAGGTAGAATGAAGTGATTGTGATTTAAATGTTTATTATTTGTGTAATTAGAATACCTCTATAAGGTTGTTCTCAGATACTATTTGATGATAATTCCACAAAGGCAAGAATGGGGTCTGTTTCATTCATGTTTGCAGCCTCGGTGCCAAAACAGTGCCTGGCACATAGTAAACAATATTTAATGAATGAATTCATGCATGAATGAATGAACACTTAGATAATCGGATAGTGAAAGGAAAAGCAGGAAGAAACGGGAGGGACTGAGAAGGCATTGCTGATGGCTCTTGGGGTGAATGCGAAAGTGCCATTGTTTACATCTGGGACATGTTCTAGGAAAGGAAGCCTTAAAGAGCCTTGAAACAGTAAACCAAAGTTTTGTCTGCTTCACAGTTTTTATTGGACATGGTCCATGCTCACCTCTACAGAACTCTGCAGAGGGATCAAAACACTGTATTTAGGCATATTGCAGGCCTTGGAGACAGCCAGACCTGGCTTTGCATGCCATAGCTCTGCTTTTATTAACTGATCTGGGGCAAGTTACTTCATCTTCTTGATCCCCAGGTCCTTTATTTGTAAAAAGTGGAAAATGATAGTTTCCTGACAACATATCTGTGAGGGTTAAAAATAAAGTGCCCAGAATCATTCCATATAAATGCTCGACCAGTGTGTTTTTCCTCCTTCACAACGCTCACTGTTCCTCCTGCCATTCCCCACTGGCTCCCCACTCGTCATCAGGCTGTTTTATTTCCAACTACATCCATATTTTCTTTGTTAATGGAAAAAGTAAACTATTTAAATAAATGATAGCAATAATAGCACATTTGAATTTTAAAGAGAATTGTGACAAATAAATCCCAGATAAAAAGTCTAATTTCGAAGACTGCAGCCAGTCAGAACAAATAAGAGGAGACAAATAATATGAGCAAACATCTGTAATAAAGAACTGAAAGTCTCAAGTTGTTCTTTCAATATACACTCGAGTTCTTATTAGTCATAAATTTATATTTACATAATAAATATAAAAATGAGGGTTTCAAATGATTTTATTAACATCAATCCATCTTCACAATTGATGCTATTTTTTCCATTTTCAGACATAAAAGCTAGTTAAATTACAAAAGAAATAAAGCACCCTTCTTTGCTTCTAAGTTTGATAGATTTTTCTGAGGGAAATCTCTGCAGTTTATTTAAGACAATTCTTTGGGTGAAATTAAATGTTAATTACCAAATTATTAGTTCACATTTTAGCCATATAGATGAATACATTTTTGACACAGATTTATAAACTTTTACAAAGAGCAATAGCTCAATTGTTATAGAACATGATAGTTGTCTTTCATATGTATGAACCAATACAAAATGAACGAGCCTTATTCAATAGTACCTTTTTACATTTACCTTAATTGACTAAAAGTATCCCATTGATTCTTCTGCATATTGATCAAAATATTGTGACAATGACATAGAGAAGGAAATTATCCTATTTAAAATACTGGTAAAAACATAGTTACTCTGAACCAAGCTGTATTGAATATGTCAAATAATTATCCTTTAAAAAAACCCTATATTTTCCTTTAAAATGCTAAGAAGATACAATGAATTCACTACCACATTCTGCCTAAATGAACTAATAATAGTATAACAAATATGAGAAGATAAAATTATAATGGAGATTTCTGTGAAATCACCTTTGTGTGCTTATTATATCTGTGAGGAAAAAAGTAGTTCAGGTGAAAGATAAATAAAACACAAGTTGTAAACTAAGTAAAGGGCAACGCTTTCACTTGAGATTTTAGATTTCCTTCTCTGTCAAGATTCAAATCTTGTCTCAGGGAGAAGCAGAAATCATAAAGTGCTCTTGCCTTTTTTTTTTTTTCTTTTCTTTTTTTTCTGAGTATAATTGGCACAGAATGTTACATTGGTTTCAGGTATTCAGCATAGTGATTCAACAACTCTTACGCTGTGCTCACCACAAGTGTGGCTACCATCTGTCTCCATACAACACTATTAACAACACATTGACTATATTCCCTATACTGTACCTTTTATTCTCATGACTTCTGCATCTATAAACCAAAACAAATGAATAAACCAACAGAAGCAGAATCAGACCTATAAGTACAAAGAAGCGCTTTTGTCTTTAGCCCTGTTGCATCAAGGCCTTTCTGGAGGATTGAAGTGACGGTGTCTCCAGGCCAGGCCTGCCCAGTGGTCATCACCACAGCTCACTGTTTGTAGTCCTGAGATGTAACGAGGATATAAAGTGTTTAGTCAATTTGCCTACTCTACTTTTTTTCTCTCGAATAAAGTCAGTTGTGAGTAAAAAGTTGCATCTTGCAACTTCTTAAAGTTAACCCGTTGTATGTCTTTGAAAATGACAGAGCCTATTCTTCTTGTAGCTAAGATTGTTCTCAAAGAAAAAGTACCTTCTCTCTAGCTGTGAAACTGATTGATGTTTTTAAAACCCCCACGGAACTTCTGCTGGCAGCTAAGGTTGCAGTTTCAAAGATGAAATAGATGTGGTATGTGTTTTTACATAGAAAAATGTTCTGGATTTCTATGTGAAGAAGCAGAATCACTATGCTGCAGGACTGAAAAGTCAATGCGATTAATCAACATTTAAAAAAATTGAATTTACTAGTCCTTAAATATTTTAAAATTTAAATTACATTATTTAAAAATATCAGTACATTTGTAGACCACTGTAGCATTACAGTAAGAGGTACGCCAGCTATGAATTATCAGAATACTGTGTTTTTTAGGAGATTGTTTAGAACTGGAAAAATCCTTAAGAACGTGTTTAATGGGGATTAAATACCTTGGAGTGTCTATATGCATACACTGGAAATCTGTCCTATGGGAAGGAGGAGAAGGAAGGGTGAAGAAGGGTGAAGAAAGAAAGGGAATAATAAGAAATCAGATATTTTACTCCTGATTTAAAAGAGGTTTTGTTGTCACCTGATCTGACCCAAGACAGTTTGTCCATCCAGAATTGTGACATTCCTCAACAATCCCAGATAGGTGAGAGATTTAGAAATCTCCCCAACAAATTTTCTGGTAGGTTGTATGTTATAATAAAAGCAATTCTCAGACAAATTCTGCCACAATTAAATATTTATTAGCAGGCAAGTATAAAAACACTAAACAACTATTCTTTTCGACTTGAAGTCCCACTTCTCTCTCCTTAAGGAATTGTGGTAAGTACTTTGCATGAAACTTTTATTGGAGGCAGATGCTACAATATTCTAACAACACAATCAGATAATCACCTAGTCAGTTGGGTACAGGATTCTCACGTCTAAATGAACTAACAATAACAACTATAATAAATATTTCAAGATAACATTATAATAGAGATTTTTAAATAAAATGATCTCCGTGCTTATTACGTAGGGGAGCAAAAATCTAGTTGAAATGAAATGTAAATAAAACACAGTTGTAGACCAAGTAAAAGGCAGAGCAGAACAGAGTCCTAGGAGCCTGGATCCCCCTTCTGAAGAATCTTTAAACCATGTTGAGGCAACAGGGCAGAGATACTTGTACAATATTACTAGCAATTCAGTTTGATTACAAAATTAGTACATAAGAGGTAACAAGAATTTTAAATGTATCAATTTCCTAATCATGAACTTCCATATAGACCATTTCCTAAAATCATATTGATTCTTTTTTCTCACCTGGTCTTCATCCATCCAGAATCTTACTTTGGTGTATTGCCCTGAGAACATCAAATCTGAATATTTAACAGAAGGATAAGACAAAATACTGATTGGGGAAAGTGTCCTTTTAATATCAATCAAAGCACTTGGACTACAACTAAATTTCTTTCTTCCTTCCTTCTTTCCTTCCTTCCTCCCTCCTTTTTCCTTCCTTCCTCCTTCATCTTTCTTTCTTTCTTTCTTTCTTTCTTTCTTTCTTTCTTTCTTTCTTTCTTTCTTTCTTTCTTAATATAGTTTTCTGGTTTTGATATCAGGGCAATGCTTTTCATGAAGTGAGTAGGTACATCTTCTCCTTTCCTCTATTATCTAAAGGGTTTATATAGGAATGGTATTATTCCTTATGAAATGTTTCACATTATTTACTATTGAAGCCATCTGGGACAGTCTTCTTTTTACTTACAAATTCAATTTTTAAAAGAGACATTGGGATATTAAGATTTTCTTTTTTTTTTTTTTCCACTGGAAGCTTGTTTTAAAGAGTTTTAAATTTAGCCCTCTACTAAGACATACCCCCTTCAGGGGTCTCTTCTGAATGCCTTAAGTGTTCACAGATTCTGTTTTCTTTCTGACTAGGTCAGTTCTGTGGAATATCTAGCTTACACCTTCTTGGTCATCTTGTGGACAGATTTGACACCTGGAGCCCTTTTATCTGCATGGTTCCCTCCTCTTTGTTACAATGCCAGGTGACTTTGCCTCCCAGAACTCTGATATATCTCTCCTCTACTCGATAATACTGCCTGCTACTGTTTTGTTTCCCCTTCCCTGTGTCACAGATCAAAAATGTCTCCAGGCAAAAAGCTGGGGAGATAGTATTACATACCAAAATAGGTTATACCTTGTGTGTAGAATTAGTACTAGTTTTAAGTACAATTTTCCAATAGTAGATTTACCTAAACCAGATTTCTTTTGATTGCTATTCAATGGAACACTTTCCCCTTTTAAAAAGCTTCTGTCTTTGCACAACTTTATTCTTTAGATCTTTCTCTTATAAATACCATCTACTTGATTTTGTTTTCTTCTTAATCCAATATGAAAATGTCTTTAATGTGAGTTTAGAAAATTTATACTTAGTTTAATTCTTAAATTCTTAAGATATTTTATCTAATATTTTGGTTTATTACCTTATTCCATGTTTTCTAGGTCTATTTTAAAATTTATTTTATTTATTGTCTTCAACTGTTACCTATCTCTTATCTCTAACAAGATGATCTATTTACCATACTTTCTTATCCCTCTGCTATGCCTTTTTTAGTTTATTGTTATCTAGATTTTAATTCTGAGTTAATATGTATATATTTTCTCTGATGCTTGCTGTGTTTTTAAAGAAAACAAACTTCACTGACATATTTAACCTCTTCATGTTTTTTTTCTTTTTAATGCTTTGTGTAGCATCTCATAGATTCGTTTGAAGGATAGAGTATGATTTTAAATGCTATTAAAATAGTATCCAAAACTATTTTATTTTTTATTCCATTTCCATTTTTTTTCAAATTTTTATTTAAATTTCAGTTACTTAACATATAGTGTAATACTAGTTTTAGGAGTAGCATTTAGTGCTTTATCACCTACATATAACACCAAGTGCTCATCACAAGTACCCTCCTTATTATTATTTTTTTAAGATTTTATTTATTTATTTGACAGAGAGATAGCCAGCGAGAGAGGGAACACAGGCAGGGGGAGTGGGAGAGGAAGAAGCAGGCTCCCAGTGGAGGAGCCCGATGTGGGGCTCGATCCCAGAACGCCGGAATCACTCCCTGAGCTTAAGGCAGATGCTCAACGACTGAGCCACCCAGGCGCCCAACAAGTACCCTCCTTAATACCCGTCACCCATTTAGCCCACCCCCCCCACCCAGCAACCCTCAGTTTGTTCTCTATAAAATTCTGTTTTATGGTTTGCTTCTCTCTCCCTCCCACGTTTATCTGTTTCATTTCTTAAATTCCACATATGAGTGAAATCATATGTTATTTGTCTTTCTCTGACTGACTTCTTTTGCTTAGCATGATACTCTCTAGCTCCACCCACATTGTTGCAAATGGCAAGATTTCATTCTTTTGATGGCTGAGTAATACTCCATTGTATATCTATACCACATCTTCTTTATCCATTCATCAGTTGGTGGATATTTGGGCTCTTTCCATAATTTGGCTATTGTTGGCAATGCTGCTATAAACCAAAACTATTTTAAATGCAAGTCTTTTTTTGGGAAAAGCCAAAGTTTTGAAATCATGTGAATATTTTATCATGCTCTAGTATTTGAATGTTTGGTTTGTCATCTATGTTCAAATTTCTTTTTCTTTAATTTAAATTCAATTAGCCAACATATAGTACATCATTAGTTTTTTATATAATGTTCAATGATTCATTAGTTGCATATAACAACCAGGGCTCATCACATCATGTACCTTCCTTAATGCCCATCAACCAGTTCTTTTGATACCTTCAAAATACTGTTCCATCTTTGTATTGCTTCCAGTGACACTGAACAATCTGTTGTTGTTCTGATCATTTTCCTTGGTCTGCTACCTCTTTCTAAAACTTTTAGAAGTTTCTTGTCTTTGATATATTCTTTAATTCCCAGGGTCACCCCCCAACTATTTTTGACCCTTCAATAATATGTGAATGCTTGCAATATGAATTATTTCATTTATTTTTCAATTCCAGGAAATGTTTCTTCATTATTTTTTTCAAAAATTCCTCTTTTTAGTTTCTATTATGCTCTCCTTCTTAGGATTTCATTATCCATATATTTTAAAATCCTACTTTTATTCTATTTTGCATATCTCTTAATATTTATAAATATTTTCTTTTCCCTTATCTTTTACTTCCTTCTGGATACTCAAGTGGGTCTTCCAATTACTAATTTCTCTCTTGCTTATATCATTTCAAATCTGTATAGCCATTGTGCCCTTTATATCAACTATCTTATTTTCATATACTTTTTCCAGTTTGTTATTTTAATGTGTTTTTATTATAGTTCACATTTAAAATATCTTGTTTATCTTTTAACATACTATATTTTATTTAAAAGTTTTGCTTTGTTCATTCTAATGCTTCTATTTCTGAAAGACTTTCATGCAGTGCATTCTTTTGCCTTGCAGTTGTTCTCTTCAAATATCTTGTTTCATTTTGTGAAGACATTTCCTCTGGGAGGTATCAGTTATCCTGTCCAATAATGAGTAGGAAAGGTCAGATCTCGGGTTATAAAACCTTGTAAGTTCCAAGGGAGGAGAATAGATACAATCTGTGATTACAGAGGTCCAGACACCAGAAAACCACAAATAATCACTCTTTATTTGTGAAATTTTTTATTAGAGTTTCAAGTTTTGTCTTTTGGATAGAATTCAAATTAAGGGGGATGGACTCCTTATACTGTTTTATTATTAGCTATTAGCTATTAACTTCTTTAATTAGCTGTTAAAGAAGGTGCACTGAAATATGTTGGCATCACCATTTAGTTTTGTCAGGTTTTGCTTCAAATACATAATTGTGCACATGTAGACTTAGTATTTTTATGTCTATCTGTTGGATTGTCTCTTCATTATCAAATGTTCCCAAGTAACTCTGGTTATTCTCATTCCTTTACTTTCAAATGTTCTGTGTCATGGGATTTATGATGTATCTCTTCTAATTAACATGTTATTTTTAAAAGTGTAACCTAATATTCTTACTCCTTCATTGAAATATTTGTTTCATTTAAATATGATTATTGGTATACTTGGAGTAACACCTACCATCTTGCAACTTCCTTTACATGTGACTGATCTCTTTATGTTCACTTTTCTATTCTTTCTTGTCTTTCTTTGAATTAATAAAATCTGTAAATTACTTTTCCATCCTTAACTGGTTATGTAATCATTCTTTTAGAGATGTCTTTATCAGAGAATAGATATGTAACAAGGCATCTAATAAAATTACTCATTTTATCATTTCCCTGATAATTCTGGATCCTAGGACACTTGAATTCTATTTACCTACCTCTCATTTGCCCTAATATTGTCATGCATGTTAATTCTGCACGCATTTTAAATTCTACAATACATTACTATTATTATTCTGTACAGCTAGTATACTTTTATAAGTACCCACCCACTTACTTACCATGTTATTGCTCTTCACCTTCCTCCATTTCCAAGTGGCTGTTTAGAATCATTATCCCTCTGCTGAAAAATTTTTTCTTGGTTTGTCTGGCTAGAGGTTTATACACTTAACTGATATTTTTGAAGAACCAGATTTTGGTTTCACTGATTCTACTGATTTCCTTGTTTTCAATTTCACTGATTTCTGCTTTAATTTTTCTTTTCTTCTGCTCGCTTTTGGCTTAAATTGCTTGACTTGGCTTACATTGCTTTCCTTTCTGTAATTTCCTAAGGTAGAAGCTCAGATTTTCTGTTTCAGGTACTTTTCTTCTCCAAAATATGCATTCAGTGCTATGTTTACCTATAAGCTTCACTTTTGCTGCATCCCACAAATTTTAAGTTGTATCTTCATTTTCATTTAATTTAAAATATCTAAAAATTTATCTTGAGACTTCCTTGATCCCCATTTTATTTAGGACAGTATTATTTAATCTCTACTATATATTTTTTGGTTTTGCAGTTACTTTTCTGTTATTGATTTCTAGTTTAATTTCATTGTAGTCTAAGGATATAATTTGAATGATTAGTATTATATTAAATTTGTGAGGCCGTGTTTTGTGGCCTAGAATGTGTTCTATCTTGTTGACGATTTCATACGCGTTTGAGAAGATGGTGTATTCTGCTGTCATTATATGTAGCATTCTATAAATGTCAACTTATAGACCAACTTGATTAATGGTGCTGTTCAATTCAACTATACACTTACTGATTTCTTTCACTGTTGGAATAACTGATAAAAGAGTACTGAAGTCTCCCACTGTAATAGTGGATTTGTCTATTTCTCCTTGCATTTCTGTCAGTTTTTATACTATGTATTTTGACATTCTGCTGTTAGATGCATACATATTAAAGATTGTCATGTCTTCTTGGAGAATTGACCCTTTTATCACTGTTTAATGCCTCTCATTGTCCCTGATAATTTTCCTTGTTCTGAAGTCGGCTTTGGGTGAAATTAATATAGCTACCCCCACTTTCTTTTCATTAGTGTTAGCAGGGAGTATCTTTATTTTTCTCCATTCTTTTACTTTTAACCTGTCTGTGATTTTATAATAAAGAAGATTTTTGTGGATAACAGGTAGTTGGGTCTTGTTTCTTTTTCCTCCCCCTTCTGACAGTCTCTGTCTTTAAAATTGGCATATTTAGGCCACTTAACATTTAAAGTTGTCATTGATATAGTTGGATTAATATATACCATGTTTGTAAGTATTTCCTATTCATTATAATTTTTCTTTCTTCCTTTTTTAAATCTTCCTCTCATTTTCTTCCCTCTCTGAGAGTTTTAACTGAGTATTTTATATGTTTCCATTTTCTATCATCTCTTAGCATATCAATTATACTGCAAAAAAAATTTGTTGCTGCGTTAGAGCTTGCAATATACATTTTTGACTAATATAAGTCTACTTTCAAATAACACTGTCTCACTTCATGGGTAGTGCAGATACTTTACAACAGATCCTAGAACACTTGAATACCATAATACCATATACTTTACTATAATGGGGTAGTCTCAATTCTTCTTTCCCATCCCTTATAACATGTGTCCCATTCATCTCACTTATCTGTTAATTATAATTGCCCAATACATTGCTTCTATCTTTACTTCGAACACTTATCTAACAGGAGAAATAAAAGGCTTTATTTTACATTGACTTATTACTTCCCTGACACTTTTTCTTTCTTTATATAGATTTGGGTTTCTCTGGATTTCTGACCTACATCATTTCCCTTCTCTGGGAGAACTTTCTTACAGGGAAGATCTGCTAGCAATGAACTCACTCCTTTTTATTTGAGAAAGTCATTCTTTCTCTTCATTTTTGAAGGATATTTTTGATGGATCTAGGATTTCTGGTTGGCATTTCTTTTTTTCTCCAAATATTTTAAATATACAGCTTTACACTCTTTCTCCTTCCATTGTTTCTGATGCAAAATCTGATGTAATTCTTATCTTTTTTCCTATAGGTAGGGTATGCCCTCTTCTCTCCCAGCACTTTTCAATATTTTCTTTGTCTTTAATTTTTGGAAGTTTGTAGATGATATACCAGGTTTTATATATTTTGGTAGTTACCCTGCTTGGTGTTCTCTGAGATTCCTGGATCTTTAGTTTGGTGTCTGACATTAATTTTGGAAAATTCACATCTATTATTACTTCAAATATTTCTTCTGTTTTGTTTTGTTTTTCTCCTTCTGGTATTCCAATTACATATATTTTACAACTTTTGTAAGTGCTCCACAATTTCATAATTCTTGGATAGCTATTATTATTATTATTATTATTATTATTTGCATTTGCATTTGCATTTGCATTTGACTTTGGGAAGTTTCTATCGATGTATCCTCAAACTGCTGGTTTCCTTCTTGTGCAGCCTACTGATGAGCCCAGAAAAGGCATTCTTCATTCCTTTACAGTATTGATTTCTAGAATATCATTTTGACTCTTAGAGTTTTCATCTTCCTGCTTAAATTATTCATCTATTATGCATGTTATTTCCTTTCCCATTAAGCCTTTAACATATTAATCATAGGTATTTCAAATTCCCTAATATTTCCAATATTTGTGTCATATCTGAGTATGGTTTTGATGCTTGCTTTATATCTTCAGATTGTTTTCTCTTGCCCTTCAGTAAATTTCGTAACTTGTTGTTGAAAGTGGAACATGGTATATTGGGTAATGGGATCTGAGGTAAATAAGCCTTTTGTGTGAGGATTTATCTTAATCTAGCTCAAAGCTGGACTGTGTTTAATGCTTGTTGTAGCTGTGTATGCAGAGGCTTCAGCTTTCTCTGGTGTCTTTTTGTTTCCTTCCCTGTTGTCTTTGGATTTCTCTAAGAACTCTTTCTTGAACAGATTCCGGGTCTTGCAGCAATTTCAGCTGAATTCACTGTTTTGTTTTTTTTTTTAAGATTTTATTTATTTATTTGAGAGAGAGAGAGCGAGAGTGCACAAGCACGGGAAAGCTGCAGGCAGAAGGAGAAGCAGGCTTCCCGCTGAGCAAGGAGCCCAATGCGGGGCTCCATTCCAGGACCCCAGGATCATGATCTGAGCTGAAGGCAGACGGTTAACCAACTGAGCCACCCAGGCACCCCATGCAATTTACTGTTCTTATACTGTAGGTCTGTTGATGTGGTAGTAAGGTGAGGAGGAGGGGAAGCCTTCTATAATCTTTTGACTCAAACTGATCTTTAAGTGGGCCTGAGTCTCTGGACTGTGACTTTCAAAATATTTCTCAGCTTCTAGCTCCCTGGAGGTGAGACAGGATGGTTAGAGGGGGTTGGAGTTGGCTAATTGCCAGTCCCCTGGATCAGATAAGGCTCTGGTACAGTATTTTCTTTCAGAGTGTAGGTCTTTTTTTATGGAGAATGATTTGGGTATATTTCAAAATGCATACTCTCCCTCACTCCCTGACAGAAACAGTTGGCGTTTCTTTCTTTCTTTTCCATTAGAATCTGGCAGGGCTCCTAGAGGGAAAACCCATGAGAGGGTGGGGGTCCCTAGGAGTTTCTCACCCTAAAGCTAGTGCACCTTCAGCCTCCAGCAATTCATTAAAATTGCCCTTTGAGTGTTCCCACCAAATTGCAGCTCTAGCAGCTTCTGCTCCAGGTATGCAGTTCTGAATTGTGACTCTCTGTATTCACTTCTCTCTAGTTTTCAGGATGGTGGTTTTCCTGGGGACCCCATTTCTCTGATGAGTCTAAAAAAAAGTCATTGGTTTTCAGTCTACTCAATTTTTGTCTTGTTGTAAAGACAGGATTGATGACTTCTAAGCTTTTTACACAGCAGAGCTCTGTAAGTTTAATTGTTTTATATTTGTATTGAAGGTTTGCAGGCAAAACTGTTGCAGTTTGTATTTGTCTCTTTCTTTCACCTTCATAAAGGCATATGGAAAAATATTCTTACTAGGTAACAAATTCTCGGTTGGCAGTTTTTCTTCTCAGTTCTTTAATGGTGTCACTGCATTGCGTTCCAGTGCCTGTAATCAGTTTTACTCTTCCTCCTTTGAAAGTAATATGCCTTTCCCTCCTTCTTGCTACTTTTAAGATTTTCCCTTTGTCACTGCTGTCCAGCAGTTTTACTGTGATATGCTTAAGATAGGTTATCTTTTCATTTATGCTTTTAGGGATTCCTAGAGGTTTCTGAGGATGCTTAGTTATGACTTTTTTCAAGTATTGCTTCTGGTCCATTCTCTCTCTTCTTGTCTTCCAAGATTCTTATTATATATTTGATAGGCTTTTCTTTAGGCTTTAGTTTGAGTTTCCATTGATCTCTCCTTCAGCTTATTAATCCTGTATTCTATTTTAATCTGCTATTATACCTATTAGATAAATTTCTAGTGTCAGGTATCATATTTTAAGTTCTAGAATCTCAGTTATATATATTTTTTCTTGTTTAGTTCAAGTGTCTGGTGAAACTTTCAACATTTTCACGTATTTTCTACAACTTTTTCTCTACTCTCCAGAATAGGTTAATTATAATTATTTTAAAGTCTTTATCTTCCAACTCCAATATCTGGACTACCTTTGATTCTTGTATTATTGTGTATTCATTCTTCTTGGCTTGGGCATATTTTCTTATCTCTTGGCATAGCTAATAATTTTTTTACTGAATCTTTCTGATGATGTTATCATATCCAGAGTATTTTCCCTTTTTTAATGCTAGGCAGAAGAAGTTGGGTGCTCGGTTACCGTTTTAATAAGCCTCAGGCCTCCTAGCCTTCTGGGGCTTTTCAATGAGACTACACTTGTGTTTGTCAGGGCCCTTCTTGCTAGTTAGTCTTTGTCCTCTCAGCACTGCAAGATGACATAAAATTCTGCATTCCCTTGAGAGACTTTTGGCTTAACTTTTTGGTTTTCTGTACTGAAGAGCTTCAGAATTATGTGATTATGTGTTTTAAAGGAAGCAACTTCTTCATCAATATCCCACGGTTTCTTGCCTTTGCCTCTCCAATCCTGTGTGCTTGCTGAAAGCTCATCTTTGCCTGAAAAGGCCCTCTGTCCTGCCAAGCCAGGAGTCTCAGTCTATAGCACCAATTCCCCCACATTAGTAAAATCCCCCCTTGGTAACACTGGCTTCAGATCATCAGTTCACTAGTCCTGGTATATTCACTGGAGCCACTTCCCTGAATGTTCTTTGTGTCCTGAGATCGCATACAGATCAGCTCTAGTTTCTAGTATAGCTTGTTTGCCTCCCACCCCACATAACTTCAAATTTTAGCAAATGTGTCATGTGTTGAGACTCCTTTTTTCTCTGCTATTACTATTTCAGCTAATTTAATGACCCAAAGTTCTACTATTTCCCTAATGGGAACTGCCTCCTGCAGAAACCTGTACCAGAACTCTGTATCAACCCTGCTATGACAATGGTGGGGCAATGATGGGAAGGAAGCAAAAGCAGAACTCTAGCTAGACTGTTCTTACTTTTTTCTCCCACAGTAATCTCAGGCTGCCAAACCTGTCCTGGCTAAAGTCTAGAATCAACCCCCTCCTAAACACATAATTGCAAAGCAATTCCCCTACAACCCAGAGGAATTTTACACTTCTCTTTTCTTGGTATTTTCCTTATCTAGTTTGTCTGTGGTTACTCTCGGAGAAGGGAGCCTTCATTACACCATTTTAACATCTTATTAGAAAACAGATCGAAAACTCTTCTTAAGTTATTTATATTAGTCTATTTTTTGTAACAGTGTTATAAGTTTATAGATTTACTCATATTACTATCTATAGATAATTAAACCTCACTACCTACGAATGAAATAACCATTTTAAAAGAAAATATATATAAAGAAAGTATTCAAACAAATGCTAATTCACAATAGATAATGTAACAATTCTTATTTTCATCAATGTTTTACTTATCTAAGAAATGTTTTTTAAGTATCATCTACCAAATCACCTGTATCAGAATGACTATTCTGGGTGTGTGTATTTGTGTGTACATGTGTGCACGCGTGCAAGGAAGGGGGAGGTTGCTAAATCCACGTTCATGGGCCCTTTCCACATCTAATGAATTTAAATATCTGTGGGATGGGACCCAAAATTTACATTTTTAACAAGTCTCCTCTCCCAAGGAGATTCTGATTCATATTACATCTTAAGAGCCACTAATCCTGAATTCCCAATATACGCATATTTCTTTTCCAAAATGTTCATACAAATGCAAATGCCAAATTGTTATTAACATCATTGTCATAATTAATTTAAAATGATTAATGAACATGGCTTTAGTTTTCTTGGTTTAATTATTTGCTAATGACACTAGTTTAATTAATTGTTCATGTCGACAAATATATGATTCCTGTTTTCACAGCTTTTCATAAACCCATCCGGAAAGCAGATCTTTTATCAACGAAAGGCATGGCCCACCTGTCACCATTTTATATTGCACGGATTTGCTAATTTGATACTATCTGAATAGTGCTATATTCATTTCTGTTTTCAGCCTTTTATTTAGAAGTTTCTCAGTCTAAACATATCTGAAGGATTCATATCTAGTAAGTTTGCCTAAGTATTCATAAGCATCGACTCCACTTGTGAAAATGAGCCCCTTTAGTAACGCAAATGAACACATATTTATATGGGAGGGGGCAGAGGATGTGAAATTATAAATATTTTAACATTATTCATAAGGAAGGAATCCTCTCCTCAGAAGCAAAAACAATTTTTTTCTCAACCCTTAGAACAAAAAAAGCCTAAATATTTTTAACTTTTCCTGGAAAACTGTATTGAATAGTTCGTTGCTTCCAAAGTCCCTAAACTTATTCCTTAGGAAGTGAAGGGCTTTCTTCCGTGATTTTATTGCGGTTTCTGACATCTGTCTGGGCGAAAGAGTAAACAATGTAAACATTTCATCTCTGCTGGTGCATCCCGATACAAATGTATTTATTTGTGTGCTTATTTGCTTAAAGTCTTCAGATCATGCCCATTCTGTTGACCTCTTTACAACCAGCCGTTTAACAATCCTTAGAACGTCACAGGCACTCACTCAGTAACTACATCTTGAATCTCTGAGATTTGGGTTATGTCTTAGAATTTTAGAGGCATATACAACCTACAGGAAACATGTATTTTCCCGTGAAATATTTTCCTGCTGAATTTTAAGTATGTAGCAAGTAATTATCTTGTGTGCAGAACAAACTACTTACTTATTTTTATTAATTGCCATGATTTTGGCTCTGCGTATCTATCTCACAAGGTTGGTGGGAAACTTCCCTCTTGTTTCACTGCTATTTTTACTAGGTCAGGAAACAAAGTATGAACTCAGCAAAGCATTGGGAACTGAAATGCAGATTTGGAGAAGAGAAAATCTAAAGGAATAAACGATTGCTGACATATGAATAAAATGTATCTCCCCGAAAAGCTCAGCTAAGTATTACCTCACATATCTGGGAAAGACATCTGGCTTCAAGATGGCAGGCTACGTAAATGAAAGAGACTGAGTACAAATTAAATCTTGATGCTATTAAAAAATCTGATCCTGCATGTGTATTAAAAATTTAAAGCAAACCACTATTCTAGAAATAGACAGTAAAACTTCTATACTTATAGAGAAGTAAATGGAAGAAAAATGTAATCAGGCCAATAATAGAAATGTTATAAAACAAAAGAAAAAAAGTATCAAATATGAACCACCAAATAAGATGGCAGGAATAAGTTTAAATTAACAATAATAATAAATAGAGTTTGGTTAAAGTATGTCAGTAAAAATGCAGCTATATTTTATTTACTGGACACATGTCTAAAACAAAGTGCCACAGGCTGATGGAACATAAAGAAATAGGAAAAATGGTCTAGCAAATACTAACAAAAAGAAAATAGTTTACCTTTAACAGCATTCAGAATTCAAGGCATAAAGCATTAAAAGGATGAAAGAGAGGTTTTTTTTTTTTTTGATAAAAGGAACTCTCCTCAAAATAATATAGTAGTCATGATCCTTACAGAATGACAAAACTTAAAAAATTCAGTAAAAAATACAACTTCAGTCATGTTAGAGATTTTAAAATAATTCTTTTATTAATAGACATGAAATAAATAAAACTCTGAAAGTTTTAGATATTAATTGTTCGGATTAATGTAGAACATGATATCAGCCATAATACCTGGCTTGCTAAAATGTAACAGGGAGGTCACTGAGGTTAGGGAAGTTTGGGGAGAAGGGTGTGGGCCTTTGGAATGCTGAGGCCTGCTTGACCACTTTGCTGTTGGAATGCCCTGGGGAGTTGCCTTCCTGAAACTTTCCTAGCCCAAACAGTTGCTCTGTGAGCTAAGAGATGTAGGCATTGTCCCTTAGGCTATGTTTAGCAGAACTCCTAGAACACACAAATTAGCATATTGTTATCTTTCCCATAAACAAATCCTCCCAGTTTCAGGAGGACCCCTTGTCACACATCACGCGCTTGAGAAACAGTGATAAAGATTTGTGATTATCCTGTAGGGCTAATAAAAGCAAGAGCAAAGAAAAGCAAAGGGTCTTTGCCTCTGAGCATGACCCCCTTGCCTTCTCCTCTCTTTCACAGCAAAGTTTGGAGTAATCTTTCATCCGTCGGTAGGTACAGGGATTACTGGCCATTCCTGGCAATAAATGAGTTTGAGCTAATTGATATTTATAGATTTGCATACAAAATAGATGTTATAGTTTTGTAAAGATAAAAGAATTTTAAAAGATAAAAGTAACTGCATACTAGAGTCATAATAATCTTGACCAAATTACAAAAAATTGAGAAATAACCTATGCATTATATATCTTGACCACTATGCAATAAATATAAAAGTAGACAACAAAATGAAAGTCAACATCTTGCCCAATGGTGATGTTGTCCAATGAACTTGGGAAAAAAAGTCATGGGTCAAAGAAAACATCAAAATGGAAATTGCTAATATTTAGATTTAGAATAAATGACAGCTACCTATATATAAAAATGTGTATGGTACTGTACCTCAGAGAAAATGTAGAACTTAATTGTATTTATTAGAAAACAAAGAGATAAACAAGAAGTAATTTGAGATTTTGCTTCTGATTAGCATATAATATGGTTGTAATACAATTTTGCTTCCATGGTAACACCGACAGCCAATAGCCACTTGCAGATGAGCTTAGAACTGTGCCAAGTTCCACAGCTGAAGGTGAATATCTCGTGTGAATTCTGGCAAGTGGAGACTCAATCTGCTTTAAGTGGATAGACTGCAAGAATGGGAAGGAGTCAACTGGGTTGAAGAAACCTAACAAGATTTGGAAGAGCCCCAATACCCAAAATAAATGAATTAATCCAATACTTTCACAACACAAAGCTTCTCTTTCCAAATTCTACAAAGAAAACAGGAGTGGATGGGGCGCCTGGGTGGCACAGCGGTTAAGCGTCTGCCTTCGGCTCAGGGCGTGATCCCGGCGTTGTGGGACAGAGCCCCACATCAGGCTCCTCTGCTATGAGCCTGCTTCTTCCTCTCCCACTCCCCCTGCTTGTGTTCCCTCTCTCGCTGGCTGTCTCTGTGTCTGTCGAATAAATAAATAAAATCTTAAAAAAAAAAAAAAAAAGAAAAGAAAACGAGTGGAAAATGGGTTCAAACAAGAGGGAAATGGTTTCAAATAAGAGGAAATAGTCCTGTGCATTCTGTGGTAATTGAATTCTAAGGCCCTCAGTTGAAATGACCCAAAAATGCAGCTACCCTCTTTCAGTTCAAATAGTGACTATATGAAAAAGCCAGATGTGTGAGAGGTTGGGTATAGGAGACATAACTGGAGAAACCAATCTAATTAAAATCAAGGAACAGCATCAACTTAACTTGACTCTAAGATGAATCTGAATAATCAGCCTTTCATTGTAGCTGTTGCAGAGGAAGAGATGTGCCTAGTCTCTGAGGGGGGAAAAAAACAAAAAACCAAACCTACAAAACCTTACACTTCAATCTCCACTGTTTTTGTATACAATCAATGTACTGTATTTCTTCTAGTTCTTCAGATAGTTTCCTTTGGCTGTTTGAACATATTTTAAAACAGCTCATTTAAAGTCTTTGTTTAGTAAGTTATCCCAGCAAAAGTTTTTTTTTTTTTTTTTTTTAAGATTTTATTTATTTATTCGACATAGATAGAGACAGCCAGCGAGAGAGGGAACACAAGCAGGGGGAGTGGGAGAGGAAGAAGCAGGCTCATAGCAGAAGAGCCTGATGTGGGGCTCGATCCCAGATCGCTGGGATCACGCCCTGAGCCGAAGGCAGACGCTTAACCGCTGTGCCACCCAGGCGCCCCCCAGCAAAAGTTTCTATCAATTGCTCTCTTTCCCCCTGAGTATGGGATATATTTCCTTATTTCTCCACGTCTTATAATTTATTTCTTTTGAAAGTTGGGCATTTAAAATAGGTTTGTTGTTGCTGTTCGTTGTTGTCGTTTTCTTGTTTAGTAGCTTTCCTGGATAAACTCTTTTAAGTCTGTATTTTTTAAGTCTGTATTTTTTGAATGTATGGCCACTGAGGTCTGTGGTCAGTTAGCTCAATGATTAGCTAATGATTGTATAGAGATTTCTTTAAATGCCTGAAGCAAAGAGTCTCTGAGATTTTGTAAAGGTCTCTGTTTGATTTGGGGGGCATTACTTTAATGTTGAGGTAGCCACTTTACAAGTCCACCTTCACCTTTTTTTCCTATTTGTGCAGAACTTCAAATTCATCCCGAGGTGAGAGCTTAGGGCCCTCTCAGGTCTTTCATGGCCATAGAACATGGCCGCCCAGATTACTAGAAATATGTCAGAGCTTTTCAAAGTCATCTAAGTATATCTCACTCAAAAGCTTTTAGATTTTAGATCTGTTTGATATTTTTCCTATTTGTGATTGCCTTCTCAGGCATCTGGTATATTAAACAGTTATGGCTGATTGTTTTTTGACAAACACCCCAGGGAAAGGCTGTTTACATTGGGGCAAGCTCTGTGTCAGCCAAATAAAGACAAGCCTTACTAGTGGGATTGCCCGAGAAACTGCCAGTCAGGTCAAATAATAACCCTTCTCTAGGAATTGGGCTTTTGAAGAGATCTAAACCTGTTCTTTCACCTCCAGAGGTTGTTAGGCCACTGCTTTTTGGCATAATTGTGGAGGTATTGCTTTCAAGGTTACCATGGGGCTGATGAAAGGGTCATGGAAACTAAGAAAAGCAAAAATAGCACAAATATCACTGGTTTTTGTTTTTTTTGGTTTTTTTAAACAAGATTCAACCAGTTTTTTTGAATAAATACTCTACACGTTGTTGAGTATCTTTGGTTAATTTTTGTAGTTCTGGAAATGTTGATTTTGACAATTTTGTGTTTTATCACTGCTTTTATGGAGGAGAGGATTGTTAGAAGTCCTTATTGCACCATTCTTAATGGACATTAAGCAAAAAGCTCTTACATTTGACACCAAAAAGCATGATCCATACAATAAAAAAAAAAAAAGTTAATATATTGGACTTTGTTGATATTAAATTCTATCTCTGTAAAAGACTCTGTTAAGAGAATAACAAAACCAGTCACACAGTGAGAGAAGTTTCTGCAAATCACATATATGACAAAGGCCTTGAATCTAGAATATATAGAGAACTCTCAAACTTCAATATTAAAAACAATAAAATTAGAAAGTGAGCAAAAGACTTAAGCTGAAATTTTACCAAAGAGAACATACGGGTTGAAAATAAGTACATAAAAATATGTTCAACATCATTAGTCACTAGATAAATTCAAATGAAAACCATAGTGGGATAGCACTACACAACTATTAGAATAGCCAAATAAAAAATAGTGATAATAACAAAAGCTGGTAAGGATGTGGAAAACCAGATATCTCCTACATCACTGGTGGGAATATAGTTACAGGCACTCTGGAAAATAGTCTGGTAGTTCCTTTTAAAATTAAAAATGGACTTGCCCTATGACCCAGAAAGTGTACTCTTGTGTATATCTACCAAATTAATGAAAATGAATGAAAATGTATTTTCACGCAGAACCTTGTACATGGGGAAATTCTTAGCAGCTTTATTATAGTAGCCCCAAAAGTATCCAAATGTCCTTTACTGGGTGAAGAGAAAAAAAAGCTAATATCAAAAGGACATATACTGCATGGTTCCACTCATACAACATTTGTGAAATAACATAATTACAGAGATGGAAAACAAGTTATCAATTGCTGAGGATTAGGAGGGGGAGCAAGAGTTTGTTGTTATAAAGAAGTAGCATGGAGAAGTCTTGTGATGGTACAATTAAGTATGTTCATTGTGGTAGTGGTTACTTAAAGCTATGCATGTGATAGAATTGCATAGAGCTGTACCCCCTCAGCCCCCAACACACAAATGAGTGCTTATATAACTGGTGAAATCTGAATAAGCTCTAAGGGTTGTGCCAATGATGACGCAGAGCTACAAATTAAATATTAGCCATTCATATCAAGCAATGTGTTAAAAGAACAATGCATTATGAGGATAAGAAGATAATTAGTTATCTACGAAATAGTCAGACTCTTCTCTAGTAACAAAACCCTAATTTTAAACTAGTCACTAATATGACCAGCTTAAAAAGTATATTCCTCTCAATCTTTTGGAGTTTGGAAAGCTAATGAAATGCAAGAAGAAACTGTGGGTTAGGACTCCCAAGAAATTATTACCCTACTTCTCTCTCTCTCGCTCTCTCTCTCTCTTTTTTTTTTTTTTTTCATTTTTCTTGCATCTCGTAAGGACACGATGCCTACATCTCTAGTGGTAATCTTGGGTCTATGAGGAAAAACCAAGAGAAGACAGAGATGTGCTCCTTTATATCCTTAGGTTGCTCAACTAATGCCAGCAACTGCTTTCCTCTAGAACTTGATTACTTCAGAAATATAAGTCCTAGCAGCTCTTTCTGCCTGTGAGTCCTGTCCCTGTGCTTTAATAAAACCACAACTTTGCACCAAAAAAAAAAAAAAAAGAAGAAGAAAGAAAGAAAGAAAGAAAGAAAAGAAAGAAGAAAAAAAAGAGAAATGTAAGTCCTCGTGTGTTTAATCCACTATAGGCAGGACTCTCTTACTAGCAGGTGAATGCAATTCTTTTTTTTTTTTTTTTTTTAAAGATTTTATTTATTTATTTGACAGAGATAGAGACAGCCAGCGAGAGAGGGAACACAAGAACGGGGAGTGGGAGAGGAAGAAGCAGGCTCATAACAGAGGAGCCTGATGTGGGGCCCGATCCCTTAACACCGGGACCACGCCCTGAGCCGAAGGCAGACGCTTAACCGCTGTGCCACCCAGGCGCCCCAAGTGAATGCACTTCTTAACTGATACAATAATCAAGGTTTATCCATGTATTGTAAAGATGGAACAACATGAGAAATTCTTTCAAAGCAATTCTCTTTGTTTAGAAACTAAAGGAGAAAATCATATATTTTAATGGATGCTTATTAAGAATTTTAAAAAATCTAATATACATTCATGATAACAATTCTTCAAAAATGAATTAGAAAGTAGAAAGATACTTTCTTAATTCATTAAGAGCTATCTGATAAAAACCTATGCAAACATATTTAATAGTGAAATATTATAAATATGCTCAGTAATGTCAGAAATAAGAACAGAATATTATCATTACTATTATTGATAATTATGTTAGAGACTCAAGCTAAAATAGTAAAAGAAAAAAATGGTTCAAAGATTGGGAAGACCAGTGGCCTTCCTAGATCACTTAAGAGAATCAACTAAAAAACAGTAGAACTAATAAAAGAACTTAGCAAGTTGGTTGCATAAAATTCCCTATACAAAAATCAACTTTTCCTATTTTTCATGAGTAAGAATTAAAAGTAAATTAGAGAATAAGGAACTGTCTTGTAACGTATCAGAAATATAAAATACTTGATTTTAAAAGAACTAAAAAATGCAAGATGTTTATAGAGAAAATAATAAAACTTTATTCAATGATATAAATAGATCTAAATTAACAGAAGTATGTTATGTTCATAAATGATAATATTCAATATTAGGAAAATTTTAGCCACCCATTAGTCTAATTGGAGAAATCTATATAAAAACAAAAATGAGATTATTTTATGCAAAATTTTAAAAAAGATCTTGTAATAAAGTATCAGTAAAAATGTGGAAAACAGCTCCCTACCAAAGCTATTTTTAGGGTATGAATACATTGATTTACTCAGTTAGGCAGAAATTTGAAAGTACAATTAAAACTAAATTTTCCGAGCCTGTGACCTTGCAATTCTATTTCTAGATATCTGTGCCTGAGGGCAAAAGAATGTTCACTGCAGCATTATTTGAATTATCAAGACATTGCAAACAAACTTAATGTCTTTGCTAAAGAGTTTAAGTCAAACACAAACATATTTTATGGACTACTGTCTAAGAATTGAAATACACAATCCACAGGTATCAACACAGAGTTACTCTAGAACTTACATATTGTAGAATACATAGAATATGATACAACCTAAATAAAAACAAAGACACTAAGCAATTGGAAAACCACACACACACACTAACTAAAGGTAAAAAACAAATTGGAAATGCATACCAAAGATGTAATATTGATTACTTCAGGGAAATGGTAGAGCATACTGAAATTGAGGATAAAGGTCAAGGGGATTTTAAATTTAGGTCTAATTTTTTTGAAAAATATAAGCAGAAATTGGAATTATGCATTAGTTGTGCAATTAAAACTGAAATCAAAGGATCTGGTGAATATTTGCATAAGTGGATTTTGATGGTGCTCAATTAAAGGGTAGAACAAAATTTCATACCATGCTGAATTAATCCTGGTATACTTATCAGGGATTTGCATTTGACACATGGTGGGGGGCACCCCTAGGCATAAATCAACAAATAATGCAGGAAGTGTTATGACAGTATTGGGAATAGAAAAGAGGAAGTTGCTGCTTTTCTCTTAGGAAATTGGAGGAAGTAAATTTGAGTTCTGAATTTGAAGGGAAAATAAGAATTTTAAGTGAAGTGGGCCAGAGTGAGCAGAGTGACTGCTAGCAAGGGGAGCAGCCTGTACCAAGAAGGTGAGTCCTGAGAGTGTCTGACATATTTGAAGAACAGTACGACTGAAGGCTTAAGCTTATATGAAGATGAAAAGGCCATAGGGGCTGTAAAGAGAACAGAAGCTGGAGATTAAATATTGGTGCCAGACTGTGGGGCTTTCCTGCGGTGGGAAGACCTATGTTATTTTCCTGATATTGAAGCTTTTCCCGACATTTTCTACTTTTTCTAACCATTCTCAAATTTCTAGTTCAGATCCCATGATGCCTTTCTTGTCTACTTCAATCCATTTTGAATTTTCTTTTTCAAAATGTTTTTAGTGCCTATAGTCTGTCACCATCATTTTGATACTTGAGCACCTTCATTCTGGCAGGTTCTTATATTGTTTCAGGTGTCTTGACTACCCCCTCCCCCCACAAAAAAAAGAAAAAGAAAGAAAATTAAATTGGGTTATAGAATTTTCTTGTATCCTGAAATGACTAATATGGGTGTTGGGAACACAATGGATTCCCGTGTTTTCTAAATTGAATTGAGAGGAGATGAAGTGGTTCTTTCTAGGTACTCCCAACAAAATTAACCGTTATTATTGACAACAGTGTTACAAAGAGTAAGGGCACAAGGAATACTTTAACATCCATTCTGTTTATTACTTAGCTCTGGTTCTTGGGAAGGTTGTTTACCTTCTCGTGACTCATTTTCATCATCTATAAAGTAGGGGTGATAATGCACTTAATTTTGTTGGCTGTTTGCTGTGTGTTAGGAACATTGCTAAATTTTTAAAAAACACATAGCAGGTACAAATTGGCATTAAGACACTGACATAAAATAATTGCTACATTTCTTTAGTTTTTAAAATCAAATCAAATCTAGCTTAATTTTCCCACTTACCAGGGTTTATGAAAAAACATTCTGAATAGTCCTCCACTCCCCAATGGTGGGATTGATATGAATTTTAGGTTTACACAATCCAGAGAAGTTGGACTTTAGTTATTCTGTATGTGCATCATTTTATGTGCTTATTATTCAATTGTAGAGGCCCATTTTAAGGCAGGTGGCATTCTCCTCTAGGATTTTGATGTTTCCTGTTTCACATTTAGGTCTTTCATCCAACCAGATGGCTAATAGACATATGAAAAGAGGCTCAACATTACTCATCATCAGGGAAATACAAATCAAAACCATGATGAGATACCACCTCACACCTGTCAGAATGGCTAAAATTAACAACACAGGAAACAACAGGTGTTGGTGAGGATGCAGAGAAAGGGGAACCTTCTTACACTGTTGGTGAGAATGCAAACTAGTACAGCCACTCTGGAAAACAGTATGGAGATTCCTCAAAAAGTTAAAAACAGAACTATCCTATGATCCAGCCAATTGCACTAATAGGTATTTATCCAAAGGATACAAAAATACTGATTCAAAGGGGTACATATACCTGATGTTTATAGCAGCATTATCATAATAGCCAAACTATGGAGATAGTCCAAACGTCCATCAACTGATTAATGGATTAAGAAGGTGCAGGGTGTGTGTGTGTGTGTGTGTGTGTGTGTGTGATGGAATATTATTCAGCCATCAAAAAGAATGAAATCTTGCCATTTTAATTGACATAGATGGAGCTAGACTGTACTATGCTAAGTGAAATAAATCAGAGAAAGACAAATACCATATGATCTCATTCATATATGGAATTTAAGAAGGAAAACAGATGAACATATGGGAAGGGGGAAAAGAAAGAAAGGAGAGAAGTAAATAAGCTGAGACTCTTTTTTAAAATTATTATTATGTTAAATTAGCCAGCATATAGTACATTAGTTTTTGATGTTGTATTCAACAATTCATTAGTTGTGTGTAACACCCAGTGCTCATCACTACATGTGCCCTCCTTAACTTTTAATGATAGAGAACAAACTGAGAGTTGATGGAGGGAGGTAGATGGGGGATGGGCTAGATGGGTGATGGGTATTAAAGAGGGCAATTGTGATGAGCACTGGGTGTTGTATGTAAGTGATAAATCACTGGATTTTACTCCTGAAACCAATATTTCACTGTATGGTAACTAACAAAATTAGTGAAAAAAAAAAAGCAGGTGGCTTTGTAGCTCTTGGTATTTATTCTCTCCATTCTTTCCATACCAAATCAGTATCTAGCACTTTGCTGTAAGCCAGTAGTTCTCAGTGGGGATGACGGGAATGTGGGACTCTAGGAGACATTTGGCAATGATGAGAGAGATTCTGGGTTGTCACAACTTGGAGGGGAGGTGCTAATGGCATCTAGTGGGTAGAAACCAGGAATGCTGCTGTCTTAAATGCACAGGACAGTTCCTGACAACAAAGAATTATGCTGCCCAATATATCAATAGGGCCAAAGTTGAGAAACTGAGTTTAGATACCACTGACACTGTAGACGGACTCAAGGGAATGCTTCTGTCTGCTGAGAACCAAGGAGTGTGACCAGAACTCAACTGATCCCAGATCTGCTAAGCCTCCACCTGCTTCATATAGGGCCCCACCTATCCCTTTCCTCTTCCTCAAAACGCACTCACCTCCCTTTCTATTGCCAACTCTGCTGAAATTGCAGATTCCTTTCAAACAAATACCAGTATGGCTCTTGCAAACAAAGACAGGTTTGAGATTTTCTTAAAGATGGATCTTGAAACCCAGAGAGGGTGTTACTTCTTTTTTTTTTTTTTTTTTTTGGTCTAATGATTTTTAGCATATATTTCCTCATAGATCATTTGGAAATCATTGTTTATTTTTTAATAATAATTTTTTATTATGTTATGTTAGTCACCATACAGTACATCCTTAGTTTTTGATGTAGTGTTCCATGATTCATTATTTGAGTATAACACCCAGTGCTCCATGCAATACGTGCCCTCCTTACTACCCATCACCAGTCTATCCCATTCCCCCACCCCTCTCCCCTCTGAAGCCCTCAGTTTGTTTCCCATAGTCCATAGTCTCTCGTGGTTCATTCCCCCTTCTGTTTACCCCCCCTTCATTCTTCCCTTCCTTCTCCTACCGATCTTCCTGCTATTTCTTATGTTCCATAAATGAGTGAAACCATATGATAACTGTCTTTCTCTGCTTGACTTATTTCACTTAGCAAAATCTCCTCCAGTCCCGTCATGTTGCTGCAAATGTTAGGTAATCGTTCTTTCTGATGGCTGAGTTTCCATTGTATATATGGACCACATCTTCTCAATCTATTCGTCTGTTGAAGGGCATCTCGGCTCCTTCCACAATTTAGCTATTGCGGACAATGCTGCTATGAACATTGGGGTGCATATGGCCCTTCTCTTCACTACGTCTATATCTTTGGGGTAAATATCCAGTAGTGCAATTGCTGGATCATAGGTTGAGATTTTCTTAGAGATGGAGCTTGAAACCCAAAGAGGGTATTACTTCTGAAGTAAGGAAGCCCAGAAAACAGCAGACTGGCTCAGGAAAAACAAGATTGGAACTAATATCTCATTAAGTGGTCCTATAACATTTTCCAAATAGAAAACTGAGACTTGAGAGCAGTAAGACTACTTGTCTATGACCACTAAGTGATTAAAGAGCTGTAGCCATAATTGAAAGCTAAGTTTAGGAGTTCAATGTTGGGGCGCCTGGGTGGCTCAGTTGTTGGGTGTCTGCCTTTGGCGCAGGGCGTGATCCCAGGGTCCTGGGATCGAGCCCTGCATTGGGCTCCCTGCTCTGCTGGGAAGCCTGCTTCTTCCTCTCCCACTCCTCCTGCTTGTGTTCCCTCTCTCACTGGCTATGTCTCTCTCTGTCAAATAGATAAATAAAGTCTTTAAAAAAAAAGGGAAAAAAAAGGAGTTCAATGTTATCTTTGATAAGAAAAGATAATATTTAACTGTGAAGTTGATAGACGGCCTTAAGTCACTTTTGAGATCACTTCATCCAGGTAAACTTAAAACAGATAAAAATAATACATGTTTTCCTGTGGCACACATTTTATTTTAAAATATTTTAATGAAATATAAAAAATATTTTAGTGAAATATAATACACATGCCCCAAAGCACATATATGTGTGCAGTTTGATTAATTTTTACAAATTGAACCTATCTATGTAACCAGCAAGCAGATCAAGAAACAGTATATTACCAGTACCCCAGAAGCCCTTTTGAGTTCCCCTCCAGTCATGAACCCCACCCTCCCCCAATCTAATATATGTTTTCACATTTAGATTATCAGCAGGTGCCTCTGAGAAGCCCATTATCATACCAACAATATCATATTCTATTTTCTCTCTTTTTTCATCTCCTTTTCCCCCCTCCCACCCTCTCACCTCCTTTTTTCTCCCTTCCTCCCCCCTTACTTCCTTTATTCTTGGCTACCACGAGTTCACTATATGTTTTCTTTCATTACCTTTAATAAGTTTGTACAAATATAAAGAAGAATAGGCACGAGGTAGAGAACTATTACGGCAGAGGGAAAATATTGCAAAGTTATACCACTATCACGGTAATGGTAGTTGCTCATTTTAATCCATTACTACCAAGTACCTAGGTTCCATGGAAGTTGGCATTGCAAACATGAATTTTAGAATAAAATGTCCTATACTGGAAGAAAACCATGTAGACTGCCAAAAACAGTAAACAGAGAAATGACAGGCAGTATTAAACAAAAACTGGGTCGCCTGGGTGGCTTAGTTGGTTAAGTATCTGCCTTCAGCTCAGGTCATGATCCTGGGGTCCTGGGATCTAGCCCCACATCAGGCTCCTTGCTCAGCGGGGAGCCTGCTTCTCCCTCTCCCTCTGCTGCTCCCCTGCTTGTACACTGTTTCCCTCTCTCTAACTCTTTCTCTGTCAATAAATAAATAAATAAATAAAATCTTTAAAAAACTAACAAAACAAAACAAAAACTGTCCCTCCTGGATTCTTCTTCTATGCTGCTTTGGGGTGTGTTTAACATTAAAAATCAATAATTTATCTCTTCCAAATGTTCCATAGACCAATTTTCCCCCCATCTAGTAAAGCTTGGTAAAGTTTAACCAATTAGGGAATTGGCAGAATATTTGAATTATAGATCATATGATTGATCCTCTTTTTTTAAGTGAGACTGAGGGATGGAAGAAATAGGAGTTACACCTGTTTTATAAATTAATTACATTGCAACAGGGCTCTATGCTGGGCAGCTGTTATGTTTCACAGGGTGAATTTGATGAGTGAGATACCCAAATTTGGGGAATAATCAGCCATATGAAATTGGAGTTTTTCTTGTTTGTTAAAAAAATACAATCTTATTTCTAAGAACATTCAGTTCTTCAAACTGAGTGAAAAGCCCTGCAAAAGAGAGGCCTTGCTGACTCTCAGGAATAGAATAAGGCACATCTATCCCTAATTAGCACATTAATTGCTTTAGTACAAATGGTGAGTACTACATTTGAGAACAGTAGATTAACCATTCCTAGGATCTTCTTCACCTGTGAATTTGCTTAACCTGTCTTTTCCTCATAAATAATGCAAAATCTGAGGTTCAGTAAAACTTTCATGTATTTGGACTACTGAAGTTCTATTAAGCGAAATAACCCTATAAAAGTCTGGGGAAATGACTACACTTTCTAAGTGCCTGGCCATACCAGCAAACCAGCTGTTTTTCAGTTGATTTAGCTTCTAAGTCCATTTTAAGATGGCATAATCTACTTAATGAACCATACTGTGATTGAATGGCCCATTAAGACAGCCCCAAACTGTCCGAATTTGGATTTTAGGTCTTTCTCATTGGAATGTTAGGAAAAGTTTGTTGTCTATTTTTTCCCACAAAAATTTAAAGTATCTGTACTTTTGGAGCACAACAATGCAGTCAAATATATTTATGAAATAGGAATTATTCTACTTTACAATTATTTATTAATCTTCATTGAACATTGATTTTTAGTATTTTTTTCTTCCGACTGGGATTTTGATTAACCTCTCAACTGATGAGTTAATTTAGGATACAATTCAGCAGTCATTCCTGATATTCTTGGAACAAAACTTTCTTCTCATAAGTCATAGGTACCACCACCATTACATAACCTCTTCTTTTTTAAAAAATAGAAACTTTATACTAAATAATAATTCTACAATTTCTTGAAACAATTTTGGTTCTTAGCTTGTAATACATGAATATTACAAAGACAAATATCAATGCATTATATTTAAGGTAATACAATTCAAACTCAGGTTTTCAAAAAGATATATCGCAACCTTTGACAAGATTTTTCTAGGACAAAAATTGAGATTATGTATATGGAAGTATTTGGAGAGTGCTTAAAATCAATGCTAATGCTCCATATTTGTCCTGTGGCTTTGGCTGCCTTCCCAGTCCAGACTGCACTTTAACAAGCATGGTAGTATCTGTCTTTACCACCTCACAGCTGGAATTAATCTTCCCAGTTAACAAGTCAGTGAAAAGGGGACACATTTACAAGTGCTGGATTTGGGAAGGGCCTTCAGGAAACTTCCTGAGACTGTGCCCTGAAGGGATGAAGAGACCCCAGGATTTGGGTCTCTGGGGAGTGAGAGATAGTACTTGTAATATTTCAGTTCAATTATTTTATAGTTTTGTCTAAAGGTAATCCAGAGGAGATGGCCTGCTCATGGTGCACTGTATGATTGCACTGAGTGGGATCTAACGAGATATCACACCTGGTAATTATTCATAGAATAGGTTCTCAATAAATACCCGACTGAGGAATGAAGAAAATAAAGGTGTAGAACTAACACATTTTGGGGTTTTTGTTAGTAAGGTATTTTGAAAAATGTTGTCTCTATTTTGTCCCCTCTTTTATTTTTGGCTCCTGGAAATAAATTGATTTACATGAATGACATGCTATCTAAACCAAATGCTTTAAATTAGGGTGAGTTAGTTTAGTACATATTCTAATTATTCGTTCTGTCCATTTTTCAAATAGTATTAACTGAAATTTATAACACTGTGTGTGTGAATTCTAACTACCCAATTCCTACTTCCATTCTATTAATAAATGTGACCATCACTTGCATTAAATAGTAATAACTCTCCTAGCTTTCTAGAAGTTATACTATATTGCTTATATTGAGAGAGAAAACCTGAAGCTGTTTTATATCCCTTTAATGTTTTATCTTTCTTTTCATGGCATTTGTCTGTATACAAAAATAGAAGCTCTTTCTGTTTTATTTGAATAATAGTCTTCTCATTTTGTGCTTCATGAATATTTTTCTCATAATCCTTATTAAACAAATTCCTATGCTAAATTTTGGTTTAGTTATTTTGCTTACATACTATGTTATTTTTAAGACTTCTTTCTTGAAAATGCATTTAGCTCAGCAATGTTAATGAAAGACTACATTACAGGCATTTGCAGAAGCATCTGTAAATCATGAGATATGATGAAAATGTTTCACAAATACATATTCATGATTAATTTAGTGACATGACAAGATAGTCCAAATCAGATACCTATGTATTATGAATAATTAACACTGCTACTCTATTAAAAATACAAGTTTAACAAAAATAATTTCTAGCCAGCATTTTTACAGTGAGTGAATTAATGTGCTGTAATTACTTTTGTTGAACTTTAAGTTTTTCTCTGCCTGACCATATAAAAAGGAATGAATCTTTTATAAAAAAATTATACCCAGAATGTGAATCTCTCCCCTGCTTTTATACCCCTTTATATCTCTTAAAATTGGCTGTTATCAAACAACCCAGCTTGACATAGCTGGAACACAATGTAACAATCCTTCCCTGTAGCGTCCCGTTGGATTTGTTATTGCCGAAACCAAGCAGAGGGTGGCACTCTCCTCCACTAAACTCTCTCAATAGGATCAATCAGGCTTATTCCAGAAGGCTGTTTGTGAGGTGCAGGAACAGAGAGGAAAAGGACTACATGATGGGCTATTGCCATTGAGGTTTTCACTTCAGTTATAATAAAATGGACTTGTTATTTCCCCCTTCATTCTGCAGTGGGGTCATTGCAAAATTCTTTCCTAAGTAATTCACACTCTTCTTGATTGTGGTTCTTAAATTGGACAGGTTTTGTGTTACCTGTGTTACTATTCTCCCTTTTTTTTTATGTCAGCAAATCACATCTCTCTCTTTCTCTTTCTCTTTCTCTCTTTTCAGCTTTTTATGTTTTTATTTAAATTCCAGTTAGTTAACATACAGTGTAATATTAGTTTCAGGTGTACAATATAGTGATTCAACACTTCCATATATCACCTGGTGCTCATCACAAGTGCGCTCCTTAATCCTCATCACCTATTTATTTATTTATTTATTTATTATTTTTTTATTTATCTATTTGACAGAGAGAGAGAGAGATTGACAGCCAGCGAGAGAGGGAACACAAGCAGGGGGAGTGGGAGAGGAAGAAGCAGGCTCCCAGCAGAGAAGCTTGATGTGGGGCTCGATCCCAGAACACCAGGATCACGCCCTGGGCTGAAGGCAGACGCTTAACAACTGAGCCACCCAGGCGCCCCCTCATCACCTATTTAACCCATCCCACCCACCCACCTACCCTCTGGTAACCATCAGTTTGTTCTCTACAACTGAGAGTCTGTTTCTTTATTTGTCTCTCTCTCTTTTTCCCCTCCTCTGTTCGTTTTCTTTCTTAAATTCCACATAAAAATGAAACCATATGATATTTGTCTTTCTCTGACTTATTTCATTTAGCATTATACTTTCCAGCTCCATCCATGGCATTGCAAATGGCAAGATTTCATTCTTTTTTATGGCTGAATAATATTCCATTATATATATATATATATATATATATATATATATATGTAACATCTTTATCCATTTATCAATCAATGGATACTTGAGCTGCTTCTATATCTTGCTATTGTAGATAGTGCTGCTATAAACATAGGGGTGCATGTATCCCTTTGAATTAGTGTTTTGTATTCTTTGGATAAATACCCAGTAGTGCAATTGCTGGATCATAAGGTAGTTCTATTTATTTTCCTTTTTTTCTTTTTATTTTTTTTAAGACAGGGAGAGGAAAGGGGTGGGTAGGAGCAGAGAGAGAGGGAGCGAGAGAATCTTAAGCAGGCTCCATGCTGACACGTGGCTCCATCCCATAACCCCAAGATCACAACCTGAGTTGAAATCAAGAGTCAGACACTTAACTGACTGAGCCACCCAGGCGCCCCTATATTTTTAACTTTTTGAACATCCGTACTGTTTTCCAGAGTGGCTGCACCAATTTGCATTCTCACAAAAAGAGCATGAGCATTCCTTTTTCTCCACATCCTTGCCCACACCTGTTGTTTCTTGTATTGTTGATTTTAGCCATTCTGACAGGTATGAGGGTGATATCTCACTGTAGTTTTGTTTGCATTTCCCCGACGGTTAAGTGATGATGAACATCTCTTCATGTGTCTGTTGGCCCCTGTATGTCTTCTTTGGAGAAATGTCTGTTCATGTCTTCTGCCTGTTTTTTTAAATTGGATTATTTGTTTTTTGGGGTGTTGGAGTTTTATAAGTTCTTTATATATTTTGGATACAAACCCTTTATCAGATATGTCATTTGCAAATATCTTTCCCCCATTCTATAGGCTGCCTGTTAGTTTTGTTGATGGTTTCCTTCGCTGTACAGAAACTTTTTATTTTGATGTAGTCCCAATAGTGTATCTGCAAATACACTTTTTTTAAAGCATGAAATACATCTGGCTATAATGATGGGTTGCTTCTTTCTATGCTTCACAAAGGAGAGCTGGGTATGACTTGATTTTATTCTTTGATGAGAAATCCCCCTTATTGTTCCCTTCTCCTTCTCTTTCTCAATTTCCCCTCCCTCCTCCCTCCCTTCCTTTTTACTTCCTTTTTTCTTTTTCCTTTTATTCTCCTAGGTGAAGCACTTTTATAGTAGATTGAATAATAACCACCTAAATATGTCCATTTCATAATCCCTGGAACCCGTTAGTATTACCATATATGGCAAAAGGGACACTACAGATGTGACTGAATTAAGATTCTTGAAACGCAGAGATAATCCTGGGTTATCCAGCTAGGCCCATTGTGATTATAATGGTCCATATAAGAGGCATGCAGTAGTTCCAGCTAGAGGAAAAAGACAGTGTGATGATGGAAACAGAGAAATGCACTTTGAAGATGGAGGAAGACACCACCAGACAAGGAATACAGACAGTTACTAGAAGCTGAAAGAGGCAAGGAAATTCATTCTTCCCTCAGAGCTTCCCAAAAGAACCAGTGCTGCCAACACCTTGACAAGTGAAATTAATTTCAGACTTATGACCTCCAGAACTGTAAGCATATAAATTTGTGTCATTTTAAACTACTAAGTTTGTGAAAATTTGTTATAGTGGCAATACCAATCTAATACAGCTTTCAAGGAGAAAAATAAATCGAATACACTAAGAATCTGGTATTATTACACAAACTGTTAAAGAAAAAATGAAAATGATTAGAGACTAAACATTGAGCATTGAGTGAAAAATTTTCCTGTCAAGCAAGGAATTCGACTCAGCAGAGTCTAGGTAGGCTGTTCAGTGTAGGAGAATAGAGTAGGATCTTAAAGGCAAAATGCCATGAACCCTATCTGCCCCATATTAAGAAAGGGAGACCTCTGAGCGACGCGGATTGGCTGCAGAACCAGGTTTTCCAGCTGTGTAAACACTGGGCTGGTAGGCAGTAGAGCTGTCTGGGAATGACTGCCTCCTGCTTCCTTGCGAGGTAGAAGATCGGGGTTTAAGGCTATAGTAAGGAAGAGCAGAGCCATCCATGAAGTGTTAGTAACTCTATTAGAAGGGAAGGGGAGAAATAGGAGGAGGGAATACAAACAAGAATTCTAACAAAATTGAGGGAACACTTATGAAATACTATCTGCTAGGAATGTCTTAAGTACTCTGCATGTATTAAATAACTTATTACTCACAACCATACAAAGGGGATACTATAATCACCACATTTTATAGATTAGGAAACTGGAGTTCTGAGAAGTTACCTAATTTGGCAAAGGTCAGGAAGGCTTTGGCCAAACTAGATCCAAAATCAGGCCTGCCTAATTCTAAAATGGGGCTCTTTCCTTGTCTCCTGTTGAACAGACCTTGCTTTGATTTTGAGTATAATTGGAGCTCATTCTATCTTTATTATTTTATTATTTACTGTGTCACAGTTACCACTGCTGCCATTGAAAAGCCTATAGTTACACTTCTGTGGGATTTCAAGAACTATAAACAACTCTGTTGAGAGATAAACTGAGGCATTTTAAAATTTTAAGAGTTTATCTTGCAAAAATCTATTGGAATCAGATTCCAAACCAGAAGTGTTTAGGAGCACTTTACAGAGAGGAGCTAGGGGAAAAAAGTTTTACAGAAGAGGTGGAAGTAAAGCAAAGAAATAATTGGCTTGGCTACAGCTTAAGTGGTCACTTTATTTGGGAAAGCCCATTTGGCTGTTTGTGATGGGTTGTCCTTAGGTTTTGATTTCTTAACCTTGATGCTTTAGAATCTCAGGTTTTAGTTCGCTTACGTAGGCTCTTAAGGCACAGAAGCCACTCCAACCTAAAGCCTCCTTATTTAATTAATTTGACATCTCGTATCAGAGCAACACTCAATTCTAGTTCCTGTAGATTCACATTTCACTCTTAACTTCATTTACATAAATTGCTGTAAGTACATAAAATCAATAAAAACATGCTCGGTCTTGCCTCTTTTCTACTATATTTGTAACATGAAATTCATGGAGCTATGTTTATATTTGGTGTCAAGACTCAAGGTTATGAATAGCCTTGTAAATTCATCATTGCTTAATTCTTTTCTTTTTGTTGTTGTAAAACCCACATTTTACGCATTTGCTTAAAAAGTCATAGTCGTGATCATTTAAATTTCTAGTTAAGAGTGTGAGACGTAACTGATGTTTTATTTGATCATGAAACATTCTTCAGACAAATGTTGTCTATTTAAAGCATAAACCAATACGTGTAATTAGGGAATGACACTTTTTTGTGTTTGCTCCTCCCTTCTTAAGGAAGGCACATCCCAAGACAATGGTAACATCTTATCCTTGTGAAGACGAATAAGGAGTTAGATGTATTCAGCATGAAATAAAAAGAGACAGACAAGGCAGAGCCCCCCTTCACAGTATAAAATATCTGTGTATTAGATACCTTACTTATAGAAGTCAAAGCCTCCCTCAAGATGGTGGCCTGCTATAAAAATTTGGTTTCCAAATACAGAGGAACAAAGGTGGTAAAGGAATGTAGAGACCACAGGATGAAAAGGGAATAGGGTCCAATGACTCTCCAGTGACTCCAATGACAGAGATGGACTCCTGGTACACACAACCTACATGGAAGAACATTCACATGTTAAGAAACTGGACTATAAGTTGAAAAGATAAAAAGAGGAATTTCATGTCCTCTGCATCTTCTCCCACCTCATACATTGCATTTGGTTTGGAAAATAAAGCAAAACTGAATAAAAAGAATGTTTTGTACATATTCTGGACTATCTGTTCACCTATGAACGCTATATATATATTTTTATTATCTACCATACCCTTTGCATTATTAAGAGTGGTTCTTGTGATTATATATGTAGATGCAGAGCCAAATATTTCATTATGTGAGGAGGCTCAAGAAAGCATTGCTTCGATGATCAAGAAATCTCCCACTTTTTTTTTAAATTTTATTTATTTATTTATTTGACAGAGATAGAGACAGCCAGCAAGAGAGGGAACACAAACAGGGGGAGTGGGAGAGGAAGAAGCAGAGTTCCAGAGGAGGAGCCTGATGTGGGGCTCGATCCCAGAATGCCGGGATCACGCCCTGAGCCAAAGGCAGATGCTTTATGACTGAGCCACCCAGGTGCCCCAAGAAATCTCCCACTTTTAAGAAGAGGAGTTAAAATTGATTTACTTAAAAGCTTTAAGACTCTGCTGAGGTTCCAAGATGTTTGTGACACAACTATTCCAGAAGAATGTTCACCTAGTTGAACATGTAAAGTCTTTCTGTGGCTGGTGACTAGTAAAAATATGAAATAATTTAATAAAAATCTCAGCAATTCTGGAAACTTGGGAATGTATACACGAGTGACTCCCTCTTTTCTTTTTAATTAAGCAAAACTGAGTTTATTAAACTTAATGTAGCAAGAACACTGTCTTGACAGTTTTAGTGTTATCTAAAAAAGAGGAAACTATGGAAGGGTATTTATAAAATTTTTAGGGCCATGACAGGGTGATGTTTTTCAATTTAACTTTTTATTTTGAGATAATTATAGATTAACATATACTTGTAAGATATAATACAAAGATCCCACGTATCGTTTACCCCAATGGTAACCTCTTGCAAAACTGTAGTATAAAATCATAACCAGTATAGTGACATTGATGCAACTCACAAATCTTATTCAGATATCTGCACTTTTACTTGTACTCCTTTGTGTGTTTGCGTGTGCAGTTTTATCACAAGTATAGGTTCGTGTAACCACCATCACAATCAAGTACAGAACAGCTACAAAACCACAAGGATCCTTCCTGTTGCCTTTTTATCACCACTCACTGCCTCCTTATCACCACACCACCTTAACCACCACTTTGAGTAAAGTATGAAAACCTTAATTCCATTTAGGTCCCTTTATCTTTTCCACTTTTATTATTATTTTACTTTCTTTTTTATTGAAGTTTGGTTGACACACAATGTTATATTAATTTCAGGTGTACAACATAGTAATTCGACAACTCTATTCCTTCTGCTGTGTTCACCACAAGTGGAGCCGACATCTGCCACCATACAACATTATTACAACATCATTGACTGTATTCCCTATGCTGTACCTTTTCTCCCTGTAATTTATTCATTCCATAACTGGAAGCCTGTACCTCCCACTATTCTTCACCGGTTTTGCCCATGTTCCCACCCTTCCCCCTCCCCTCTGGCAACCATCGGTTTGTACCTTCTCCACTTTTAAATGTGATTATCTGGACTATCAGCTAGTGTGATCTTTGTTTCAGTCACCAGATATGATTTATAAAACTCATGAGGAGGATAATCTGTGCCTACATTGCTGCTCCTTCCATTGTTCTTTCTTCCTTTGTGTTCTTTCTGTTGCTCCAAGATTCCTTCGTTTATCATTTCCTTTCTTTTCAAAGATTTTTCTTTTGCTATTCTTTAAGGATAGGTCTGCTTGTGATAAATTCTTTAGTCTTTGTTTGTCTGAGAATGCCTTTATTTTCCCTTCTCCTGAAGGGTCATTTGGCTGCATGTGGAATTCACAGTTAACAGCTAGGCTTCTACCTTCTGGCCTTCACAGTTTAAGATGGGAAATCCACTGTCTGGATTGCAATGGGTGGTCTGCAGTTAGTGTGTCAATTTGATCTGCATACTTGCAATATTTTTTCTCTAATTCAAAGTTTAATTATGTGGTGTCTTCATGTGGATTTCTTTTGGTTCTCTCATTTGGTTTTACTCAGCTTTTTGAATATACAGGTCTATTGGCCAATTTGGGAAGTTTTCAGCCATTCATACTTCTGAAATCTTTTATCTTCGCTCACCTTCTTCTCCCTTCTGGAACTTCAAGGATGCAAACACTGTATCTTTTGCTATTGTCCCTCAGGTTTTGTTGATTTTCTCTCTGTTGTTCAGAAAGAGTAAATTCTAGTGATCTACCTTTAAGTTCACTGATCCCATCCTGTCATTTTCACTCTACTATTGGCCCACCTAGCTAGTTTGTAATTTCTGTTGTATTTTTCAGTTCTAAAATTTCCATTAACATAATTTCTATTTCTTTGTTGAGGTTTCCAATTTTTTTATTTGTTTCAAGATAATTTGTAATTGCTTATTGAAACCTTTTCGTTATGGCTACTCCAAAATCCTTCTCAGATAATCCCAACATCTGATTCATCTGAGCACTGGCATTAGTTGGTTGTATTTTCTCATTCAACTTGTGATTTTCTTAGTTTTTGGTATAATAGCAGATAGTCACCCTGTTTACATTTAGCATGCATGTCCTGGGCTGTGGTCCTAAAGGAAGTTTAATTTCAGAGCCCTTGCAGTGCTATTTTGGTATGCTTGATTTATCTGGTACATGCTTGATTTATCTGGAGGTGCTACTGGTCTCTATTAGTACTATTTGACGGAGTGGAAGGAGTTTCCATGGACTAGGCTGGTTGATGCCTTCCCAAGCTGGGTGCACTTCCTGGGTTGGGTGCTTTCAGTAGAGGGACTCCTCTTTACCTTCCCCACCCTATCCCACTGTCCCAGTGTCTCTCATTGGGGAGAGGATTCTCAGCCCAGTCAGGAAGGAGAGCCCTTCCTGGACCTGACATTTGCTGTGATGGGACTTGCCTGCCTATGAGAGATGAGAGATGGAGAGCACTTCTGGGCCACATGCTTGTTTCTTTCCAGTCCTACATGGTCACCTGGTGTCTCTTGGTGAAGGCGGGGGAGGTAATCTCAGGAGAACAACTGTACTTCCCCTGTCTGCTATCATCAGTAGGGCTCTCTATCACTCTTGCCAGTGCTGTTGAGTTTGCCTGGTATTGGTTTGATTAAGGGGAAGAATCAGCCTCTCTGGGCCACATCCTATTGTAAGATTGAGGGTCACAAATGCTAGAACAGGGTTGCCTTCTTCTGTTGGGCAGGGGGTAAATATGATGCCCTACTGCTGTGTTATTCCTCAAGCCTGGGGGTCCCTAGCTAGTTTGCCTCTCTTTTCACATCTTTCAGAGTTCTCTGTTGATTGCCTCTTGTATAATTTTCAGTTTTTAGTTGTACTTGCCAGAAAGGAGCAGAGAGAAACAAGTCTACACCATATCCAGTAATCTCCTTCTTAACCAATCTCTAAAGAACTATCGCAACCTGCTAAGGAACTGGCTTAGTCTATTATTTTATATGATGCTGCCAGATCTGAATGGGAAGGCTAGTGTGGGGCTTAGTTTTTCTTATACCTGGCTTGAGCCCAGGGGTCAGTGGCAGAGGAGAAGCCAACAGGAAAAATGCTTTCCTTTTCTCATAAACAGAAGTTTCTTATCTCTGCCTGAGGGCTTCCTCCAGCTGCAGAGTATGCTCTGTCCATTAACAGGGCATGTAGGAAATGCATTTGATTGTATGAAGATTATACTTCCATAAAGTTGATTAAAAAAATTAGCCCAAGATAAAATCTGATTAAATCAATTACTTTTATTACATCAGAAAGATAATTCAAAATCTACCTTTTAAAGATAGGTCTTTAAAGCTTGTCTTTAAAAGAACTGTGGGTACAGCTTTTGTCTGATTGAGAGGAATTTAATCCAAAAATAAACTAATACATAGAAAGCTTACAAAGTTTTTTAAGGAAATTATTCTAGTAAGGTTACCAAATTGGACTAAAATGAACTTAAAGTCTCTCATATGCAAACAGGTGCTAATTCTTATGCAATTATTAATAGGAAGGAAGGACATCTCAGAGGGCAGACTTTAAGAGTACAGAGGGCAAAACTATGACACAAATAGAAGAGAACACTAGAGAAGCATTTCTAGGGAGCAGAACCAGGCTTTAATCAAGGTGCATCCTGTGTCCCCAGAGTAAGAGAACCTTGTAATATTTTTCCAGGTGGATTTCAGAATTGTTATGGATGAGGGATTGCTTAGCACCTCCCATTCCTCTCATTTTGAATGGAGTCTATACAGGGGTTATTCTGTTCCCACCTTACTCCTGCATTTTGAATGTGTGGGGACAGATAGCTTGTTTTTTTTTTTTATTATTTCATAGGTCTATGGATCAAGAGCCACATCGACAGAACTGTAACTAGATTTGACACAGATCATAAGATCCAGAGCTACAAGTTGATGCCATACTGGATGAGACATTGGGGATCCTGGATTGAGACGAACATGTTTTGCAAGTGGGAAGGATATAAAATTTGTGGTTAGAGAGCCAACTGTGACTGAGTAAAAAATGGCCACATATTTCTTTTCTCCCACAATTAGTGGAATTTATTTCTTCATTCAATGAATCTGCTTTGGCCAATGGAACATTAACGAACAAGTCAAACAGAGCCTTGAAAGGCATTTGTCCTTTGTAGCCGGGGTCCTCCACCCTCTGATTTCCAATTCATATTTTTCACTTCCTTTTGAGCTCTCACGGGCAGCATGTTTATTCTAACAATCGGTTCCAGGCAATTATACCTTCTCTATCATGTTCATCAAAATCCATCTAGTTGTTACCACTGGGAGATTCCTAAGCCACATCCACATTTTTATGTATTTGTATTTGTTATGGGACCACTCCATTTCAAGGTCCCAAAATCTTTATGTTATTTGTACTCATTTAACATTTACCTCAAAATTCAGCAGTTAAAAAATACACAAAATTCTGGATGTGACTTAACTGGGTCCTCTCTTTCATTGTCTTTAGCAAAACTAGAATCAGTGTTGGCCAAGGAACTATAGTTCTACTGAGCAGGATCCAATTCCAAGCCCATGTGGTCATTGGTAGGATTCAGTTCTTTGAGGGCTGTTGGACTGAGGGCTTTAAGTTCTCACTGGCAGTTGTCTGTAGGCATCCCTCAGTTCCTTTCCACATGGGCCTTTCCAACATGGCAGCTTGCTTCATCAAGGTATATAAGGAGAGAATACAGTAGGAGAGTTGACTAGCAATAAAGATGTTAAAATGTTTTGAAACTTAATTATGACATTTTTATGGTATTTTGTTAATTAGAAGCAAGTTATTAGGTTTAGCCCACACTGAAGGGAAGATGGTTATGCAAGGATGTGAAATCTGGGATCTGTGGATCATTGAATCTGCCTATCACAAGGAGTCAGGAAGATAGAAGGGTTGGAGTATTTTTTTTTTATATTCCTTCTCTGCTTTGAAACACATTCCTGCATTAGTTGCATCTCTACTAATGGCTTGTCACTACTTTATGGGTCTAGCTCTTACTGGTCTCCAGGAACATTATTTCCTTTCCTTACCCTTCAAACCAAGGGGTGAAATGTTTTCCTATCATGAGTAGTCTCTAGTTGCTTCAGCCCTTCCTTGTTGTTTCCCTCAACCCTACCATTCCTTTATAGGTGGTTCATTCATTAAAAACTCTAAATGGATGAAAGACCTCAGTGTGAGACAGGAATCCATCAAAATCCTAGAGGAGAACATAGGCAGTAACCTCTTCAAAACAGCCACAGCAACTTCTTTCAAGACATGTCTCCGAAGGCAAGGAAAACAGAAGCAAAAATGAACTTTTGGGATTTCATCAAGATAAAAAGCTTCTGCACAGCAAAGGAAACAGTCAACAAAACTAAGAGGCAACCCACAGAATGGGAGAAGATACTTGCAAATGACACTACAGATAAAGGGCTGGTATCCAAGATCTATAAAGAACTTCTCAAACTCAACACCCCAAAAACAAATAAGTCAAAAAATGGGCAGAAGACATGAACAAACACTTTTCCAAAGAGGACATACAAATGGCTAACAGACACATGAAAAAATATTCAACATCAGGGAAATTCAAATCAAAACCACATTGAGATACCACCTTACACCAGTTAGAAGGGCAAAAATTGATAAGGCAAGAAACAACAAATGTTGGAGAGGTTGTGGGGAAAGGGGAACCCTCTTACACTTGGTGGGAATGCAAGTTGGTACAGCTACTTTGGAAAACAGTGTGGAGGTTCCTCAAAAAGTTAAAAATAGAGCTACTCTATGACCCAGCAATTGCACTACTGGGTATTTACCCCAAAGATACAGATGTAGTGAAAACAAGGGTCACATGCACCCCAGTGTTCATAGCAGCAATGTCCACAATAGCCAAACTGTGGAAGGAGCTAAGATGCCCTTCAACAGACAAACGGATAAAGAAGAAGTGGTCCATATAAACACTGGAATATTACTCAGCCATCAGAAAGGATGATTACCCAATATTTGCATCAACATGGATGGAACTGGAGGAGATTATGCTAAGTGAAATAAGTCAAGCAGAGAAAGATAATTATCATACGGTTTCACTTATTTGTGGAACATAAGGAACGGCATGGAGGACATTAGGAGAAGGAACGGAAGAGTGAAGGCGGGGTAGTTAGAGGGGGAGAAGAACCATGAGAGACTATGGACTCTGGGAAACAAACTGAGGGTTTTAGAGGGGAGGGGGATGGTGGGATGGGTTAGCCTGGTGATGGGTATTAAGGAGGGCACGTATTGCATGGAGCACTGGGTGTTATACGCAAACAATGAATCATGGAACACTACATCAAAAACTAATGATATACTGTATGGTGACTAACATAACATAAAAACAACAACAAAAAAAAACCTCTTCTAAATGCATCTGAGTTGAATTCTGTTTTCTGATGGAATTCTCATGAAGACAATTTTTGCCATGAAGAGGTTATTATTTTTATGGGATCAAATTTGCCAATTTTGATTTTTTGTTTCTCTTTTGTTATGATACTTTGAAAGACTTTCCGTTCTTTCAGATAAACAGGATATAACAAAAATTGTTACATTTCTTCCATGTCTATCTCTAGTATGTTTATGGTTTTATTTATTGGACATTTAAATCTTTGATCCACTAAAAACACATAAACAATGAAATTGTTTCTCTGATGGCTACCCATTTATTGCAACATTATTTACTGGATAATGTTTATTTCCCTAGTAAGAAATGTCACCCATATCACATAATAAATTCCCATATATATTTATTTCTATTAAAAATAATTCCTGTTATTTAATCTAGATCAGACCATATATAAAAATGAAAATATTTTTCAGTTCAGTCTATGAAGGGGATAAAATGCTAATTTCCTAAATCCAAACCAAAGACTGATTTCAATTCTCAATACAGATGCAAAAGCTCTATATGAAATGTTTGCAAATTAGAACTAAGACAGTGAATTTAAAAACAATAAGAATAAAATAAAGTTTATTCTGCAAACACAAAGATGATTAAATACCAAGAGACCTTTCATCAAAATTTATGATTTCAATATTTTTTGATTATGTCATGAGATACTAAAAAGGCATTTGTTGTAATATAGAAATTACCTTTAATACAATATTGAAATATGAATAAAAATCTATTAAATTTATAAAGACCATATTCAAAAAGTCAATAAGAAGCATTAACTAAATTCTAAAGATCAGAACATGCAGGATGACTCACTATCACTTCTACGACTCAATATTGCTTGGTGGTCCTAACTGATGTAATTAGAGAAAAACATCTACATGAGAAGAGATCAAACTATCTTCAGTTGCAATGGTCTGAATCCATACTTAAAAAAACAAAAGATTAATAAAATTCCTATAATTGATGAAAAAATTAGTATTCTGGCTAGATACAAGGTAAATATATAAAAATCAATATGTTTTTTTCTAAACAACCAATAAGCACCCAGGAATGCTAATCGCAAAAGTAATTCATGCAGTGTTGGAGTAAAAGCTACAAAATGCTTAGTATAACTTAAAGGGAATTGTGTATGATGTATATAAAATCACTTATAAAACACAACTGAGATACATAAAACCAAACCTAAAAAGACAGATATGTAAAACTAATTATGTTTTTAAACAGAACCCCTATAGCTTTTATGGATTCTGAATGGGTAAAAGGATTTCAAATTTCATGTGGAGAATTAAAAATCTGGGAATTGCCAAAAAATAATGAAGAAAATAGTGATGGTAGACTTAAAGGGATTAAGCATTTATTATAAAGCCATTGTAATATAAACAGTATAATTTTTACCCACGACTAGCCATGAATAGATCTAAGTATAAATAGAAATGTAATGTATGACAAAGATGACATTTTAATTCACTGGAAAAATAACATTTAGTCGGTAAACTGTGGTATCACAATTGGCCACCTATGTGAATATACATTAGTCAAAACCTCTATCACACATTATATTCAAACAAGTATTCCAGTTGGGTGAAGTGTTCAGATATAATTCAATACAATAATATTAGAATTAAATTTAAGAAAACATTTGTATAAATTTGGTTGGGGACAACACTCCTTAGCAAGACCTGAACTCTAGAAGCTATATTAAAAAAAAAAAAGATAGACTTCTCAGAGATAAAAATTATAAATTTAGGTATGAAAAGCTATCATTAAAAAGCCCAAAGACCAACAATGTTCTAAGAAAAAAACGACCTTTCATATTATATGCCAACAGAAAATACAGCTATGATAAGAAATACTTGTCCAAATACTTGTTAGAAAAATAGAGGCTATAAATTAGCAATTCACAGACAAGAAAACATAACAGCCCAAATAAAAGAAAGCTGCTTAACCACCAAAGTATTTAGGGAAATTTTAATCAAAGTGAAAATTAGATAATTTTATCCTTCATCCTGGTCATAATTTAAAAGAAAAATGATATCTAGTGCTAAACAAAAGGGAAATTAGAAAACTGTCCTATATTTCTGATGGCAACATAAAAAGCATAAAGCATAAAGAGCAAGTTGTAGAGTAATGTGTATGGCATGGAAAATGAATCTTTTCGGAAATTAATTTCATATAAGTAGATTAAATATTTGGAACCTAACCAACTATTTTGGGACTCTTTCCTATAAAAATAAAATGCAAATACACACACACGCACACACACACACACACACACACTAGATGTGCACATATACAAGGATGTTTATTATAGCATTGTTTTTAGTAGCAAACATTACAAACAAACTGAATACCTAAATGTTTAATATAGCAGATTGGCTGGATAAATTGTGGTATATCTACAATATAGAATACTAAGCAGTTATTTCATAGAGTGAGATATATTTACAGTCATATACCGGAAGGAAGGTCCTTGCTGTAGTGTTAAGCATAGTTGTAGAGTAATATATATGGTATGATTCTATTTTGCTAAAATCTAACGAACAGCAGTAACCACAAAAATACCGTGTGCATGTGTATGTGTGTGTAAAAAGTTGGTGAAGATACGTACTAGGCTTACATTTACTATCTGAATCGGGATGTGATTCTAATTTTTGTTATTTTTTCACTTCTTCTCTTTGCTCTAATTCCTTGGTTATAGAGAATTGTTTATGTTATTTAAAAATTAAAGTAATAGAAATATATTAAAATAAATCGTAGTAAATGTTCATTAATATATCTCGCATTTTATGAATCAAATGTTCAGCATTTGAATGATCCTAAAGGGGAGTTTGTTTTTTTTCTTTTTGGATTACATAAACATTAAGTAATTTTTAATGGTCAAAAGTGTGGTTGAAATAGTAGGAGATATTTGCAGTCCTACAAAGGAGGTGATGCTGCTGTCTACCTGATGTTTCTTTCAATCACGTTCCTCTTTTCCTGCCACTGGTGCCTCTGACTATAACAAACACATATCGTGAAGTCCATTCTTGAAGGAAATCTGCCAGGATTCTGAAATTTGAATTGTCTGTCTGGTGTAGCTGGGAAGGCTGGGCTAGCCACTGGGCCACTGATGGGGCTGAATCAGCACAAACCCAGTTGAAGAGATAGATAAAGAGCACTCATAGGCAGGGTTTTTTGTTTTGTTTTGTTTTGTTTTTTTTTCCTATAACTGACTGTTTTTTAGTCCTTTGCTGACTTTACAATTTTCTCCTGTCCTTATGTTTTTAAAACCAGTGCAGGTTCTGATGCGGAACTTTCAAGTATTAGTGAACTGACTTTGCATCCCTGGAATAAATCCTACCTGGTTATGACTTATTCATATAAACATGGAATATATTCATATATTATGGAATTTTAATTTGTTGCTAGATTTAATTTACTCATATTTTGTTTAACATTTTATATCTGATTATTGAGATTTATTGGTATGTCATTTTAATTTAATGTATGTCTGTTTTTGATAGATTAGTGATGTCCTCACAAAATGAGTTAAGAAGTATTTCTGTTTCTTCTACTTTCTAAAAGTATTGGCAAAAATTGCTATTATTTCTCTTTTTAAAGTCTGATAGAATCCACCAGTGAAACCATCTGTATCTCAAGTTTTCTTTTGGGGAAGGTTTTTATTACAAAGTCAGTTTTTAAAATATATGTAAAACTATTCAGATTACCTGTTAACTTTTTTTGGTAAGGTTTTTTTTCCCCCCTGCCAATTTTCCCATTTGATCCATGTTATCAGATTTACCAGCATAAAGTTGTTTATAAATTCCATTATCATCCTATTAATATCCATAGGATGTCTAACAATATAATCTTCTCAATTCTGATACTGGTAATTTGTACTTTCTTTTTTTCTTGATCAGATTTACCAGGGAATCATAAATTTCATTAGACTTTAAAAGGAACAAATTTTGGCTTTGTTAATTTTGTTATTTGATTTATAGTAATTTATGCTTCTTTACAGATAAAGAAATTGAGGTTTGCCTCAAGTCATGTCAATGTGAAGTAGTGAACTGAAGGTATAGAGATCCAAATATAATTCTTTCTGACTCTAAAGTCTGATCTGTTTTCCGTTTCTCTCAGATTTCCTACTTCTCAATTAGACTTCAGTTGTAAAAACCACAGCTCTGTATTTTTTTATTTACAGCATATAGATGCTAGATACTCTCATTCTTGGAATAGGTCTAGGATGCCTTCATTTTAGTTTACAGAATTCACATTTTTTTTTTTTTAAAGATTTTATTCATCTACGTGACAGAGAGACAGCCAGCGAGAGAGGGAACACAGCAGGGCAGAGGGAGAGGAAGAAGCAGGCTCCCAGCCGAGGAGCCCGATGTGGGACTCGATCCCGAAACGCCAGGATCACGCCCCGAGCCGAAGGCAGACGCTCAACGACTGCGCCACCCAGGCGCCCCCCAGAATTCACATTTTTAGCAATTTTCATCATAACTCATTACTCAGTATGAAAAAGCAAAATAATAATAAGAGAAAAATCACGGCTCTGCCCTAACACCATCTACCATTTGTTTTCTTAAAGCCACAAAATACATAAAACACTAATGATGCATTGGTTATCCTACCGGCCTATGTGAAACAATTTAGAATTTCTACGCTCCCTTGGAGACAGCTTGGGGAAAAAATGGTTCTTGGTTAGATAAGGGTATCAAGCTCAATTTAGGAGGTTTTAATCTGATGCCTGCCATTCAATTCATATTAATTCCTTTAGAGTTTTTAAAATAACATGCATTATTATACGTATGAATGGGACTGGACCCAAGATTTAGAAGTGGCATAAAATTGGCTAGACTAGCACAGGGGGTCTGATCCAGGACTGTTCCAGAATATTGATTCCTATTCACCAAGAGGCTAGTAAACCAAATGGGAGACCTAAACCAATCTTAGAGTGACTCAGATAGAACCTCAGAGTGAACCTACCCTTGTCAACTTCTCCAAATAGAAGACATCCTAGTATATAGCACTATACCTCTGAGACCACCCTTGAGCTGATTTTATTACAAGATGGGGATTTTTTTAGGTATTGCAGAATTTCCTTCAGGTCACACTTTATCTGGCAAGCTGCTTGGCACAATTATATTCTAAAAACATCCATGTTAGAGTTATTGCTTATAACTTAGATAACAAATACAGTATTTTAATAAAGAGTACCCCAGTTTGCATTATAATTAAAGATACTTCTATTGAATTCATCATAGTTAGGTGAACATATCCATATTAAATTACCTGTAGAATACATCCAAATGTGTTGGAAGTGAATTTTTTAAATTGTTTTAAAAGATTTTATTTATTCATATGAGAGAGAGTGTGTGAGAGAGAGAGTGAGAGAGCACAAGCCAGGGGGAGGGTCAGAGGGAGAGGGAGAAGCAGACTCCCCGCTAAGCAGGGAGCCCCACAAGGGGCTCGTCCCAGGATCCCAGGATCACGACCTGAGCTGAAGGCAGACATTTAATGGACTGAGCCACACAGGCGCCCCTGGAAGTGAATTTTTAAACGTTTAATCTTTTACATTCCATAGTCATATGAATTTCAGTTAATCTTGATAATAAAGAAAAATTAAATTGAGGAATAAAAATATAAATGTATAAACATATACAACCAAAATAAAGAGGGTTCTGATTTTTTTTTTTTACTCCCTAAAAATGGGTTTCCAGATAAAATAAAGAACACTAATTAAATCTGAATTTCAGGTAAATAACAAGCAACATTTTAGTGTATTTCATAAATATTGTGCTGAACATACATATTAAAAATGTGTTCCTTATTTCTCTGATAATTAAATCTTACTCAGCATCCTGTTTTTCCCCCCTAAATAGGGGAACCCATTTGATAAAGAAAAAGATAATGTTTTATTTTCAGGAGTTACTTAGGATATTTTATAATGTTTGTTTTCAACTAAAGATTTTAGGCAATTTTTTGAACTGTGGTCTTTCTTTCCTTAGTAATTCATTCCTATTTAGATAGGGCACACTTGTGTTAATATGAAAATTGCTGCTTAAAAGAAAAAAAAAACACTTCAAAACCTATTTTTTCAAGATCTAATTCATCAAGGTCACTCCTACAAAAACGTTTTCAAGCAATTTAAACAGATGGGCAAAGGTACCAACCACATTCAAAGATTTATCTTGACACAGTTTATAGCTCCTGATAAGCTTTTTCTGTGGTTCCTTTCTCCATATGACTTAGTTAAGCCATTGTCCAGAGGTTAAATGACAGAGTTGTCTGACATTTTGAGCCAGTGAAGGGTATTTTCTTCCTTCTTCCCATAAAAAGGTTCTGTTGGTACAAATCTAAGCCCACCTGAGATACATTTGCAATCATCTGCAGAATACAGGGATAAGAGCAACAACCTAGAATAAAAATGCCTCCTTCTATCCCAATCATTAACTTTCCCCAGTGAAATAATTCAAAAATTAGATTATGCTCTACATGCTCCGTTTCAGATCAGATTTCAGATTCTAGATTTCTTATTCAATATATGAGTAGGATATTAAGAGAAAGTTAAACAAGTAATCTATAAGACAATATTTTCTATGTTAAATGTAGGAGCTTTTCCTAGTAACCCACAGTGCCTTTGTGATTCAGCTGTAGAAAAAAAGAAATTTCCTGTTGATGCAGAGAATATAGCCTCCAGTTCTTTCACATCCTTCTAATTAAATACTATCTGAATAAACTGGGATCTTAATTGAAACCAAATTATAGTATCAACATTCAAAGTAAAATTAAAAAGCACAATTTAATCATTGCCTGTTGCAAATTTGGTAATCATTCCAAAAACTAGGAATCTAAGACTGAAATGTTTTAATGTTTTGACATAATCAAAACTAGATAACCATAAAATTCAAAAACTAATTTTTTTCATAGGCTTGTATTGGTCATAATCTGATGTGGAAAGCATCTAGACTTTAGTACTTATGTTGACAGAAGCTGAAAGTGCTATGCATCTGGCATTTCTCTCTCCCTGAGATGAAATTTTAAATATTCTACATTAGAGGCTTTCAATATAGAAAGATATTAACAATTCTCTTTATTAGAATGGACCCAGCATAAATTTGGCTTAATAGGGGTGACTGGGTGGCTCAGTTGGTTAAGCTTCTGACTCTGGGTTTTTGGCTCAGGTCATGATCTCATGCGTGGTGAGACAGAGACTTGTGTTGGGCTCCCAGCTCAGTGAGGAGTAGGCTTGAGATTCTTTCTGCCCCTCCTGCTCATGCTCTCTCTCTCCCTAAAATAAATAAATAAATCTTTTAAAAAATTCGCTTAATAAAATTCTAAACAGCATATTAGAGATCACCCTTCTCACTACCCCTCCTTTCTCCTTCTAGAATTACTCTTCATCCAGTCTGAGACGAAGACACCTCTTTCATTTATCACACGTATCCCTCTACATTCTAATTTTTGGTGTTTTTTTCTATTTCCCGCATCAATTCATAGCTCACATAAGGAAGTGTCCGTGTCTTTCATCTATAGTGAAAGAAAAATACACACCAATCACAATGCCCCTTGCTAATTAATAAGAGCAGCTCAAGTGGTAAGTTCAGTGGAGTAGGAAAAACAAAAAGAAATTGCAGTAAGTGTTAAGTCAGGATGCAAAAAGGTAACAGATATTCCATGTGTGTATAAAAATAATTATGTGGTCATAATTTTGGTAACTATAGAAATAAAATCAGAAATGATAATTCTGGTTTTAGTAAAGGACAAAAAGTCTTAAAATAGAGAAATTATTATTTCAAGAGTTGTAGTTATGTTGAAAAAATTGAGAGACACATATGTATATGTATTTATACATACATCTTTACAGATATTAAATATATATTAAATGGAAACTATTTTTCTTTGTATATATGTATATGTGTATATACACTCTATATATGTACAAACATCTGTATACTCCATATACATATACACAGGAGAAAGTTTCTCATTAAACATCTCTCTCCTCTCCACCCTCCATATATTTCTACCTCTATCTCTATATCTAATGACTTCTTGGAATTTTCACAAATTTACCTATAAAATTCTACATAATTTTTCTAAAAGATATATTTCAATGGTAATATTTTTTGACGGTAGAAAATTTGGAAAGTACAGAAAAAGCACACATAAGTAAATACGGTTTGACTGGTTGAAGGTGATAGGAAGGTGGGCAGAAAGACTCTGGTATTTGAAATTCAAAAATATGTGATCCTTTTTAAGTGTATTGACTGAATAATGGATCTTACTGTTGCATGCTGCACATGGACTGTGTGTTAATCTGGACTAGAGAGTTAAGAAAAATAGGGGAAGAGTAAAGTTAATGGCTGGTCCTGTAGCCTTTCCTCAAGTTTCGTCTGATGATTTGACTCTTGGTAAATTCTCTTGCAACGTTAACTCAAGAAATTGTTAGTTGATTACTATACTTGATCCAAGATAAATGGAAATTCAGTCAAGTTCTGTATTTTGGAATAAGCTTTTTTACTTCCTCATCGATATTGAGTACTGAGCATTGGTATTGAAATGAAGCTCAGAGAATTTGGGAACAGTGCAGTACAGCTCGCGAGCTATGTTACCAGATGATCAAGAACACTTGGGGAAACAGTGTGAAGAGCTAGTCATGTAAAGCTGAGGCATGACTGGCCAGGATGAAAGTACCCTACAGCTAATGGCTTCTTTTAGCTTAGATTTTTCCATCCACACTCAGCCTCACGTCTCATGATCATTCATATCCTGAGGGAGGAATGACTGGGAAACTGGAAGCTATGTCTGGGTGTCCCAACACTCCTGCTCTGTTCTTGCTGTGCATACCATGTCACTTCCTGTCCTTTATCTTTTTACAAAGTCAAGTGAACTTGATGCTGGGTGAAGCTTATTATGCTTGATTAGTTTAATTATAGAAAAATTAAAAAGATTGGCAGGCAATGGTTACCCTTAATATTTTTAGCAATGCACTACAAGAAGTGGATAAACTCAGATGAGAGATAGCCCATCTGAAAGCAGAAAGGTCAGAAAACACAGCTTTTAAAAAGTTTCTTGAATTTGTAAACTGAAACCATAATTGTTGAAAAAAAAAAAAAATACCAACCCACTTTTCTACTCCAGGCTGAAAGTGATAGTAGCAGAGACCGCAAAGTCTCAGCCTTAGCAGGATATTAGATTGGGGTCCTAAGCAGCAAAAAATAAGATCAATGTACTGCCTTCCCACTAAATCTTAGACTTTTAATGTGTATCTAGTTAATGGCCATTAAGCAAAAGAAGCACATAATAGATAGATAAAATGGTCGCAGGTAACAGATACGATCCCTCAGATTTACAGACTACATTTAGACCACACCCATGTTTGCAGGTACTTGAAAATAACAAGGAATGGGGCGCCTGGGTAGCACAGTAAGTTAAACGCCCAACTCTTGATTTCAGCTCAGGTCATGATCTCGCTGTCCTGGGATCAAGCCCCTGGGATCGAGCCCCTTGTCAGGCTCCACACTCAGCAGAGTCTGCTTGGGATTCTCTTTCTCCCTCTGTCCCTCCTCCCCGCTTGTGCTCTCTCTCAATCTCTCTCTAAAATAAATAAATAAATAAATAAATAAATAAATAAATAAATAAAATCTTTTATAAAGAAAGAAAATGACAAGGCACAAAGAATATGGAAATCTAGTAACTTTTGAAGGAAGTGGATGACTGGATTGCCCCAAATCACCAGGTAAGGCTAGCAACAGCCTGTGACTATTAAGAATTAAAGCTTTTCCTAAAGATGGTTCGGTTTTGGACAGGATGAGTTTGAAGAACTTAGGTATATCATAGGTGTTCATATCCAGCAAAAGATGGATTACTACTTTTATACACGCTCAAACTTGCTTAAAAATAGAAGTTTGTAAATTTCTAAGAGTAGATGGTTGTTAAAACCAAGATAATGTATATATTTCAGTGAAAGTCTGTAGTTTGGAAGGAAAGGGAATGGCAGAACAGAAGACTGCAGAACATAAATTTTTAGGGTTAAGTAGAGGAGGTTGTGAAGAAAAAAGGCATGGAATGAGTCTGAAGCTATAGAAAGAAGTGAGCATATTGGATCAACAGGGACACAAAGGTATGCCCCCATTTGTGTAAAAAGGTATTAAATTTATTGAAGGCTTATTTATGAAAAGAAAGGAAAAATTCAGATGGAGGAATTGATGGAGAATAGGAAGCATACCTCATGCTTACATATAGAAAGAAGAAGAAAAAAGTGTAGATGTAATTTTCTGTAAGAAGGGTGGCAGAAATTTGCGAATGTTTGCCTTGAAGATCTCACCTTTTTTTCTTCGATTAATTAGCTAGGAACTTGAGGACTATAGGTTATATAGGTAGTTTCAGGTGAGTAGTGGTGGTGTGAATGAGAAAGGAGGCTGAAAGGAACAAACAAAATAATTGTTGAGGGGCGTGGAGCACTCAGCTGACATGAACACCATGACAGGAATCAGTACAAGTCCAAATATGATTTACTCTTAAAGAGATTTCTATTTCTCTTCACTATTCTAAAAAACTCAAAAAATCAAAATGTAGCTTTTTCACTATCTCATTTTCCTCTCCCTCTCCTTCAATTTAACATGGAACACTAATGCAGGATGATTTTACAGCCATAATATTAAGAATATATATTGTATTTCTGGTGAATTAATGTTTTTATTATACATAGAGCAACACTTTTATGGATTTGCCTGTTGATATATGCTTTTCCTTCTTAAATCAAAGTATTTCTGCCAGTGGGCATTGCTGTGAACAGAACTGATTACTAAGAAATGAAATTCTCTCTCTCTCTCTTCTACACACACACACATACACACACACATGGAGACACGCATACACACAATTTGCATATATCTTTGATGATTTTGAGAATCGACAAATAGAAACCAAAATGTGCTGGGGGCAAAACTTACTATTTATATTTTAAATAAGCTGCCATTATTTATAGCATGGCCATTTTGTGTTATAACTGAATTTGTCTACTGTACTTCATTAGTGGCTTAATAGTACAATGCTTTCCTGAACCTTCATTGCTGTGATGATTCAGGGTTCTTGCAACATTACTGTTCATACTATACTTAGGATTATAAATTTAGTATATGAGACTATTTATTTTTTCATAGCCCTTCTTCAATTAAAGTAATGTGCAGTAGGTGAAGAGTGGTTTGGGAGCACGGAAATGATGTGGTTAGAGCTGTGCTTTAGGAACATTAATCTGTCAGGATTATGGAGTACAGAATGGCATGTACATGACTTGGCAACCAATTGGATGCTGAGCAGAGTAGGATGGGAGGTGGTGAAGCAAGGAGTCTTCAAATGTGGCTCCATGTCTTTTGGATTCTGACTCTTTGGAGTCTTCGAATGTGATTCCAAGGTCTTGATTTGTAGGTACTCTGCATATTAATTTGTATTAATCACAAAAAGAAGCAGAAGAATATCAGGTTTAGGGAAGATACTTAATGTGTTTTGAAATTTAAGAATTTGTGGAGATACTCAAGAGTATTAGACAATTTGGAACTGAGTTCAAGAGGGAGGCTGGGGATAGTGTAGGAGGATATTTCCTTCACTGAACTTCATAAACGGGTATATTTTCAACAAATATTAAGATAATCTGTTGTCTGGATGGTTGTTGATAATATAGTAAATAGATAATCAACAAAATGCCATAAAGATGAGACAGAAACATTAATGTCAGACCGTGAGGTCATACAGAACATGTAATCACAGGATAGCATCTTTTAATGTGCTAACTTCCCCATACCAACTGCAGGCCTTTCTCTCATGCTCGTTACTGCTTGTTCTTAAAAGTAGGTATTTTCAATATCTGGGAACTTCCTATCAGTGTCTACCAGGGCTAATCTGTTACTCTCTTGCTTCCACCCTATACTTTTTATACTTTTTTCCTGGCTAAGCCCTTACTGTTTAGGGACCATCAGTATCTCTACTCACTGACCTCAGAATAGTGAGTTTTGTGTTTGGCAACTCTTCATGGTCTGCTACATTACAATAATCTCTCTTTCTAGAATTTCCCAGTATCTCCAACACCTATCAAATCCCTTGTGGAGGTACAGACTTGTGCCCATTCCATGCTGCTCTCGTTTTCTGCTACCTCGATCCACAAATTTAATTGCTTCAGTAGCCTTGAACAAGTTCCAGCTTAGCTCACTGATTCTGGCACCATATTTGAGCTTCAGCCCCTGAGTCACAGGCGGGACTGATCTCCTAGGTAGAGAACTGGGCAAATGTGCAGTTCACTCTTATTTTTTCCTTCTCTTATTGATTATGATCCTTCTTTGCTCATTTTGTAAGGCTCAAAAAGTGAGATACCTTATATATTTTGTCTTATATTTCCCACCATAAGCTTATATTTGCTTATGGTCGGAAGGAAATTCCTTTAGTAAATATGACATCATGGCTGAAAGCGACAGTTCCTAAAGGTATATATATATATTTTATTTTGTAGTTTTCTTTTATTCACCAATGTATCCAGAACATCCCTTCATGATTTTCAATGACTGTGTAGTATTTTAATATGGACACACATTTATTTAACATATACCATATTCTTAAACATTCATGTTGCCCTTCTTGCTATAGAAATAATTTTAATCCTCCTTGTATTTCATTCAGATAAATTTTAACAAATAGAATTGCTGGCTCCTTGAGAAGATCTAAAGCTATAAAATTTTAACAAATAAATGCTTCTGAAATACCCAAGTTCATTTGTGTGTGGTGGTTGCTGAGACCACCTGCAGATTCAGTGATTCACTAGGAGGACTCCTCGTATACTCATACCATGGCTATGATTTATCATTACATTACATTACATTACATTACATTACATTACATTACATTACATTACAGCAAAAGGATACAAAGCAGAATGTGTGTAGGGAAAAGGCATGTGGAGCAAAGTCTACAGAAAACTAGGCACAAGCTTCCAAGAGTCCTCTCCTAGTGGAGTTACATAGGATCTCTTAATTTCTCCAGCAATCAGTAGTGACAATGTGAGTGAAATGATGTTTATCAGGGAGGCTTTTTAGAAAATGAGTGCCCTCTGCCTAGCATGTATCAAAGATCCAGAGTCCCAGAAGGAAAGCAGGTGTTCAGCATAAACCACACTGCTTGCACAAATGCCTTGGGCCAGTGAGCCACCCTATCGTTCCAGGAATAATGGCAACACTCTTACAGTGTTAGTTCTCAGACACCAGCCAAGGGCCAACCTTGTAAGTAACTAAGAATAAGAGTCTCTGCACAATTGATAATCTCTACTGTTAGCCCTCAATGAGATATAGAACTTAACATGATCTGCTTGGTTCATGAACAATGCCCCTTCATCTTGTTTTTGCTTGAAATTTTAAGTTTGTATTTTTACAGAATAACATAAATAACATTTATTTTTCAAGTAATAGTAAAATATACTGACATAATTGAATATAAATAGATGGATATACAGTTCATTCTCATTATTCTCAAATTCCACATTTGGCAATTCATCTACTTGTTAAAATTTACTTGTGATCCCAAAATCCATACTCCCACTTTTTGTGGTCATTTGTGGACTTGTTCAGAGTGGTGAGAAATTTGAATCCATCAACACATACATTAATGGCTGAGGTCAAACACGGTCAGGCTCTTCCTTCTTGTTTCAGTTCTCATGCATAAATGCCTAGAGGAAAGAGACAAGAAGGGGCAGTGCAATGCAGTGCCAAAGCTCTGGCTCAGAGTCATTTGGATGGGGTTAGATTCCTACCTCCAGCACCTGTTCCTGAAGTGGCCTCAGGCAAGTCACTTACTGTTTTTGAACCTCATTTTGTTTTTTGTAAAATAAACAGAATCTACCAGAATAAACTATTTTTAGGATTTAAAGGTTATAATCCATGTGAGATGTATATGTATATATTTCCCCTAGGAGCAATGGTTCAGTATTCCCGAATTCAGTGTTCCCCTGACTTTATAGAACATAATTACTGTGAATGATGAGTATCAGCTGTATGCATTTTCATTTCATTCCTCCACTCTGTATTGGATTGTCTTCTTGATGAAGTTCAGGTTTTACAGATTTTAGTGTGTGTGTGAGACTAGCAAGCCATATTAATCTTTTTCATCATAAAGTGATTTAATTTGGCCTCCTTCTAGAATAATAATTAATAGGGTATCAGATTTTAGGGTTAGGTTGACAATTTTCATATATTATCCCATTTTCTCCTGGCATGATTGAACTGATGAGAAAACTACTGTAGGCATATTTATTATTACTGCACAAATCATCAGTTCTTTACTTCAGGTGGCTTTTAAGAGCATTCTACCTTTGGGGCCCCTGGGTGGTTCAGTTGGTTAAGCATCTGACTTTTGATTTCAGCTCAGGTCATAATCTCAGGGTCATGAGATTGAGCTGCCTCTCTTCCTCTCCCTCTGCCTACCCCCGCGCCCCTCAGTGTGCTCTCGCTAGAAAGAAAGAAAGAAAGAAAGAAAGAAAGAAAGAAAGAAAGAAAGAAAGAAAGAAAGAAAGAAAGAAAGAAAGAATATTCTACCTTTGATATTTTGCAGTTATACTATAATGTACCCATGTCTTGATTTGTTTTTATTACATCTTCTTAGCTCTCAGAGTGTCCTTTTGAATGGAGTAAATTAATTCCTTTATTCCTGCAAAATTTTTTACCTTTGCTTCTCAAAATACTGCTTCCTCACCAATCTCCCCTTTTCCTCTAAAAGAGAGATTAGCTACCTACAACTATGAAACAAACAAACAAAAATAAAAGAGAGATTAGCAAAAGAACCCCAAGGGCCTAATTGACCTATTGCCTGTTTGTGCAAATAAACTTTTGTTGCAACACAGCTACCTTTTTATTTACAAATTGTCTATAGGTGCTCTGCACTATAGTGACAGGGTGGAGACTGACCTGCAAAACCTAAAATATTTACCATTCGGCTCTTTACTAAAAGTTGGCTGGTCTCTCTTCTAGGGCTCCTAGTAAATCTGTGTTGAAGCAACACTTCAAATTTCTTGACTAATTCTTTATATTTTCAAAATGATGTTGCATTTCTGTACTTGTTCTTGGTTTTCCAATTTATTGATTATTTTAGTTTCCCACTCAGAGTTTTTTGGGGGTTTTTTTGCGGGTAAAAAATTTCAATGACTATTTTCTTAGTTTTAGTATTTCAACTGATTTATCTCATACAGGCTCATTTCTTTTTGTTCTATCAGAGTTTCTTGCACACTTTTATGGATATAATTTCTTCAATTATCTCACCCACTTAAATTTAAGCTCCATGAAGGTCATGATTTTTGTATGTTTTATCTGTTCTATTCTTAGCACTTAGAATTGTGTCTGATGCTAATTAGGTATTTCATAGATGATTGTTTAAATATCATTTAGGATTCTAAATATGCTTATTTGAGATATTTTGCCCAAACTGTTTTTATTTTCTAATGTCACCTGAAGTAAATTCACTTCCAAATTGTTGATTTTTTTGGGGGGGGGGGTTGTCTTTCTTTTTGCTGTATTTCCTTGTATATTTTGTAATTTTGATTTGCAGATTTTTTTTTTTTAAATGAAATACTCATGAACTCCTCCTGTTTCTCTTCTGGCAGTTGAGGAGATATCCACCTTTCTAACCTAAGTCTTCTATTCCCACTTCAGGCTGCATGCCTCATGGTGATACTGGAAATACCTCCAGGAGAGTCTCGAAGCCAAAGGTATCTTGGCTCAATTTCTGGACAAGTGGTTACACTGACTTATGTCCTCTTGTTCTAACAGAGTTTCATATAAGCCATAGACCCAATTAGTGGTCAGCAGCTCTTTCTTCAGCACCTGTTCAAAAGTTGGACAAGAGATAGCAAAAGAAGTTCTAGAAGAAAGCCTGGTCTGGTCACTTTCAGTCCTTATTACTTAATATAGCTTAAATTCCAGGTGCTTCTGTTGGTTTCTAGGGCTCATGAAACTCACAACTTCTGCCCCTGGAATCATTTTGTATCTTGTTCTGTTTCATCTCCTAGGAATATCTAGCTTGCTGGTGAGGCTAGTTATATATTTTAAAATTTTTTCTTTACATTCCGTGAGTTTTTGTCTAGTAGTTTCCTCAGTGTGTAAAAACATCATGCATTTTACCCTCATTCTTTACTTTCACTTATTTGTTTTCCACTGACATTTATCTCATCCCTCTCTTGCATCATTAAGTGTCCTCTATGCTGGACTGTTTCCATTACCACAAAAATAATGCTGTAATATTTCCCACCTTACCAAACCTCTCCCCACCTCTGCCCCTTACCTCACCTATCCCTCCAGCTACAGCTCACACTCTTACTGTGCTTTACATCACACATCTCATAGTCAATGTCTGTACTGGCCAACTGCATGTCTTTTCTAATTCTGTCCTTAGTGTATGCTACTGCCTCACTGAAAGCATGCAGGTCAAGATCCCAATGACTTATGGAGCCCAAATTCACCAATTATTTGTCAGTCCCTGCCTCACATGACTCATCAAAAGCAGTTGACACAGTTGACCACTTCTCCCTTCTTGAAACATTTGCTTTGCTTGAGTTTGGTGACACCCCTACTCTTCTGAGTATCCTTTGCCTCACTTTCCTTTACTCCTGAACTCTTTCTGGACCCTTGTCAAGTTTTTTGATTTTTTTTTTAATTAATGCCTGTTTAGCCCCTGAAATCAGACTCAGACATCTCTGTATTTACACCTACTTCCCAAGTGATCTCATCCCATCCCATATTTTCAAATGCTATCCCTAGTTCCCCATGCAATAATTTATAATTCTAGCCCAAACTTTCTTCTTCATATGGGACTCCACACCCTCTCTTGGATTTCTTTCTTTTCTTTTCTTCTTTCTTTCTTTCTTTCTTTCTTTCTTTCTTTCTTTCTTTCTTTCTTTCTTTCTTTCTTTCTTTCCTTTCCTTTCCTTTCCTTTCCTTTCCTTTCCTTTCCTTTCCTTTCCTTTCCTTCCTTTCCTTTCCTAAGATTTTATTTATTTATTTGACAGAGAGACAGCCAGCGAGAGAGGGAACACAAGCAGGGGAGTGGGAGAGGAAGAAGCAGGCTCCCAGCAGAGGAGCCTGATGTGGAGCTTGATCCCCGGACCCTGGGATCACGCCCTGAGCCGAAAGTAGACGCTTAACGACAGAGCCACCCAGGTGCCCCTCTATAGGTATTTTAATCTTAATTCAACCGAAATGGGATTGTAGATTCCTTCTTGAATCCCTGTTAAAATCATCCCTTCCCCTGTGTATGCCATCTGAGGGAATGGCATCTATATTCAGTGGGATAAAGCAAAACAAACAAACAAAAAAACCCCAAAACAACAACAACAACAACAACAAAACCCTTGTAATCATCCTTAACTTCTCTTTTTTTCTTACAACCCACATCGAATCCATTGGAAAATCCTGTTGGCTCTATCTCTGAAAACATCTTCACACTCTGAACCTTTATTATAAGGACCATGGCTCAGTGATGTTTAATTTGCTATAATCTCTTAACTGGATAGCTACTTAACTCATTTTCAGTTTTTCTTTTTTGATCCCTAGGTACTAGTCTCTACACAACTGCTTGAGTGTTACTTCTAAAATGTAAGACAGATTACTCCCCTGCTCAGAACCTTCCAATTGCTTCTTATCACATTTACAGAAACATCTAAAGTTCTAAGGTCTGTATGATTTGCCCCTGGCTGCCCTATCCAAGCTCTATAGGATTTGGGCCTGGCTACTGAGCTACTCATTTTATGTTATTTCCTAGCACTCCTGCACATTCACTGACTACCAGACACACTGCTCTAAGTTTTCTTCCACAAATGCATCAAGTTTTGACTTTTCTCTATAATACTTGTTTTAGCAATGCATATTTGCTTCTATTTGATTGGTGAACAAGGTAATGATGTCAGCACTAAGTCCATATTTGATTTTTCCTAGGCAAAGGGAGCCAAAATAAGCAAGAGAAGAGTTACAACTACTTTAGGCAGAGAGAAAGTTTCCCTTCGTTCAACCACTACATTGGGGGTAAGTTCACACTCAAAGAAAATGCAAGGCTCCTATGCCAGCATCCCCCACCCAACCAGGTGGACCCCTAGCCTTCTGTAGCTCTCAGCTATGCGAGTTGGACTGTCTCCCAAGCCCTCTTAATGGCTGCCTCACGTTCTTAGAACTTCATTTCCTTCAGCACTCTTTCAGCTTTGCCAGCCCTGTTCTGATATTAAGCATTGCCAAATGATTTCCAATCTATTGCTTTTGCACACTTTAAATATTCACAGTGGTGGCCTCCAGTCATGCTTGGCTACCTGCCTGGATGACCCAGTTTGGGGTACCGATGACTGTTACATTCTCTGGTTTCACAGTGTTACAGATATTGCATCATCTACTCGTAATCTTAATTCCCCTCTAAGCCCATATTTTTGCTGAAAGCAGTTTTACTCTCCACCACTAGTGTACATATACAGACACACACACACACAAATAGCAAAAACACCTCATTCTCCTGCCTTTGACCCTTGTCATTTGTGGTTTCTTTTGTCAATGACACTCTTCTCTGAACAGCCTCATGATTTGCTTCCTCGCTTCATTCAGTCTCTCTTCAAAAGACACCTTACCCACGAGGCCTCTCTATGCAACACTCTAAAGTAACACTCATCCTCATTACTCTACCCCTTTAACCTCTCTTCACTTTCTTCTTAGCACCTGATATTATACATTCATTTCTATGTGGAGGAACTGTCTGTCTCCCACACTAGAATGTAAGCTCTATCAGAGCAGAAATTTGGTTTGTTTTGTTCACTGCAATAAAAATATTTGGCAAATAACTAAATGCTCAGTAGACATTTGTTGAATTAATGAATAAATGGCTCAATGTGTGGACGGCTTCCTCTTCTAATAAACATTTTGTCCACAAACAGTCTTTGATGCAGAGTACTCTGTGAAAATAATCTCTCATTTTCAACTATATAGTAAATAAAAGAAATTATTTTAAGCCTAAGAGTTAAAGTAGTTTCATGAGTTAATACATTTAGCTATAAACCAATGGTAATAACTTAAGTATAATTGCTACAATTCTTTTAACTAAAAAGAATTGCTGTTGGATGCTTAATGTTGTCATTAATAATTTCAAGAGAGTAAATTAAAGTTCTGTGGCAGGGTAGAAATGCAAGATCTTTGAATGAGGAAAGTTAGGTCTAACAGAGTATAGCAATACACATACATTTGTTTAGTTACATTTTTTTATTTTCCATTGGTATATTTGAAAGATCAATACTAGGTAACACAAACATCTAATCTCCTCAGTTGTTTGTTCTTTTCAAGACTGGATTTCACAGCCTATTTTTGTTAACCTATTAATCTTCCTTATTCTTCATATGTCAAGTAGAACAGTGGGCTCTCATTTCCCAGTGGTGAAAACTCTGTAGGGGAACAAAAGGTTTGACCCTTATCGAGCAGAATTAGAGCTCTCCTCGAAGCTGTTTCCTGGAGCTAGAGAGACTTCTATGGAGAGTGGGTGGGAGTGGAGATGCATTCAGGTCTACAGTGGGAAGAAAGTAGAGGTAGGTGAGAGAGGTCATAGGATTACATAAACTGTACTTAAAAAAAAAAAACAAACAGGAGACAGTGTAACAGTCTGCGTAGTTTTACTGTGTGTTCTCATACGTGAGATGGTGCAGCAAAGTGGCTAGAGAGTGACTGTAATTTGGTTGCCTGGACTTGACTGCTTTCTCTACCACCTATTGGTTGAGATACCTTGGGGAAGTATACCTTTGTTTAGTCACCTATAAAAGTAACTGCCCCAGAGAACTGTTGTGAAAATTAAATAAATTAATGATGTAAAGCATTTAGAACTGTGTCTAGTGTGTAATAAATATTCAGTAAGTGTAATAAACGTTTGCCATATTTCATTCTTCCTCCTAAATGAGGTTGCACATCAATGCAATGAGCGACAAAGAATTTAAGGATACCCTAAAGAACAACAGCTAAATACAAGCTACCTAAGTAAATGGAGAGATCTCTTATTTTTAATAATAAATTAAGGAGAATATGAATCCTTTTTGATGTCACCGTTCTTTTTCTTTTTTCTTTTTATTGTAGTTGACAAACAATGTTACATTAGTTTCAGGTGTACAATGTAGTGACTTGATGACTCTATACGTTCTGTTATGCTTACCATGATGTAGAATTAGGAGGACTACTCTTCATTAGTGTGTATTTCTAACTAGGTGCATAAATATTACAATGAAAACTAGACCTTGAAGCAGATAAATTTAATAAGATAGAAGATATAAAAGAACATTTTAATAGGTTTCATGAGATTAAAACCAAGAATCATTTTTGGCTTCCAAATTATTAACCAAAATAATTAATGTGATGAAAGCCTTGAAAATATTGTGTGTACACTAAAGAAATGATAACATTTCAATTATAAACATTTCTTTTTTAGGATCTGGTGACATGGTCATAAAAATTCTCTTGAGATTGAAACCTGGCATATGTTGTGTTCATTTGAAGCATAAATGGCTTACTATTAGTTAGAAATTTTCATCAGTATATTTTGAAAAGCAAGAAGAAAATTAGTTTTACATTTCTAATTTATTAAACTCTAATAGAAAGTAGGGTTTTCTTAAGATGAAATTTTGTTTTAAAAGTTATGACTATATTCTGAAGACTGCAAGGCAACATATACATATAAACTTAATGAGAATTCTAGATTCTAATTAACTTAACAATAGCATGTTGTGGCAGAGGGAAAATTTGAAGGCCAAGTAAGACATGTGGTAATAGTCACTGGCTGGGCTGACACACCACAGGGGCTTCATTAGGGATAATAACTGTGCTATTCCTCTTGTAAAATTTATAAATTTTAAGTACAATCAATGAGAATTCGTCTCAGATTCAAGTAAAAGAAAATAACTACAAATGTACTTGCCACTTTAGAAACTTAACTTTTTAATGATATTGAGTTACAGAAATATGTGAAAACTTGCACAGTTTAAGCTGAATGGTGCTCATTAACCCAGTGGGCCATTTGGGTAAAATATTTTGTTGGAATTATAAATTGAAATGTCTGATGGTAATCACAACAGAATTGTGAATATAGAAAATTATCTGTTCATCCTGATCTAAACTTTTGCTCAAATTACTTTTAATGGAGCATATTATGTGGATATACTATATACATGCTTGTATTTACAGCTTTCTGGTAGGAATTTTCAAATCATATATTCAGGTGGCAAATGTAACTTTTAGTTGTCAACTGAACAACCTCTATTTTCAATACCCATCTGATTGATGGTTAATAAATGAGTCTAATTAATTTCAAATAAGCTGACATTTTAATATTTTTCATTTCAATTGTACTCCATCAAATCAGAATTTACCAAAGACTCTTCTCCCACTGTGGTTTATGGAACATCTTGTCATTGATGGGTGTGGTATATCTTCCGTCCTATGGCTCCCAACTGAGACAGAGTGCATTTAGGGTCTTTGGTTCTTAGCACTTAGTCCCACTGGCATCTGAGGCCACAATTAAGGCCTCACTGTGGCTTTTATTGGTTGGCTGCGGACATTTGTGACTATTTGGAGGGCTTTTTTTATTTCTTCCAGCCATCTCGACTTCCCACAATCCTCTCAAGAAGGGTGGTGAGCATAGAAAAATTTCAGTTGCACTTTCTCTTTTTTCTGTGGCTGTGAGAGACTTGAGTTGTGGCGGTTAGGGAGCTTTCTCAGATTATCTCTGCATGGAATTGCTCTGACACAATTTCCAATATGTCATTGTACCATGCTAGTTTAAGAGGGCTTCTCTTTGAGGCTTAGCATCTTCCTAGGTTTTCACCAGAAACTGAAGTTCATGCATCCTCCTACTTTTATATCCTTACCAAAAATCTGAAATTTTTGCTATTTCCTATTATCCCTTATCCTGAGGCTAGGTCCATATTGGTTCAGGTTGGCTCAGGGTACTTCTAAGATATCTATAGGAACGTTTAACACTCTACTGGATACGTTTTATTTGCTCCTCTGCACCCATTTCTGCACCATTCACCACCCTGCTCTGTACCCTAGGAGGCTGAAATATTTGGACTAAAATCAATTGGAACCCCTGCTCTCTGGGTTTTGTCTCTTAATGGGAGATACCAGCAAGAGACTGGAGGGTAGGAAAAGAGTGATATTAAGGTATTTATTCTTCTACTTCACTCCTACTAGGTTGCTGAAGGTGCAAACTCTTGTTAGATGATCGTCTTTTAGGACTTTGGTTGATTCTGCTAGCTTCTATTTGCCCTTACATCATTAGGCTATAGTGGTAACAGCTTCCTTTTTTGTTATTTCCAGGACTTTTCACCAATCATTTGGTTTCCCTTAAACCTAATTACATGTTGTAATTTATCCTTTCATTTAGCTCTCCACATTACCATTTTAGAATGCCTTCTTTTTGCTGATAGTACTTTGATTGTTATGGTGTTTGATAGCATAAATGGTCTCAGGAAACATAACTTCAAATTGGTGTTCTGATATTGGTTTTCTCACATAGCTAAGAAGCACTAGGAGCACTGCTCACTAGAGAGAAATGTAACATAGTGAGCTGAGTCATGTGATGGCATTACTGTAATTCAATTTATTACCAGTGGTGGCATGGGATGAAGTCGATATGGAAAGTAAGGTGTTCGGAAATAAACTGGTTTTGTTAATTAGTCACTGTGGCAACAATGATTATAAAGGCTGGGTGGTCTGTTGACTTTTCAGATGACCCTGTACAGTATATTCAAGAAAATGGCAAACAGAAGGCCTTGAATGCTAATTCAGAACATGAATGGAAAATGAGAAAATTCCTAGGTTAGCTTTCAAGGAACTCCTCATCTCCTGAAGTTTCAGGGAAAATGTGGCAAAAAATCAGGCCCACAGCTTGACTCTAATGAAGGAAGGGATCCAGCGCCACTTAAATGCTCAATAGTTTCAAGTGTCTTATGCTAAGTTAAGGCACTGATGGAGAAGCGGAGACTGTGCAGCAAAAAGAGAAACATCTGACAGACACAGACAAGGCTATGGAATTTGGGACCCCGTATCTCAATTAACTTCCCTTGATGTCAGAATCATCTTTTCTCTTGTAGAAGCCAGGGGGATACACTTTACTGTCAGAAACAAGGTGAGGAAAATGACCACAATGAGCAGCACCAGCAGAGTGACAATCAGAGGAGATGTCCCATAGGAAACTGTGATGATGGCCATCTGCTTATGAGGTCTCTAGGAATAAAACAGTTGGGCAGCCTATGACATACTTCTTGCCATATAAAGGCAGAAAGTCTCTAGATCTTGTAGGCAAAAAACAAAACCAAGTCTCCTTAAGGAAGTCATATACTCTTACCTGCTTCCAGATCTCAGCCACTTCCCAAACATAAAACACCTTAGCTGAGGAACTGCTAGTATAGCCTTGACTCTTCCTCCAAACCTTGCCCAGAGGACATATGGGCATTACCACATGTATTGAGTTAAGGAAATTACCCAGAACTTCTGGGCATTACTAAAGTCTGCTTCTGAAATGATGCTAATCTCCAGAGACCCAAAATGCAACAACAATACACTAGTCAGAGTGAAGACTATGGAAACTCCAGGCAATGCATGGAATTTTGACCTTTTTTCTCTTTCTACGGGATTCATTGTGACCATACACCAATCATGTGTTTATTACCCTAATTCTAGAATGTATAGTACAAATGGATATGCCTAACATTTAACAGAATACCCACACTGATACTGTGGCCCACGAAGTGGGGGTTATTATGGTATAAAAGTCAAGCGGAAGCCCCTGTTGCTAATCCTCTTTCTAAAAAACTAAACCAAAAGAAATAATGCCACATCTTGGGGAATTTTAAAGAGTAATGCCATGATCAAGGACTTGAAGACACCAAGGTACTTATCTCTATCATATCCCCACTTTGGTATAAAGTCACTCAGGTCCTGAGAATGATTGTAGAGTTGCTGAAAATTCAGTTAGTGATCTACAGCTGTGGTTCCAGATGTGGTATATTTATTGCGACAAATCAGTAGATCCCTTAGTCCATGCTATACAACTATAGGTTTAGTAAATGCTCCGTTTTTCAATTCCTATCTGCAAATATAATCAGAAGCAAGATAGATTCACTTGGGAGATGGCAGTATGCCTTTACTTCCTGCCATAACAATGTGTCAAATCTTCGTCTCTCTATCCTTAATATAGTCTTGAGGATTCTTTTTCATTTTGATATTCCAGAGCATATAACACAAGTTCAGTGTGAAGATGAAATAAAGACTAATTTTACTGGGGATTGAAAAAATGAAATTCCCCTAGATGCCTTAATAAAACATATCAGTTCCAGAGGATGAGAGATATCTTGCAAATGTTCAGGGTTTTGCCACACCTGTGAAGTTTCTGAGGTTCCATTGGTCTTGGGCATGTCAAGATACACTTTTTACAGAGATGTGCAAATGGTAGCACCTTCTATCACTAATCAAAGAAGCAAAAACTTAGTGGACGTCTTTGGATATTGAAGGCAGCACATACTAAGCGTACACTAATTTTTGTCTGTGTTGCTCTGACCTGTTTACCAGGTAACTCTTAATGCTGTCAGTTTTGAACTGCACCTGGAGTTATAAAATGCTGTGCAGCATACTCGGGGTATGGTGTAAACAATCTTGCCTCTTGTCTTTTGGCTCAGCAAATATAATAGTATGAGAGTCTGCCACAAATTAATATGTTTTACAAAGCCTCCGGTAAGCTACACTAGGACTCATACTGCATTTGGTCGAAGATCATTACCTACCCTGCTGAAAACAATTGCCTATTTGGATAGACACATTCAAATTAATAACAGCTGGATTGTTGCTGAACTCCTAGATTGTTACTGGGCTCCTCCTTTAGGGATGCACATCTGAACTAGGGCACAAAATATTTTTACAAAATTGCCTTGAAAGCCATGGAAGTGGCCACAGATGTCCCTGAGAGAAAGGACATAGTCTAGGTAGTGTAAGTAGTGGGCAGCCTCTAGCCAATGCAGCTTAGGGAAGCCCCGTAGCATTCACATTGAGGCCATGCTCTCCTGAGGCTGCTCCCACGCAATGACTGATGGTGAGAGTGGTAGTATGGCATTGATACTAGAGTTAGGCCATTTTTTCCCAACACGCAACTCCTATAATGGACAGTTTTTTTTCCTTGGAGCTCCCCACTGGCTTGGCTGAGACATTCTCAGAGCTGAAGAGTAGCTGGGGGCTTGTCCCACCACTCTCCTTTTACAGGTATCAGACCTGCATCATAAGAGGTCTCTTCAGATCTTTTGGCCTGTTATTTCTTTTTTAAATGAGTTGCTTGTTTTCTTATTGTTGAGTTTTAAGAGTTCTTTGTGTATTTTGGATATGAGCCCTTTATCTACCAGTCTGTGGCTTGACTTTTCATTCTTTTTTTTTTTTTTAAAGATTTTATTTATTTATTTAACAGAGATAGAGACAGCCAGTGAGAGAGGGAACACAGCAGGGAGAGTGGGAGAGGAAGAAGCAGGCTCGCAGTGGAGGAGCCTGATGTGGGGCTCAATCCCATAATGCCGGGATCACGCCCTGAGCCGAAGGCAGACGCTTAACCGCTGTGCCACCCAGGCGCCCCTTGACTTTTCATTCTTTTAACAGAATCTTTTGAAGAGCAGACGGTTTTAATGCATTTTTTTGCAAGAAAGAGAGAGAGAGAGAGAGAGAACGAGCAGGGGGAGGGGCAGAGGGAGAAGCAGACTCCCCACTGAGTGGGGAGGAGGGAGCCCGATGTGGGACACAATCCCAGGATTCTGGGATCATGACCTGAGCTGAAGGCAGATGCTTAAGGGACTGAGCCACCCAGGCGCCCAAGATGGCTTTAATCGTAATGAAGTACAACTTATTAATTTTGTCTTTCAAGGATCGTGCTTTTTATGTTGTATCTAAAAAGTCACCACCAAAAATTTTTTTAAAAAATAAAAATTAAATTAAAATTAAAAAAATAAATAAAAAGTCATCATCAAACCCAAGGTCACCTACATTTTCTCCTATGTTATTTTCCTTTATAAGTTTGCTTTTTACATTTTGGTCTATGATCAATTTTGAGCTAATTCATTATGAAAGTCTAAGACCGGCATATAGATTTATTTATTTTTGCATGTGGCTGTCTAGTAGTTCCAGGACCATTTGTTGAAAAGACTAGATTTCTCCACTGAACTACTTTGGTCCTTTCTCAAAATTTAATTGACTGTATTTGTTTAGGTCTATGTTTGGGTTCTCTATTCTGTTCCCTTGATCTCTTCTTCTATTCTTCTGTTATTATAACACTGTTTTGATTACTATGACTTTATAAAAAGTCCTGAAGTCCGGTAGTGTCAGTTTTCAATCTGTTTCTTCTTCTTTTTTTAAACTCCCCTTTGTTTCTGTTTTTTTGTTTTAACTGAGCATTTTGTATGATTCCATTTTCTCTTTTATGATATCAAATGTAATTCTTTAAAAATTTTAAAAGTCATCCTAGAGTTTTCAGTATACATTTATTTTTTAAAAATATTTTATTTTTTTATTTGAGAGAGAACGAGTGAGAGAGAGAAGAAGAGAGGGTACACAAGCAGGGGAAGGGGCATAGGGAAAAAGAGAAGCAGACTCCTCGTTAAGCAGGGATCCCAATTTGGGGCTCAATCCCAGGACCCTGGGAACATGACCTGAGCTGAAGGCAGATGCCTAACTGACTGAGCCACCCAGGTGCCTCACAGTATACATTTATAACTAACTAAATCTACTTCCAAATAATTCTAAACTACTTCCTAGGTAGTGCACTGTGTAAACAGTGCCTTTATTAAGTTTTCCTCAATGTCCTCCCCTGAGTGTTCCATCAGTTTCCTGACAGGATACCAGCTAAAGAAAACAGGTTCTTTTCTTTCTCTCAGCCTCCATCTCCCTCATGATTATCATGACCATTTTGGCTGGCCCATGTTTCACAGTAAATATGTGGGATAAACAATGATTAATCACCTATTTTGGGATGAACTTTTATATATTTCTAGAAAACGGCTTAGTCAGTAGTGTTTTGCGAAGAGCACTGATTGTAGTGCCAATTTTGTTTGAATATTACTCCATCAATTACTAATTGTGTCTCTGGGCAAGTCATGTAACCTGTTCCAAATACAGTTCCTTTTAAAAAAGAGAGGATAGGGGCGCCTGGGTGGCACAGTTGGTTAAGTGACAAACTCCTGATTTTGGCTCAGGTCATGATCTCAGAGTCATGAGATCAAGCCCTGTATGGGCCTCCATGCTAAGCGCTGAGTCTGCTTCAGATTCTCTCTGCCTCTCCCTCTGCTCCTCCCGCCCTCTCCACCTCTGAAATAAATAAATAAACCTTGAAAAAAATAAAATAAAAAAGAGAGGATAGTATCTGTCCAAGAAGTAGATCTGAGAATAGGGAAGTACACAATCTGGCATGTGGCAGTGTTCAATAAATAAATGATAGCATAAGTATTGTAATTTATTATCCAGACCTTTCTCAGGAAATGTGAAACATCAATAAGTAAACAGAAATTACCAAGTGATGATTCTCATTGATCACAGATAAAGCCATGAGCAAAGGGATTATCTTTTATTTCTATTATTTTTTGTTGTTGTTAATTCTCTTGCCTTTCCAGGATAACTCTAGTAGTCTGTATACACTTACCTTTTGTTTTTTCCCCTTTCATTAGTTTTTTCCCCTTTCATTAGTTTTTTCCAGTGAAAAGTAATACACGATACCTGCTCATGATATGGACATATGAACATGCCTATCTATCTATCCACCCATTCATCTCATGTTTAAGTGACTTGCTTTGACAATGGAACACAGTTTCCTACTGGAAGACAAACTACTACTTACCCCTTGGGAAAGAAAAGGACAAACTGGAAGACAAACTACTACTTAGCCCTTGGGAAAGAAAAGGACAAATGAAAAGAAGTAAAGATGATCAAACCTAGAATGGTGCCTGATACTGAAAGGACTGATGCATGGGTAGTTGAGACAGGGATCCTGGCATAGGGGGAGAAAGAGAATGAGTGACAGAGGGGAGGGGAGGGGAGGGGCAGAGGGGGAGTGAGAGAAAGAATCTTAAGCAGTCTCCATGCCCAGTGTGGAGCCTGACTTGGGGCTCAATCTCACAACTCTGAGATCATGAGATCATGACCTGAGCTGAAATCAAGAGGAGGATGCTTAACCAACTGACTGAGACACCTAGATGCTCTCTCCTTTTTTTTTTTTTCCCAGAAAACCACCAGAATAATTTTTTATTATATTACTTAGGTCTGTTTCCATGAGAGATTGGAGATGTGAGAACTATGCTTTTAGCAGATCGCAAGTCTGGTACTTTTCACTATTATGATCAATTCCAGGACACTAGATTCAATGCTATAGTCAATGTTATCTTACAGACAATATCTAAATGTGCTAAGACAGTGTTATGGATTGGGTGAAATCATGACTGTCTTAGAAAATAGCAACTTAATTTCCCCCAAATAGTGCAGAAATTAATGTCGGAAGCTTATTAAATGAAATGAATTTCACAGGCTATATCTTTATTGAGCATTCCCTTCATATTCACTTTTGCTTTATGTTTACATAACTTTTTCTCAAAACAAATTTAAGGTCATATAAAACAAAATATATAATGAAAGTTAATACAATGTAAATGGCAGTAGAAAATAAGGGCCAAAGGGCTAACATGGTTGCTAAAATTAGGCTTCATGTCTGTTTGACAGGATAAGAGGAGAGACTCAGAGAGCTATCTGAATCTCATAATTTATACATGGTTTACACTGATTTCTTGGGTTAAACAACTGCCTGTCAGATATCTCCTGATACTCTACCCATTCAGACACTCTCTCTCTTCCTCTCTCTCTCTCTCTCTCACACACACACACACACAAATTTTCCACACATAACTTTGTGTAGATCCATTGAGTGATATGATGGACAATATTATCTACCCTTAATGTTGTAGTACATTTCATATATCTTTTTAATCAAAGTACCCTTTGATAAAAGTTGAAAGAGTAATGTTAACTATAAAAATGACCCTATTACATGGAAAGCTAATAATGTTCAAATAGGAAACTTGATGTTGGTTGCATCTGATTCAGGAAAATATCTGAAACCACAGAGAAAAGGCTTCAAACTCTACATCGTTAAAACAACATATAGTTTGTAAATAGTGTCCTTTCAGGCAAACTTTGATAAAACTGCTTAGAGAGACTTTGAGGTTATATTCTCTGATGAAGTACTGGATTGTATGTAGTCTATGAAGTATGTGGATGGATGCTTTATGACAAGCAGATGAGATGAATGGAATCTTATAATGAAAACTCAGGGGGCTCTTGCCTGGATAAATGACTATGGCCTCACAGAGGGTGGCAACAGGGGTATCTGTAGGAATGTTTAGTACTTAGAAGCATTGAAGATTTACTTTAGAAGGCTGTAAAGGTAATTTTTAGCACATAAATATTCTACACTGAATATTCTCCAAATTCTACAGTGTTGATGATAGGGCAAAAATGGTTTTGGTCTTGAAATATTTTAAATCATATGTCATTATAGAAAAATATTAGTAATGCTCTCTTTGAACTTCTTACTTTCTCATTGTACATCAGTGTGAATTACTTACAATATAAAACTGAATCAAGTTGCTGTAAAAAGTGATTTGTTGTAAGCAAATTGAATTTTGGAGTATGTCTTGCCAAACACAATAATTTTTAATTTAGAGAAATTGATAGCATGCCACTGTTTCAGATATAATTAGATACAGGTTCCAATTGTCTACTGAGGACTCTGCTGGTCCATCATAATAAAACATTATTATCAATAAATAGAAGGATTCAGCTAATTCTCTATGGCAGGTGTGGTATGCATTTATCTAATATAAATGCAGCTCTAAATAATTCTAGTGTAAGTAAAAAAAAAAGGCTCAAAACACTCTCTTTTTAAATCTAATTCATGAAATGATCTAACACTGTCAGAGATAAATTAAACAGTTGCATGCACAGGTCTTAAGAACTAATTAGATAAGGGCTAATTAGGAAGAGAAAGTTAAGAACAACTGGAGGACAACTTTATAGTTGACATGTTTTCATACAGTTGAAGATTGTTTAGATTTAACCACATATATTTACAAAATCTTTTTTTTTTTTTAAAGATTTTATTTATTTATTTATTCGATAGAGATAGAGACAGCCAGCGAGAGAGGGAACACAAGCAGGGGGAGTGGGAGAGGAAGAAGCAGGCTCATAGCGGAAGAGCCTGATGTGGGGCTCGATCCTATAATGCCGGGATCACGCCCTGAGCCGAAGGCAGATGCTTAACCGCTGTGCCACCCAGGCGCCCCTATTTACAAAATCTTTACCTTTCTTTCTTCCTGAAGTATAACATCTAGTATGGGTCCATTAGCTAATGGTAAACTCTTCGTTCTTTCAAAATGTTTTTTTGTTTTGTTTTGTTTTTTTGCTCTCATTCTTGAATGATAGTTTTGCAGGGAATGTATTTTTATTTGATCTATTTCTTCTATTTGTATGTCATTCTGGTCTTTGTCTTTTATTGTTGCTATAGAAAAATCTGTTATTTCTGTTTGTTCTATTTTTGTAGAAAATCTGTTTTTCTATTTGCTAATAAGATGACCTTATCTATGTGTTATTATTTGTAATTGATCTGGTATTAATTTAATTTTGCAGTGTCTGATTTCTGTCCTATTTGAGTGTCAGCTACAATCCTGCCCTGGGTTTCCTGAGATACTAGTGTATCTTTATTTAAAAATCCCACTTTCATTTATTCAAAGTAAGTTAATAGGAGTTTTAGTTTTCTATTGCTACATAACAACTTACCTCAAATGTAACATCTTTTTTTTAAAGATTTTATTTATTTATCTGACAGAGAGAGCGAGCACAGCAGGGGGAGAGGCAGGCAGAGGGAGAGGGAGAAGCAGGCTCCCCACCGAGCAGGGAGCCTGACTGGGGTCTTGATCCCAGGACCCTGGAACCATGACCTGAGCCGAAGGCAGTCGCTTAACCAACTGAGCCACCCAGGCACCGCGTCAAATGTAGCATCTTAAAACGACATCCATTTATTAGCTCACAATTCTGTAGGTCAAAAATCCAGGAGAGGTTGACTGGGTTGCCTGTTCAGGGACTTATAGGTCAAATTCAAGGTTTTGGCAGGATGCATTCTCATCTGGAGCACATTCTTTTTCCACGTCTATTTGGCTTGTTGGCCGGATGTAGTTCCTTAAAGTTATAGGACTGAGGTCCCCGTTTCCTTGCTGGCTGTCAGCTGGGGTCATTCTCAGCTCTTAGAGGTTGTTTGCATTCCTTGCCACGTGGTCCCTCAATCTTTAAAGCTGATAATGGAGAAGATCCCGGGTGTCAGATCCCTCTGATGTTTCAACTCTCTGACCCCAGGGAGAGGCCAGTTCCTTTTAATGATTCACCCAATCAGATCCAAGTCACCCTGGATGGTATCCCTTTTTATTTCTTTATTTATATTTTACTGTTTATTTTTTTGATAGTTTCCTTTTTCAAAGTCAACTGTACCATACAGCAAGCTAATGAAAAGAATAAAAGTCCAGAGCGTTAGGCAGGGAATGTATACTAGGAGGTAGGGTCCTTGGGATTTATCTCAGAATTCTGTCTATAATAGGTGTATAGCAATTATCAATGAGTTCTAATCAGTGAAGAGAAAATTGTTAAGAATGAGGAGGTTTCTAGTAGGTAAAATTTTGTTTTGGGAGAAAAATCTAGGTATTGTTTTAATATATTCATTTAGATACTTTGAACCCTCATGAATATATATTTCCTGGTATGCAAATGATTCATTTGGATTAAATTTAACATTGTATTGTTAAACATGTCAAATTTAAATAATGGAAGGAGATGGGAAAGTGGAGAGTGCGTTCTGGAATCCATTTTTTAATTACAAAAAGAGCTCTACTTCTGCATTTATTAATTTAAGATTAAGAGCTCTTCCTTTTTTATTTCTTTGGCTGGAATGATCTTGTTCCAGGTATGGCCTTGCTGATTTCCCACCATTGTAAAGGATTACTAATTGAATTGACTCTTAAAGTAATAGATTTTGATTATTTAACCTTGGCAGACCTTTGCCTGTTCCCAGTGTTGCCTGGAAATATGACTTGTGTAAGAATACTAATTCTTATTCTGATGCTATGTTTTTAACTATCTTTAGTTTATCATCTAGTGGTTGATTTCGTCCAAGAAGGCTGATGATGACGCCCCAGTGTCTTTAAAGCCTATTTCAGGTCACAAATATACTCATTGAAGAGTAAACAAAGTTCAGGCACATATTTTGTACAACTTAATATTTTGTGAGATGGACCTACCATACTTCAAAATTGGTTTTTATTAAAAACAGACCCTTACACAAATAGCTTGAATTCATCACTTTCCCTACCTCAAGCTCCAGACACAAAGAAAAGTTTTCCTTTCCTCCCTAATATTTTGTTCAGGTTTTTCAATACTAAAGTCACCTTAGGACCAACAACCAAACCAAACCAAACGGAGCTTAGCACTTGCAGTCTTTCTTGCATTGTACCAGAGGGGCAAGAAAACAGACGCTGGAAGGGTCCCCTTTTATAGAAATGATACGGAGGATACCAGAAACCGACTTTTGAGAGTAAAAAACAAAGTTCTGCTGTCTTCAAATTTAATAAGTCTGCGATGCTCTCATTCTCGTAATAACTACTGTAGGAAAGGCATAGACTGGTGCCCACCCCTCCCTCTTTAGTAAAGAGGAAAAGGAGTTTGGCGGGGCGTGTTGCTTACAAAAGGGAAAGAGCGCCGAGGTGGCGGCATACGGGAGGCCTGGCGCTCAGAGCTTCCAGACGAAATGGTCTGGGGCGGAAACATAGGGCAGGCACACGACTGCCCGGGAGGCCCTAGGAGCGCGAGCCCAGAAGTCCGGGGCGGGCTGCCTCCGCTTCGCTGTTGCTTGGACACCGGTAACCGACCCGGAGGGCCTCGGCCGCCGGCGCCGCGGAGCCGGCGGGGTGGGCAGGAGCGGCGCTGGGAGACGGGCGGAGCCGGTGAGTCGGAGCTGCGCACTCCTCCCGCCGCCTGCAAGGCTCCCGGCTCCCGCGGGCAGCATCCAGACCCGAGTACCCTGGGCCGCCTGTGCCTAGAGTTACACCCCTTTCGGGTCAATTCCTTAATCAATCCCTTCCGGAAGGCTGAGGCGACGCTATCACTCCGCGAGTTTGAGAAAAATCCCTATGCCGTGGGTAAGGGATGTAAAGTCTCCCTCCACTGGCCGCCCAGCTGTACTTCACGTTGTCTAGAACTGCATCCCTAGGCTCTTACTCTTTTAATAATTATTTCTTTTATTTTGCTTATAAGGCCTCCTTGTGGTGGTTCATGTATTATTATTTTGAATTGCTATTTTTCTTCTTTTAATATTTTATCTTTCAAATGTCTTCCCAAATACTGCACACCTATTTAGGGCAGAGCCTGGGAATTTTATTTGTTCTATAGCACCCCAAATAAGATGACCCACAATAACCCTTTCTGCAGATGAGGAAAATGAGGCATACAGCTGATATATGACTTAACCAAGGTCTGAGTTAGCAAGCTTCAGACTCAGGAGACCGTTTCCTCACTTTCAATTCACAGCATTTTCTATTTCTTTCTTGACATTGAATGCTCAATAAATATTTGTGAATTGACCTGGTAACTTCCCAGGCCTACTTACTATTGTATGATCTGTCTGGACATCTTGACCCAAGTGTAGCTTTCTAGAGATATCCCTGTTACTGGGTAGCTCCGTTCTTGTCCCAAGACCAGAACGGGGAGTTTATTTGAGTAGTTAAGTATGGTACACTTTCAAAAGCGAAAGGAGGCCACTGCTTGAACAACAGTAGCAAAGGCACCCAGAAGCTCTAGAGGCATCCTTTTAAGCGTACTTTTTGCATATGTAAATTTGGCTTTGATTGACATTTTTGATGACAGCTGGTGGTTATATAACATTTTGGCTCCTGCGCAAGCGCTACCCATGAGGCATTTTGTTATAATTGTATTCATTTATGTACTGTTTATAAGTGTCTAATGAGCTTTTGTGACCTTAAAGGTACTTAAGGGCAAGTTGCACCCTTTATGCGCATGCTCAGCATTAAGAAGTACCTTGTGGCTTTTGAGCCAGGTCTGTGGCTAGGCCTTTCCTGTTCTGTTGGCCCTTAAAGGTGTCTCTGAAGGTGTGGTTGTTAATCCTCAGGGGTGGCCAGCACTGCTTTATCCGTCCTCACTCATGCCTAACTGCATAACATCCCTCCCAGTCCTCCCCCACCCCAAGTCATTTGTTGGTACTACCTGGCGAATAGGGTTTAGGACACCACCTAGCAAAGTTAAGAACTCAAAGACAAATTGCTAATTGTTAGACACATCAAATATCCAACAACCTAAAGGATTTTGAACTGTTGTTTTACTTTGAATTATACTCTAGACATGTATATGTGAGACTAGTGCATTTCTATCCTGAATATACAATACTTCTCATTTTATTATTGCATTCTTAAGATTTTATTACTAATCATATCCAGCTAATTTCCAGAACTATCAAAATTATGAATTTTGATAACATTAATTTACTGATTTCACCTGAGTGAAGTCCCATTACATTGGTAACAGCCACAGCTCTTACACACAATTCAGCCTTCTCTCTTCTGCTCTTGCCTCAGGTTCAACATCACCTCAGACTCAACTAACCTGTCACTACATCCTCAGAGTTTGTTCTTTCTTCTTTATTCCCTATGGCAGTGAGTGATGCCTGCATATACTTTCCTTTTCCTTTCAACTACGGACTTCATTCTCACAGGTTTATTCTACTAAGCTAGAACTATGATTTCCAAGAGCTCTGGACTCATAAATTCCCAATCTTGTACCTAATAAGAAAATCTAGAAATGCCCTGGATGAGACTCCTTGACCCCAGCTGGTTCATCTGACTGTCCCTAAAGCATTCATGTTGGGGATAGGACTAATAGGATTGACAGCAATCTATTGAACCATGTAAGTGGAGTGCGCAAACAATTTCTCAAAATAAAGGAACCCTCCTTCTTTTAAAAGAAGGAGGGTTTCCGGGAAAAAAATAAAAACAATATTTGTCTACCCAGAGTTTACCTAGGCATACGAAACTTAAGGTTACTGAGAATATTGACTAAAGAATTGCCAAAATGCTAGACATTGGAATCCAGACAAAACGGAAAGCAGAAGATGTATAGTAAGAAAGGAGAGGCAGGGAGATTAGGCAGCTGGGATACTCAAAGTAGGTGAAGAATTTGTGTTGTGGTAATGATGTAAGACAGAGAATTGGATTGATCATAAGCTTTTGGATTATGTGCCTGGTGGAAAAGTAGTACATCCACAAGCAGATGGTTGCATGGGTGAGCCTTAATGATCATGATGTCTGTTTTCTGCACAATAAGAACACTAATAAAAATATATGGAATTTCAAAATTGGTGCTGAACTTTTAACCTCAGTTATAATGCTATGGATACAAAAACCACCCAAATGAAAATAAACGGAGGCTATTTGTTCAGAGCTTGCACTAGCAAGGGAGTCAGCCACCATCATTTGTGTAGAGCTGAAACTCAAAGGCAGACAAGGGAGTGGGAAAGTTTTCAAGTGAGGAAAAAAAAAAAAGGAGAGCGAAGACTTTAGGTATATGCTCTGACTGGAGTCTGTTGACATGGGGAAGCTAGAGATGGGCTAACTAGGAGCAGGACATCCTACATGATTGGTTTGAGGAGCTGATTTGGCTTTCTCTGTTGGTCCTGAGTTGGAAATACAGGCAAATATTAGGGAAGCTGGCAGTAACTGACAAAGTCCTGATTGTTCCAAGCTGATTACTACAGAGGTTGTGGTTTGGCTTCCTGGGCTGGTTGGTGTAGAGGTGGGTCAGAATTCTGTTTTTACGTATGGTTTGGCTCTTGTCCATCTGTATATTCAGTCTCTCAATGTTCACAGAAATTCAGTTAGGTAAACTTAATTTTACCCTTATATTAGAAAACTGAGATATAGAGAGATCTGGATAGGTTAAGTATTGTATTCATGAATATATAATTTGTTAGTGAACTCTCATTCACTAAATTTAAATCATGGCTATTTATTAAGCACTTATTATATGCTGGTCAGTGGACTAAACAGTTTGCATATATATGTGACATACATATACTTATATATTTCCTCACAACACTTTGAGACCTTATTGTTTTCACCATTTTCCAGAGGAGGAGACTGATGCTCAAATATATGAAGTAGTGTTCTCGAGGTCATATAACTGGTAAGGAGCCCATCTGGAACTTAATCCCATATTTTACTGACTTAAAAGATATGTTCCTTGGCACTTGATTAAACTGATAATCTACTTTCATCATTCTGTCACTCTATTTCACCTTAGTCTGTATTTATGAATATTACCATCTGGCCTCTTTTCCTGGGTACTTACAGGATGTGAGCAGGGATAATTAAAAGACCTATCAGTGTGAAATGAAGGGATTTAATCTACCATTAGGATGCTGGAAAAACTTTGAATTTAACCACAGCCAACGAAGTGGATGAGATGCCTGGGCATGTGAAATCACACGGTGAAGGTGGAGGGGTGAAGAAATGGTTAAAAAGGCAGTGGAAGAATACAAACAAGAGGGCATGAGCACCTAAAATGGACTGCTTCTCTTAATAAGCTAATGAAATACTTTGCATGAAAGTCAGTTATTTATAGGTAAACTAAATATCGCTGATGGTTAGTAAGATGTTTCATGGACAAACGGGACAATTATTTTTCTTTTAAATGTGTTTTGTGGAAGTGAAACTATAAACTTTTTCCTTGAATAGAAAACCATCCTCAGGAATTGTAATTGTTGAGCCCCCAAATCACACTTGTGACAAATTCTCTGAGAGACTGAAGAGGCTGAGTATTCTATGTTAGCCAGTGTTAATTATGTGTTAATCACCTCTAGTGTTCCAGCGCTTATGGAACTCCGTTTACTCAGTTTGTGTTTGCAAAACAATTTTATTACAGGCAAAGGATATAGCACAGAAACAACAGAAGATATGCACGGAAAAGTGTCCAGAGATCTCAGGCACAGTTTTCTTTATTCTCCCACCTCTGAGTCATACAGGTGCTCTTGGTCTGTACAGACAGGTCTGTAACCACTACTGCTGTAGCAGGAAGCCCAAATCTGCTCATGGTGGAGATCTCTTATAACGAACTCCTTATATAGACATATTCTAGCTATGCTTCCAGCTTTTACTTTGAAAGCTCCCCTCTACCAGGCTCTATCGAAATTAGATGCAATTATAAATCCAATTATTATTACTAAACAGTGCTGGCAGGCTGATGATATATGCTACTTTGAAACAACTCACAGAACCATGGTTTCAAAGCATCATTTATCCTTAGTTAATGCATTCCATAGTGTTGGCCAAGGGTCAATAACTCTGGAGATAAGCTGCAATTAATCCAAACAAGCTAAAATGAACCCATTATATGCATAGCCTATGGACATGGCAACTTTTAAACTAAACACTCAAGCCTTTTCCACAATAGAACTAGCAAACAAATGAATATTCCCTCTTGTATCTATATATCATTTCATGTACAGCTCTTTCCATCCTGTATCTGTTCATTTTCTGTAAAGAGTGGTCTATTCATGCCTTTCTTCTTCCCCATTCATTCACTCCCGGGTTTCTTACTATCTAAATTCTGCTACTGTCATTTCAGGCCACCCATGCCCTATTGCCACATTAAATGGACTTTTTCCCCTTAGTTTTTATCTTATTGTGTAACTTTTTAAAGCTGTTTAGGTTGTTGACTCCTTCTTGAAACTCTTGGTTTCCATGACCCCATTCATTCCTGTTTTCCCTGCAAATTTTCTAGAAATCGTTAATGTTAGTAATTTTCTTGGCTTTCATTGTCAAGAATCCTTTCTTTGTTGTTGTGAGACCTCATCAAATAATCAGCTCCAAAATGATAATACTGAAAACTCTAGCTCATCTGAAATTTTCTCATGAATATTAGGCACATATAACATTAAAAAGCACTCATATATAAATTTAAAATAGTCATTTTTCCTCTAAATCCTACCAGTTCTTCCTCACATAGACCCAAATGAAGATAATGGCATTGCCATCTATTCATTCTCTCATGCCAGAAACGGGAGTTACGCTAGACGACTCCTTCTCTGTTACCACATCCAATTTCTTACCAAATAATGTGATTTGTGCCTATTAAATACCTTTGGTTCTTTCTTTTCTTCTCCATTTTTACTTCCTCTGGCTTAATTTTAAAAATTCCTTGATTAGTAGTCTTCTTCTTGGTCATTTTTTACCTTAAATCATGTGCTCCTCCAATTAAACCTCTGGCATGGCACTGGATTGTGACTACCTATTCACTAATGTCTTTCCAGTAAAGATTCTAAATGGTTAAAAGGGGGTCTTATTTTTGTGTCTTCAGTGCCTAGTTTATAATGTACATTCAATAAATATTTTCTGAGTGAATAAATGAATATGCAGTTTAGAAAATATGTATGGAAAATTATCGTATGCTACTGACATGCTCTAGAACAATGCTGTCTGAAACACTTCTCTACAGTGAAAGAACTGTGCCAGAATGCAGTGGCCATTAGCTACATGTGGTTATGAGTCCTTGAAGGTAGCCAGTATAGCCAAAGAAGGGAATTTTTCATTTTAAAATTTAGTATGGCTAGTGTCTTTAGTGTAGGACAGCACAGCTCCAGAAAAAGGCCCAGAAATTTCCTTTCTACTCCATTATCACCACCTTAAACTAAGATTCTAGAGATGATCTGTCACACAGACTTCAACAATTCAAGAAATATTTCTGACTACTTAATACATGCCAGGCACTGTGGCTTCAAAGAGAAAACAAATAATTTCTGCAAACAAAGATGCAGCAGGGAAATGCGAACTAGTAATGGCATTTGATTTCTGAAATGCTTATATTTAGGGGACATTCTGAGGGTTGATTGAGACAGTGGGGAAGAACAGTTTTTTTTCCTCTTCTTTTTCTTCCTTCTCCATCTAGATTCTGAAGTAGCAAATGGAAGTGGAATTGTCAAAACTATACTTCTGATGATGATGGGAGCCATTCTGGATCCCACTTTACATCCCTCCTTAAAGTAATGATGAACTTCTGCTGGTTTATTTGACCTATTTAGTTTTCATTATGTCTCCTCTCTTTTCTCTCCTCTATTTTGTATCTGGTATTTCAACTGCTTTTAGATTTATTAATTTATTTGCATTTTATAATATAGTGTCAAAGATGACCCAATATTATATATATCCCTCTGGCTCTAGACAATTCCACCAAACTGTGTCACTTATTATGACTGGCTGTTTGTGGTGTGATAGCAAATTTTCAATCAGTGTGACAGCATTTATAGCCAAGCTAATTTAGATTACTTAGCAAATATTATGCCATGAGATTATGTATAAAATGATATCACTGGGGCCCAAATATGTTGTATATAATGTATTTCTTTATCCACTAATTTGAACATTTCCATAGAAAACTGCAGTAAGAAGCTCTTGGCATAATTTCTTTGTAATAAATTCTGAATGCTGCTTATTACTTTTGATTTTCTTATTCTCCAGATGGTTACACATTTGCACTCTATTTGTTATTTCGCTAAGCACAAATTTCTTACTGGGTGCTATTATTTATTTATTTATATTTATATCTTTGGTTTGTCTTATAGCAGACAAAAACTGTTTCTCTTAACTGATAATTTAAGAACACAATAGGAAAGGAAATTAGTGGAAAGCTTGATTTTCCGGTGTGATTTAATATTTTTCAAGAGCTGTAGCACTGGATGAATTTTGATATCTCTATTGAACATTAACAATTTAAATCATTTAGTAGTGAAAATTATATAATTCCTAGAAAATATAAATAAGTAATGCTTGTATTGAGATCTTTGCTAAATCATAGTAATTTAAAATATCCAAATGTTTACACTTTAAAATCTTTCAAAAATGGAATCATTAATAAAAGAATTACTTACTTCTTTTCCCCATCGCATAATGATAACCTCACAGTGACATCCATTTTGATTTTCTTTTTCAGAAGCATAGGAAAGTATACCTTTTCATACAAAGAAATCACTTGTGTTGAATTATTGGCCAGTCATGGAGTGGGAAGCTATTAAGGTACATTACTGTTTAGGATGAAACATGTAATAGGAAACCTCAGTATTTTATTAAATTTTTTCAACTAACAGCTTAAAGCTGTAGTTAGAGGGAAATAAAGCTTCATTGTCAAGTTTCACCCTATTCTTCGTTATTTTCTGATTAGTTTTAGTCTCATATTTTCCTTCCCTTTAGATGACTTACTGGGCTCTGGTAAAGAACCTAGGAAGAGGCACACTGAGTGAGTAGTGAGTGAAGGGGTGAGTGGCAGCAGTGCATTCCCTGTTTTCAATTTAGTGTTTGAAGACCTATAAGAGCTAAAAAAGAAAATGACCTTTTGCTGAGGTCATATTCAAGGAAGAGTTAGTCTTTTGGTTTTTATTAAATTTTAACTTGGTAGCTCGTATGAACTAGAATTCTTTCTTATTTAGTAACATATGCTTTGCATTAATGCAGTAGTTCCATGGGGAAGATCATTTAGGGAATCTGGATAAATAAAAATCAGATATACTCTGGAGGCTCCATGCCAATGTATGGATAATTCTTTTGCAAAAGCAGAAAAATCAGCACTAGGTAAGAGTTCTCAATAGAATTTTTAAAGTATCTCCTATGTGAATACTCAGGATTCCTCTCATTTTATCCAACCTTTAAACCCTACTACGTTCATAAAAATAACAGGCAGAATGAACAGTTTTGCATTAGAAGAATAAACAGATCTTGGTGAGTGTTGTTAAAATTTCTAAACAAAGGTTAACTCACACTGAGTAGTTTCTTCATTATTCAAATATAACCTCTGAATAGTTGATATCAGTCTTTCTTATAAAGGCAATAAATAAACCTGTGGAAAGGTCATATTTTATGTACCTTAATACCATATTAGTCAATGTAACTGAGCTGTCTTAACATTTAGTTCCTTAATAGACAATAGATTTGAAAAATTTCAAGGGAGCTGCTTGCTGTTATCTTTAAAAAAGTAATTAAATCAATAGGAAAAGGCAAACAATTTTTCAAAATATTTTACGGTTTCTCTTAGCAAAGCATCATAAATGAATTATAGATAGAAACAGCACGGAGATAATGTGTTCCTTATTGCTAGGTTCACTCCTTCTTAAATGAGTTACCAGAATTGTTTTTCAAAAGAGATTTGTTTCTTTGTTACTGAGGATCCTAGAGTTTGTAAAATTAGGAAGAAGAACCCTTACTGGTATGTACACTTACTAATGTTGTATTGGTGTGTGTGGGGGGAGGGGTGGGGAAGGGCGTGAAAAGTTAATACTAACATTTGGGTTGAAGAAATACATTACTGCCATTCCTAAGTAAAACTTATAGTTTCATTAAAATAACTTTTTCCACTAGCAACATACTTCTATTGATGTAGAAAGCCTGGATCTTAGTCTACAAACTGAGCTGTGTAAAGAATACCACACTTAAAATTTTCTTCTGAATCAATGAAATTCTAACTTAGAGGTCCTATCCCACCAGTTCAGCAGGAAATTTACCATTATTCATAATATATACATTAATGTGGTTATACATTCATAATTATCTATATTTATAAACAAATGTATCTATATTTATAAACAAATATATCTATATTTATAAATAAATATATCTGTATTTATTTGGCATATTTATACCAAAACTGTTGAAAAACAAAGTTTACATTTCAGGTGGGAAAGAAAAAAATCTTACAAGGTGTTTATCTTTTTACGTGGAATTACAGCAAACAGTACATATAATCTAACTATAACGGTGAGGCAATCTCAAATTTAAGCTTACTTTTGTTAACAAATAGGTTCTTTGGTTCTGTAGGTTACAAATCTACATCCTCTAGTTTAAATGACTAATAAAGATAAATGATTTATAACATGGTTACCTGAATAAAAATAATTTCTAGGTAAAAGTGATTTTTCTTTACATTTTCTATTTCATTAAGTATGGTTCCCTGATTAAAAGAGGTCCCTTTTTAAATTAAAATTGTGGTTTCCTTTATTAAAGAGAAATGTAGATTATTACTATTATATATTATTTCCTCTCCCCTATATCATTCAGGTAGTATATCCATTCACAATGTAGACATTCTTTCGCAGTTTGCATGTCTGTATTACCCTTTGCTATGTGATAAATTGATTCCTCTATTACTTTACTGTATCATAACTTCTGCAAAAAAGTTTTATCATATTAATTACTGAAGACTAAATACTTGTTCTATATCAATTTGCTCTTTTCCCCAGCTGTGTGCGTGTGTGTCTAGGGACTGTCAGTTCCAAGTTCTTTGCTCATTCTTTCTGCTTGAATATTTCATTTTTTTCTCACCAAGTTTTTTGTAACTTTTTATATATTAAGCCAGGAACTTTTTGTTACCCACATTTTAAGACTTTCTTCCTGATTTGAGAGATTTTTTAAAAAAATAGTGGGACAGCTTTACATTTTTATGGAGTCATAACTCTAGAACCTTATGTATTTTTTGGAGTTATGCTGAGAGACCTTTCTCATTTTTTATAAAGTTTCCTCTAGCCGTTTTTTTTTTCTTTTTCTTTTTACAATTAAGCTTTTAATATATTTGATTTTGAGCCTAATTCTATAGTCTCAAACAGAAACTTTGTAATCTTCCCCGGATTCTGTTAAAATCAGGTTTACATTTAACAAATGATTGGGAAATATTGCACATTTTGTTCTTATTTTAAAGAGTTACTATACACAGTAGCACATTGAAATGTCCTGAGAACTCTTTTCTTACTTTTATTTCACCCTATGAACACTGCTTATAATACTTCCTTGGTCTCTCTGTAGCAGAATAGCATGGTGATAAATTGCAGAGCTAAATCGAGTTCTGCACTGTCCAGATACAAGACACTGGCAAGTGCTTAACCTCTCTGATTTCAAGTCTCCTTTACAAAACAGGGCCAGTAATCCTACCTACCTCATAGGTTGTTGTGAAAGTAAAGGCAAATAAAGTATGTTTTAAGTTCAAGCTATCATTTTTGTTTTCTTTGTGTCAAGACTCTGCTAGCTATTTCATGAAGTTAGTAGTAATATCTCTAAATAAATTGAAACTTTAGGACTGCAGGGGCTATGTCTCAAAATTTTCTTTTTTTTTTCAAAATTTTCTTATATTCTCTAAAATCTATCAGAAATAGGCAAAAGTGTTCAATAAATAGTTGACATTCTAGAAAAAGTAAAATGAAAAGGCACATTTCTTCAAGAGCAAAGGCTGTCTCATAGTAAAATGGCATAGTATTTTCTTTTCTGTTTTTTTTTTTAAGATTTTATTTATTTATTTGAGAAAGAGACAGCGAGAGAGAGCAAGAGTGGGCGGGGGGGGGGGGGAGAGAGACAGAGAAACAGGCTCCCCGCTGAGCAGGGAGCCTGACATGGTGCTCAATCCCAGGAGCCTGGGATCATGACCCGAGTCCAAGGCAGACACTTAACAGACTGAGCCACCCAGGCACCCCTGGCATAGTATTTTCTAATTAAAGTATTTCTTCCGTAAGAATTTTAAAGTTTCAAATTTATAAGAATTTGTTATTTTACATTTCAGACATAAAGTAGCCCTTGAATATAAATGACCTAAGTACTTTATATTTTGTCAGCAAATGTAAATGTTTCTCAGGACACTCCCTGTAAAATCATTTGATATGACTTAGAGGTGAAATAGTAATGTAGTACATGATATTGATCTATGAAATAATTTAACATCATAAAAGCTGATTTGACTTGCTTGTCATTCTTTATGTCTCAAGTAATTACCAGAAGGTGAAAGGCTCATCTCTTAGATAAATTCAGAATACGGTATGAGATTACTTTGTGAATATATATGTGGAAACGGACTTTTTCAGATCTAATTTGATTTGTAGAGAAAGATGATATCTAATCTTTCTGAAGATGTATTTGGCTTTAGTAAAACCATGAGACATAATATTTAACGCATCTTAACTCTAATCTATTAGATGTAATACAAACATAATATAAAGTCAATAGAACTTCATTAAAGAAAGAGAGAAGAGATTAAGAATCAGAGGATAGAGTTTAAAGATTTATAAAAAAAAATTATTATAGGTATGTGTGAGAAAGATGTGGAAAAAATGCCTTGTAAAAAGATGTTCTTTGAGAAATCAACACACGAGGCAGGATTTATTCTTTTTTCTACTACTGTTATGATATTATAAATTTTCTACAATAGGACTTTTAAAATTTTGGAACTTGGGTTAAAATGAAAGTCAATATTTGATAAATGCATGTTCAGTATGATGATCTGTCTTTATGGTTGATCTTTATCTGACAAACTTTTTTCATTGTTTCTCGAAATAACTTTGAAAATGGTTGTCAAGAATGAACATAATGACTGCATCTCTGTGACTTATTTATTCCCAAACTGGAAGTTTATACCTATTAATCCCCTTTATCTATTTCACCCATTGCCTCACCTACCCCCCCCCCTTACTCCCCTCCCCTCTGGCAACCTCTGAAATACAGTTTGTTTTCTGTTTTTAAGAGTGTGGCTTTTCGTTTTTGTTTCTCTGTTCATTTTGCTTTTTAGAGTCCACATACAAATAAGTCACAGAGATGAAAAGTGCAGCATGGGGAATATAGTCAATAATACTGTAATACCAGTATAGGATAACAGATGGTGACTACACTTACCATGGTAAGCAATGAGTAATGTACAAAACTGCTGAATCAATATGTGGTATACCTATAACTAATATTACATTTTATGTTAATTATACTTCAATAAAAAAAGAATGATCATAATAATTGCATATTGAAAACTGAACTGTTTTTCCTAGAATCTGATTGGAATATTGACCTATAGTTTATCATAAATATAAATCTTTTCTATGTTTAAGGCAAGATTATGCTACTTTATGAGCAAATGTTGTCTTTAAACTCTTTATAAATATGTTAATTATTTTGTTTTGTTTTATTAACAATAACTCTAACTTTGATTTTTAAGATCATTCAAAAATTTCCCACTATTCACTATCCTCATCTTGTTACAATCAGTTTTTTGAGTTTTTTCTCTGTTGCACTTTGATTATGAAAAATAAGACGATATTCTTCCCCTCTCACATCTTGTAATTCAGTGCAGAAAACAAAACACGTGCACAATTATTTAAGAAACTCTGCGATAAGTACAATATGATACTTAAGTAATAATAAAGTATAGGGAGGAGTAAGTAAATTTGTTTTGTGGTGAGAAGTAAAAGGAGACATCATATTAAACGCCTAAGGAAAAGGAGAGTAAAAAGAATGTGAAAGGGAATGATAGCACAGAAGTGTATGTCTTGTTTTGATGACTGGTATGACTAGAATATGGAATGTGTGGTAAAGAGGCAAGGGGTGGCAGGAATATACCAAGGAATATTTTTATTGTCTCATGGACATGTAACTTTTAGACCTTGTGATAAAATTCCTTGGTGTTACTAAATAATATCTAATATATATCAAATTGGTGAGTACCTTGAAGGCACAGAATATGTCTTATTCTTTTGTATCCTAAACAAGTAGCACAGTGACAAACAAGATAAAAGCTAAAAACTGCTAAAGGAATCAGTGAATGGCTAAAATGAAATGAATCAAGCATTATCAAATACTAAAGTGGATCTTAGAAGACGATTCAGTCCAGTCTCTTAGATTTTTCCAAATCCTTCCTATATAACACTTAATAAACTATTTTATAGTTTCTCCATAATCACTTTTATTGATAAAATGCTTTCTACCATACAACATAGCTTTGTTCACTATTGGAAAAACTAGAATTGTCAGAAACATTTCTGCATGATTGCCAAAACATTCTTCCACGTAGAACCACAACCTCTTAGTCTGCCTGCCATTTTTAGAATAAAGCCTCTGCGGATGTCTGATTAGACTTATTTCCCTATCTTCTCCCCTACCCCACCACTGGCAACATTATAGCGAGGGCAGCTTCTGATAATAGATAGTAGCCTCACCCCTGGCCATAACTGTGGGCAGGAATAGAGAACAGACTTACGCTAGTACAATAACAATATCCTGACTTCCCCGCAATGATTGAATGGGTCAAATAGGCACTTGGTCAAGTAAGGCTAATTAAAATACCCCCCGAGATAACTGGAATCAAATTTGAGAAAGAGTCAGCATCACTTTCATAGCTGAAGCTCTACAGTGTAAATCTCAGGAGGTGTCAGCAAAGATTTCTGAAACACAGAAGAAGTCAGGTTGTAAAAGAAAACTAGAATGAGTATGAAAAGACTACTTGAGGCCAAGACAGCGAGAATGTTGATGGCACCTAAGTCCTTGTATTCCTGCGTCTGTTATGGATGGACTACTGATATTTCCTGATCCCATAAATACTCCATTTTATGTTGTATTCTTTCTTTTTGTGTTTTTTTGTTTGTTTTCATTTTTGCTTAAACTGAGTTTTCTTATCTGCAACAAAGAAGAACCAATATAATTGGCAATCTGGTTTAGACATTTTAGATCTTTAGTCTCAGCCGTGGTTGGTTATTCCTCTGCTCCGTTAAGATCAAATCTCTGATTACTGACCTTGGCCAGGATGCTGACTCTGATTCCTATTCGCTGCCTTACTTGATGGTTTGCATTTGTATTCTGTGCTCTTCATTAGCTATGTTTAACCTGTTTAGGGTTTGGAAGCTAACTAGATAGAATATGACATAATTTGTATTTGAATCATAACTTCAAATAAGTTTGAAATCTGTTATATTATGGGGTAAAACTTGGGAAAAGGAAGTAATTATATTTTAATATTCTAACAGTTTATGAAGTATTTCCCATTCTCAGACCTTTTAAAATCTTTGTGAAAAGAATGTAGACTTCTAACTATTATTGGGCATATTTAAATTATTATAAAATAAATCAGCCAAACTATAGATAAAGCCAGTAAGAATAAACAAATATGTTTCCCAGAATTACTGGAAGACTATCAGTATGTTTACACTGATTACTGAAAGGAATATGTGAGGGAATCATGGCTACTGAGATGATTTAAGATAGCCTAAAGTTGCTTAATATTTTCATGAGGATATGAAAGAACAGGAAAGTAGCACATTAATTTCATAGCCTCTTCAAAGCCATGAAAATAACATAGATAAAAAGAAACAGCATCTTGGGGCCCCTGGATGGCTCAGTTTGTTAAGCCTCTGCCGTCCGTCCGAGTCATGATCTGCTAGTAGTTTGCCTCTCCCTCTTCTTCTGCCCCTCCCCTGGCTCCTACACTCTCTCTTTTGCATTCTCTCTCTCAAAAAAAAGAAAAGAAAAGAAAAAGAAACAGCACCTACAGAGATCAAGTATATAAATACAATTTATTAGGTTTTAGAAGAGTATATAGTACTATCATTGACTTTAAGGCTTTAGTTTTTGTGGGCTTTGGGGATGAGTTTCTAAATTGTCTACGGACTTTTGATATTGTTTGTGAGTTTGGGAAATAGGTGATCCAAATTGATTTATATGCTTATTTCCACTAAAAAGAAATATATTTTCAAATAAGAACACTGAAATAAACTGGGAGAAGATCCTTTTAATGCATTAATAACAAAGGACTATATCTAGAACTACTGAAGATTAACGAAACAAAACAAAACTCGAACCACAACCCAGAATGTACTTTACAATGTGTATACAATAGAGATACTCTAGTATGATACAGAAAAGTATGTAAGATACCTTACAGTAGACTTAGTTACAATAGCAAAAATATTTGAAAACAACTGAAATGTTCATCAATAGGAGAATGGTGTACTAAAACAATGGATTTTATACAGCAGTGAAAGAATGAAAGAAAGCTCTTTATAAAAACAGATAAATCTCAAAAATGTACTAAACAATAAAAAATCTGTGGAATGATTTGTAGAGTACAATATTTAAAGTTGTAAAACTCTGAATCAATTCTATACAGTATATTATTGTGACATATATAATAAAAATAAACTGAAACCATGGGGATTATAATTTTGATGGTTGTAACCTTTGGCGAGGAAGGAAGTGAAATGTGACCATTGAATAATACAATGAAATTTGAATGCTATTGTTAACCACTTATTTCTTAGTCTGTATTGTAGAATGCAAGGTGTTTTATGTTGCTATGTAATATTTCACAAGAATATTTAAAACAATTACAAATAAAATCATGAGAGGAAATGGGTAAAGTGAGAGGATTTTCTGTCCACAAAGATAAATAGCTCAGAAATTTTGTTTTAGCAATGGGGAAGCAAACAAAATTTGAGGAATATAGTGATTTGCTAAGATGATAGCCGAATGTGGTGAAGCAAAAGGAATTCTGTGTGTAACATGCTATTCAAGTATGGAAACAAGTAAAAATTGTAACTAAAAACTTAGTTTTTAACAGAAAATGCCAGAAAGCTTGAATAGTTGTAAGGGAAGGTGACACTCCCAAGCCAAATCTATAAACTATAAATTGATTGCAAGTATTTCATTCTTTCATATAATTTTTTTCATTCATGCATTTTTTTCATTTTCAACAAGACCCTGCTTTTGAACCCCTCCAATGTGACAGGCACTGTGGTAGATCTGTGCTGTCTAATACTGTAGTACACAGCCATATGTGGCTATTTAAATTTAAATTAATTAAAATAAACCAAAATAAACAAAATTAATTCCTGGGTTAAATTAGTCAGATTTCAAGTGATTAATAGTGATTCCAAGTGATCATGTGGCTAATATAATGCCCCCTATTTTGGACAGCACAGAACATTTTTCATCACTGTAGAAACTTCTATTTAATGCGGCTGTTGCAGATGATATGACAACAGCAGTGAACAACACAGATTTTGACTTCTAACAGAGAAAAGAGAAAACAAAGGAAAAGATTATAAAAATGTATTATCATGTTAAGTAATAATGAGTCATTAGAAAAAATAAAGCACATTAAGTGGATAGAGAGTGAAGGGTATGCTCTGATGAAGTGGCTCTCATAAGGAATCATAACTATGGAAAGAAAGGCATTTCTATTTATTGGGAGGGGGTTGAACCAAGAAATGTGTGGCTTCATGAATGTCAAGATACACAATTGTTTTTAGAATAGAGCATAAAAGAGAATTCTAGGAAGGTAAGAATTTTGAAATTGTAATTGGAAGTAATAAATCAAGAGGGAGGACGTTATGAACTCTCCAGCACAAGTGGAGGGATAAGACAAACAAGTAGAGGGATACTCCCACATTGTCAGAACAGAAGGAGGCCATGAAAGGCACAGATGTGTTTGGTTTGTGGGTTTGGTGATAGGAAATTAGAATTTAAATCCAATTCCTGCTATTTCCTCTCTGAGGTAGGAGGTGGTATCTTTCAAAAGAGAGAAATTGGAAATAGAGTTTTAAAGAAATAAGGTTTGAAACAACTCATGTCTAAACTTTTTCAGCCTGAAAATATTTCTCCTTACCTACCATTTCATTCGTAGGACTCTACTCCTCATACCCCCATTTAGAGAACCAAATTCTCTATTCATTTTACTCTAAGTGGACCTCACTCCAGCTCTGATAACCTACCCCATTTCAGTCACCAAACTGTAATTCTCTCATTTTCTCTTCCAGTAGCGTTATATTCTATCTAATGATGTAGCTCATGTCCTATTTTCTCAGGAATCTTTCTTTGGTGGTAGTATATGGATAAATGTTTAGCAACCACCTTTTAAAACGAACACAAAAAACAAAACCTTTCTGGTATTTGCTGATTTCCATGGTATAAATCTTCTCAACACGGTTGATTTCAAGCTTCTACACAGCCTCAATTGGCTTGCAAAATTAACGAAAATTTTAACAGCCAGCTTTCTGGCAAAACCTGTGAAGGACCTGCAATTTTACTCGATTGGCAAGTGAACAAGCTAGCCTGCCATGGTGATGGAAACAGCTTGAGGGTTCTAAGCAGTGACCAGGTCCAAGACGAATGAACGCTTTGGATAAAAATTAGCTGAAATGCTATAGATCTTATTGTGGTTGTTAATTTACCCTTTTGCATTAGGACTGGTTCTAGAGTTAATAACTATCTAAATTACCATTTCTGGTTCATTCTAAACTTATTCCTGCCTTTTGGACCTTTGCAGCTCTTCCTGGGTAACTCCTCCCTAAATTCTTTTGGCACACTCTCTCAGTTTATTACAATCAGATGTCACTTTCTGAAAGAGGACTTCTCCTTAGAATATTGCTTAAATTAGACACTCTCCCACCTCCACACTATCTCCTCCAGTTACAGCTCTGGTTGTGTCCCACACGATATGTTGTGTTTATATTAATGATAATTGTCCAAAATTTTTTCTAAGTTCCATGGTGATGCATTCTTCTATATGGGTCATTTGTAATTTATTTCTTAATTTATACAAGCATGGGGATTTTGTAGGAATCACATTTTTTCTTTCCCTTTATCAGTTCATTTATTTTAAGCTTTCTATTTCAAAACAATTATAGAATCATAGGAAGTTGCAAAAAAAATATACAGGAAGGTTTTGTGCTTGTTTCAGCCATCATTCCCCAATGTTAACATCATAATTAATGATAGTACAATAGCAAAAGCACAAACCATAGAGCTTATTCAGATCTCACCAGTAATACATGCACTTAGTCTGGTGTAGGTGTATAGCTCTATGGAATTTTATCACATGTGTAGCTTTGTGTAAGCACCACCACAATCAAGATACTTAACTGTATATTATCATAACACTCCCTACTGTTACCCTTCAACCACCTCTAGCCCCAGGCAACCACTGATCTGTTCTCAATCTCTATATAAATCCATTATTTCATGAATAAAATGAAATTCTACAATATATAACCTTTTGAGATGGGCTTTTTTTTCAGTTAGCATAACTAATTTGGGGTTTATCCAAGTTGTTGCACGTATCAATAGTCTGTTCCTTTTTATTGTGGGGTTATATTCTGTGGTATATCTATCATTTGTTTCAAAACCCATTCACCCACTGAAGGAAATTTGGGTAGCGTGCAGGTTTTGGTTAGTCTGTTTTTGCTTTTGTTTCCCTTGCCTTGGGAGGCCTATCTAAAAAGATGTTGCTAGAGCCAATGTCAAAGTTACTGCTTGTGTTCTCCTCCAGGATTTTTATGGTTTCATATCTCACATTTAGGCCTCTAATCCATTTTGGATTTATTTTTATGTATGGTGTTAAGAAAGTGTATTGTATTGAATCCATTTTTATGTATGGTATTAAGAAAGTGGTTCGGTTTCATTCGTTTGCATGTTGCTGTCCCCTAAGTTTTAGTGGTATAAACAAAGGTCCTAAGAATATTACGTACAAGTTTCTGAGTGAAAATAAATCTTTATGTCTCTGGAGTACACATTCAAGATATATGTTGCAACTGCTAGGTCATATTGGTAAGTCAGTTTTTAGTTTTAAGAAGAATTGCCAAACTATTTTCCAAAGTAGCTTTATCATTTTACATTCTAACCAGCAATGTATGGGTGACCCAGTTCCTTCACATCTTGGCCACTATTGGGTGTTAAAACTACTTTTTTGTTTGTTTGTTTTAGCTATTTTGATAGGTATATAGATAGGTCACTGTGGTTCAATTTCCACTTCTTATTGCTGGGCAGGGTTGGGGGTTCCAGCTCCCTATTAGGCCTCCACTGATACCTTAGCTGGGAGAGGTAGGCGTGCCTAGTTACTGCTTCCCATGTGACCTCCACTGAACCCATGTAAACTGTGTAGCTTCATGCCTGCTGAGTTGTGGTGAGAGTCGTGATTCACCATTAAGCCTGCTTGGACACTGCCCCAGTACTTCATTATTGCTATTGGGATGTGTGGAGGTCTAGGCTCCCCAAACAACATTCACTGACAATGAAAGGGGAGAAGATTGATTCCAACCATTAGGATGAAAGTCCTGTATTCCTATTTGGCTTCCTCTGACATTACCCCAGCAGGGAGACTGGGGTTCCTCATAACCAACTACCAAGGATGGAAATAGTCTAGGCTCCTCACAGCACCTCTGAGGGGCCACATTTTTTTCTCTGGTGTTTGGCTGGAGTAGAGAGGCTAGTGTCTAAATGTATTCTCTTGCTAAGCTGCCCTTTTCCTGGTCCCCTGACTAGAGAGAATAGGCTTCTGTTGGAGATTTATTTGATCTGCACCCACTGGTATTTCTGGGTTGCTGGTTTCTTCAGCTTCAAGTTTAGGATATGAGACTAAAAATCTTGGAAACTCATCACTTCATTGTTCCTCTGGTTCCAAGGTGCCTATCCAGGCTGCCTTCTTCCTTCCATTTCTCCACCTTTGAAGTCTTCTTGTGTTTTTTTTATAGATTATGACTAGGTTTTTTTTTTTCTTGTTGTGGTACTTAGGGGAGGGAATAGGGATAAGTACACCCACTCCATCTTTCTAAAAGTGGAGGTCAAGAGCATTGACTTTTATGCTTGCTTCTGTATTTTCCATCTTTTTATTACTGCATGCTTCATTCAAGATAATTTTTTTTTTTTCCTGAACTTCTTTGTTTTACTAATTCCTTCTTCAGCTTTGTCATGCCTGCTTTTAAGTTTACCAGTGAGTTTAGAATCACAGATATAGGGGGCGCCTGGATGGCACAGCAGTTAAGTGTCTGCCTTTGGCTCAGGGCATGATCCTGGCGTTAAGGGATCGCGATAGCCCCACATCAGGCTCCTCCGCTATGAGCCTGCTTCTTCCTCTCCCACTTCCCCTGCTTGTGTTCCCTCTCTCGCTGGCTGTCTCTGTCTCTGTTGAATAAAAAAAAAAAAAAAAATCTAGAATCGCAGATATAGCAGTCTGCAGTCCATGTATTTCTGACAGACTTCTTTTCACATCTGCAGTATCAATTTGCATAATTTTTATTTCTGAAATTTTAAAATTTGATGTTATACTTATAAATATGTTAAGCATAGTTAGGTGGTTTATATCTGGTAACTTCATTATCTAGAGTACCTTTGGGTCAGTTTCTGTTATCTTTCCTTTTCTGGTGATTTCTATTATCTAGTCTCTTTGTGTGTGGAGTTACCTTTTGACTTTGTGCTGGGCAAGAATCACCTTAATTCACTTTCCTTATGAGAGATTCTGAGTCACGCAGATGATCTGTGACTGGGCTTCAGTATTGGCAGTCTTCACATTGGCTTTACTTCTGTTTCATTTTGTTCCTTAAGATATAGACTTCTGGGGTCTCAATCCTAGGAATGGGTTAATTTTCCAGGGCACATACACTTGACAGAATTTGGATTCTATCTTTTATTTCCAAAGTTTCCTGTGGCTGTTACAAGTACTGCCCAGCCTCTCAGATGCCTCTCTCACATCAGAGAGTGCCCTTGAGAAAAGTGGCCTTACATGCTGGTCTAACCTCTGTGGATTTCTGTATTCTACTAGATCTGGGACCAGGTTTTTATGATTACCTTGTTAGTTCTCAGATGCTTTCTTGAAGATTTAAAAAATGTTTTAACCATATTTTTGTTAGTATTAATTTGTAAGAGCATTTTCCAAGTTATCCACTTCTACATTACTATAACAATTTTCTTCTTATATTTTTCATGTAATTTTGTATAGAAGAGAAAATGATTCTGTTTCAACTATAAGCTTCATTGAATTAAAAAATTAAATGTTGATATAAAGTAAAATTTAATGATGCACTTTTCTATAGCTTCCTTTCCTTTAATAAGTTGGTCTTGATGAAGTAGACTGGCTTACTTAAAGGAGCACTGGACTTGGAATTCATGGTTTTCTTTTTTTATTTATTTATTTATTTATTTATTTATTTATTTATTTTTTTAATGATTTTTTATTATATTATGTTAGTCACCATACAGTACATCCCCGGCATGGTTTTCTTTCATAGCACTCTTCCCTAAGCTGTCTTTTTACACTGAATGAACTTACTAATTTCAGTAAGGATTTCCTTATTTGTAAAATAAAAAAATGAACTAGGTGATTTCTAATCTCTAAACTCTATGATATTTTAGGTCTACAAATTAGAAGAGGTAGCTATTAGTTCTATGTTATAGAATCACAGTCTTTCCATTCAGTAGCTTAAATTTCTAATAAATGCTGATTTATAGGAATTACTGCATAGTAACTTGTTAAATATAAGGATGTCAGCAATGTCAAAACTCTAAAGGACAAAATATTTGATTTCTACATTAATAAATTATAGAGAAAAGAAACATAAAGAGAATTAAAAAGAACTTATAGATTAAAGGGAATTAAAAAACATTTCAGTTGAATGTATATCATTACTCTGAAAAACTTTTAAAATCAGTGAAAAATATAAGACAATGAAAGAAATGTAAATACTGACTGTATGTTTAGTGATATTAAGACAGTATTATCATCAGAAGTCTTAATTATATTATTGGTATTATTGCTATGTTTTACAAATTCTTGAAATATTTACAAATGCAATACTACATTTGAAATTTGCTTAACTGTGAACAGGGTAGGTTAGACAGGGCAGTGGATGGGTATACAGAATTCATATTGACCACTAGTTGAAACTGGTTGAAGGACACATAGAGATCCGTTATACTTTCTCTCACCTTTGTATATATTTGACTTTCTCCATAATAAAATGTTTAAAAAAGGAACTGAGGAGAAGTGAAGAAGAGAGAATGGTAAGGTTTAACTTTATCATAGGAAATGAAGCATTATAGCTTCCAGAATCTCCACAGGGCTTAGAGTCCACAGTTACAATGATAAATGCTAAAATATCTAGTCTCTAAGCCAGACGTCTGTTTAAGTTACCAGCAAAGCAGAGGATCTAAGGTTCCTTTTTAATGAGGATTTTTATATTTGGTGTTCCCAAAAAGGATCATAATAGTTCTCATTGGAAGAAGAGTATACTGTTGGATTTCCTTACATTTTTAACATAATTTAGTATTGATTTTTATATATCTAATATTCGAAACCTATCCTGACACTATCAGTTCTTGAATTGACAATTTTTAGAGAATTTAAATATATACTACTTTTGATTCATGATATTTAAAGATCTTTCTTTCTAATTAGGTTTCAAAATATTGTAAATAACCATGCCTGAAAAGACAATTTCCTGTTCTAACATTGAAGGTGATCAAGCCAAGAAAAGTAAGTTTATCATTAAGTGATTTTTCTTTGAAACTAGGTCATCAGTAAATACAATTAAGTAAATCATAGAAGGTAAGCTACAAAGATAGTAGTCTTCTCCAGGACAAAGGGTCACACAACAAACCTTACTGGGACTATGAAGGTGAGGTAAATGAAAGGAGTAAGTCAGTTTAAGGAAAACCCCTGTCTGGATTATAATTAATTTCTTTTATAATTACTACTGAAGTAAAGTGTAGGCAATACAATGTATAGGTAGTACAACAAAGCCAGCTCTTACTGTCTCATCTGAGCCAATCACTTTTATCTCAATTCTGCTCCACTGATTGCTTGAAACTGGTTGATAACAACAGCTAGTTATTAAAATTTTACCAGCACCCACTGAAGACAACACAAAGTTAAAAATGAAAATACTTGATAATTCTATCTTGTAAATTGTATTAGATTTTATTGCATTACTTTGCATTCTGAGTCCAAACATCTTTTACTCTGCATTTTGTTACCAATATCATGTCTTTGCATGATATAGAACAGATGTCAGCAAATTACAGCCCATGGGCCAAATTTGGACAGCAGCCCTTTTTCCACAGCTTAAATGCTAAAAATGGTTTCACATTTCTAAAGAGCTGTAAAAAAAAAAAAAAAAGAAAGAAAGAAAGAAAAGAAAAGAAAAGAGGGAAAAAAAGAAACAAAGAGGACTATGCAACAGAGATTGCATATGGCCCACAAAACCTAAATTTTTTACTATCTGATCCTTTATAGAAAACATCTGCCAATCCTTGGTATACAATTTTGCCTTGAGTAGTTTACCTGGGAACAATAGTCTGTGTAGTTCATTGATAGTCAAGTTATCCCTGATGTACTAATGCTACATAATAACCAACCAAAAAATGCAGATGCATACAGCATCATAAATATTCATTTTAGTTTACCTATGCAGGAGTGTGCTGGATGGTTCTGCTAATCTCAGGTGGACTCAGGATGGCTCACTCATACATCTGCACAAGTCAACTAATCACGGCTACTAATTCTGCTCATTTGGGGTTTGATCTTTCACAGGCTGATGTCCTTGGCTGGGAAAACTGGGCTGATTCATTTCTGCACTATGGTGTCTCTCCTAGTCTTCCACTGGCTTTGATCTCATGGCTTGAGATAAGGAACAGAAGCTCACAAGGCTTCTTGAGATCAAGGCTCAAAACTGCCACACTACTATTTGTTGTATTTTATTGGCCAAAGCAGGTCACAGGACCAGCCCAGAGTCAAGAAGCAAGGGGCTAAAGTCTATCTTTTGATGATGGATGGTATAAAGTCACATTGGACATAAAGGTGAACACTGGGAGGAAAAACTTATTGGGACTATTATTTTAATCCAGCTACCAGGGGTTACAGAAGAAAGCAATCATTTAGAATTCCAAACATGGTTGAGGACATTGCACTAGGGATTTCATGTAGAATTATCAATCTTGAGTACGATTTTAGTATTCATCACCACATTTCACTTTCACAGTATTTCAGTAACTTTGGTTTTTAGCTCTTTATTCACTGTACCAGTATTAGTTGAAAAAAAATCATGTCTTTTCACTGTCATAGAGTTTATGTATTGCAGTTTAAGCAAAAGATTTTCATTTTTGGAAACTGATTTCCATCTCAGATTAGCAATATGGACCAGGTTATTCACTTAAAACAATTTTCCCAAAGATACAATTTGGGAAGAAGATAATCAAATCATACTTGTACATATCTCTTGTTTAAATACTTGAAAAGAACTTTTCAAACTTTTTGGATTACAATATTAATTAAAAACTAATAGTTTGTTCCAAGACACTTGAGATCTAAGCGGATGGCTTCCCTTTGAATGACCTGACAAAGTCTATTTATTTTGTATTGCAACAGAAACTGACTAGTCTACCCTGATTTTCAAGCAAAAACTCCTATATGTGATACATCAGGAGAACGTTAATCATATTTTTAAGGCAGGCCACCTGTCTTTAGTCTACACAATGGAGAGATACACACAAATATAACCACATACCACATTATTTTATTTGATGGAATATGAGTGTTCTATGATATAGATTATTTCTGTACATGCATATGAATTGTAAAATGATAAAGTTAATCAATTGTCTTTTGGTATTTGCTTAGTAAGTTTAGAATATTTGTATTTAAATGACATTAGAACTAATATTTGGAATGCTGGCACAAATACTGATTACCGATTAAAATTAACTTCTATCTCTTTGGCGTCATACCATCATTAAGCTCCCCATCCTCTGTGTAAACCAACCAACACTACAGAGAATATTTAGCTCATCAAACAAAGCATTGAGATATCTATGTTCAAACTATAGAAATTTATCAGACCTCAGTGTTTATTGCTATGTCTTGACAGATTTCAAACTTTTAAGCCCAAAGCAATCTTTGCTGGATGATGTACTGAACCTAATTATGTACCAACCTTTGAAAATGTTTGTCATTAACTCTGTCATTAATATCATAAGAACACAGTGTGAGGTCTTATTTATTAACTTCTGCCAGATGATATTCACCATAATACTTTTCTTAACATCAAAAATAAATCCTTTCCTTATGTTGTGTCAATCATCATGAAACTACCGTGGTCATATTAAAATTCTTATTATACTATCAATAAACATACAGAATTGGATAATTATTCTGTGCTCTCAGCTGAAATAAATAACAAATTATTAAACGTTTCCAAATTGTTCTGTACAGTCACAGCCAGATATTAAATATGCTGACCAAAAGTATTTTCACATGACTCATGTTTACAAATGGATAGCTCTGGAATAATAATTTCTATTACAATTAACTGTACCTTTTTACAAACTTACACCTGTAATGTGACTTTTAGGCAATATTTTCAGTAAGTACAAAACAGCATTTCATGGCAGTATCACATATTTATTTGAATTATGATACTGATACTGCATTAGTTTTTCTATTTCTTGTATTTCATAATATATCTTTTCCATACAAGAGGGAGAGGCTGTGCTATTTTTTTTCTACAGATTAGTGCCTTATTTTTTGGAATAGGAAATATTTTGTACATTAAAAATACCTGTAACATATATGTAAATTATAAAGAATACTGATAAAATTGAAATCTGTGCACTCATGACCCACATTAAGAAATAGAACCCCGAGTTCTCTCACCTCTCCCAAATCACATTTAGTTTTGTATATTATATATAAACATGCTAATATTATACATATATAGTTTTATACATTTAATCTCATATTACAATTTTAACTGTCTTCTTAATTCACTAATAAGTTAGATCATCTGAAAATAATGAGGTTCGATTTTTACTTTTTTCCCATTATAATTTTATCACCTTCCCTCTTCTATTGCTTAGTCTAGATCCTTCAGAACCTCGTTAAATGAAGCAATAAAAATATGCACATTTATCTTCTTGTTCCTGATTTTTAAAATGAGACTTTTAATGCTTCACCATTAAACGTGATGGTATTTTTGAAGTTATCTTTATAACATACTATAAATTATGAACACGTATTGAATTTTATGAATGTTTTTTCTACATCTATTGAAATTTTTCTGTGATTAAGTTTTTCTTCTTTAATCTTTAATGAGTTGCATAAATTGATTCTCAATTGTTAAACTTTTCATTCATGGGAGAAATTTATTTTTTTTAATTTTCTTTCACTATATTGCTGGATTTGATTTAATAGTCATTTGTTTAGGATTTTTGCATCTATGCTCTGGAGTAACATCGGTCCCTAAGTTTTTTTACTTACCTTGTTTTAGTCTGTTTTTGTTAGCAAGGTATTTATAACTTCATAATTGGATTGAGGGAATGTTTCTTCATTTTCTACTCTCTGAAAAAAATAATATTTTAATTAATTTTCTTGAATGTTTAGCTGAACTTACATCTTAATTTTTAGGGACATAAACTATTGATATTAACTACTGGTTATAGGACTAGTTAGGCTTTCTGTTTACTCTTAATTCACTATTGGCAAGTTATAATTTTTTAAGAATTTGTTCATTTGGTTAAATTTAAAATATACTCACTGCTAATATCTTTTACTTTTATATCTCTACATGCAGTTATTCCTCCTTTATATTCATAATATTGTATTTGTTTCTCTTCTCTTTTGTCTTGATCAATTTTGCCAGATGTGTTTATTTGTGCTAAACTCTTCAAAGTGGTAATTTCTGATCTTTTTAATTATCTCTAGAGTTTTTTGTTGTTGGTGGTCTGTTTTCTATTTTATTAATTTCAGATATTATTACCCCTTCTCTTCCTTCTACTTTCTTTGGGTTTGTTTTTTCACATATTCTTAATCCGGATGCTTACATCACTAGTTTTTAGATCTTTTCTTTTCTGATATAATTATTTAAAGTTACAAATTTCCCTTGAGATAGCATAGATATTATAAAAAGGGCTGGATTATCAAATCAGACTCATCTGAATCAGAGTTTATTCAGCATGCACCTTACTAAATGCTGTTCTGGGTTAATATTGCTTAACTTCTAAAAACTTATATTCACATACCATAAAATTCACCTGTTTAAAGTGTACAATTCAGTGTTTTTAGTATAATCACAAGGTTGTGTAACTATCAACGTTATTTAATTCTAGAAAACTTTCATAACCCCTATAAGAAGCCCTACACCATTAGCAGCTACTTCCTATTCCCCCTCCACCCAGCCCCTGGCAACCACAAACCTGTGTGCCTTGGTGGGAATATCGTAGGTCTGATGTGCGTTGACCAATTCCTGCCGAAAACTGGTACCACCACCACCCTGGGGAACACCCACAACACGCAGGTGATGAAGTTCAACGTACGGTTTGTCATCACTTTCACGGTGGAGGCCAAGAACCCTGCAGACCTACCCAAGCTGGTGGAGGGGCCGAGGCAGCTGGCCAAACCGGACCCCACAGAGCAGTGCATCACTGAGCAGGGTATCCTGGGATCCCACAATCACTGGTGACTGTGAGCTGCACCTGGAGATTTGCTTAAAGAACCCGGAGGAGGACCACACCTGCACCCCTATCAAGAAATCCGACCCAGAGTCAAAGGTGCGCTTCCTGTCCAAATCCCCAAATCAGCACAATCCGCTGTACATGAAGGTGCGACCCTTCCGCGACCACCTGGCAGAGGACAGTAACCAGCGCGAGGTGTGGGCCCACCAGTAATTGAAGCAGCAGGCCACTGTCTGGTCTAAAAGTATGAGTGGCACCTGGCCTAGATTGGCCCAGACCCGCAAGATCTGGTGCTTAGGGCCTGCTGGCACCCGCCCAACATCTTCAACGACATCACCAGGACTGTACAGTACCTCAGTGAAATCAAGGATACCCTGGTGGCGGGATTCCAGAAGGGCTGCCAAGCTAGCACAAAGTGCAAGGCGTGTGCTTTGACGTCTGCGATGTGACGCTGTATAAAGACGCCATCCAGACCACGCCCTGGCGTGGCACCACTTTCCTGCAGCGCACTGACAGCTGGCACCGGCGCAGGGGGCCCATCCAACCTGTGGAGCTCCAGGGGCCGCAGGAGGGCCACGTCTTCAAGGAGTCCCAGGTGGCTGGCACCTCCATGTTTATCATGAAGGCCTACTGCTCCTCAGGGAGTCCTTTACTTTACCGCCAGCATGAAGTCCCACAGGGCGGTCAGGCTTTCCCCTAGTGCGTATTTGGCCACCGGCAGATCCTGCTCACGGACCCTTTCAACCACAGCAGCCGCTCCAGCCAGGTCGTGGTGGAGACGCGCAAGCGCAAAGTCTTGCACGAGGGCTCCCAGCCCCACACAACTTCCTGGACAAGTTGTGGGCGGACCTCCCAGTGGCGCCTGCGCCTTGCGGTCAATGGAGCGCGGCCCCGAGCTCTCACGTATCCCTCAGGGCACCTGCAGACTGTTGGGGCACAGTAAGGTGCAGTCTCACAGCTTTTTGGGACCATTTGGTGCCGTCACTCAGCATAAGCACTGATGCCGTTTCTTTCAGTATTTATCTCAAGATTTCAGAGGTAACGAATGCCCTCACAGCCAGAATTTATTTGGCCAGTGGGGGAGGGGGAGGCCGGATGGGACACCATTCTGGACATTCCATATGAATGAATTCGTGAAATAGTGGGCTTTGTGTGTCTGTCTTCTATTAACCTAGAATTTTGTCAAGGTTCCATTTTATTGCTGAATAATATTACATAGTATGAATATTCCATGTATTGTTTATTCATCATCACTAGATGGATATTTGCGTTTCCACTTTGGGGCTGTTGTGAATAATGTTTTTATGAGTGTTTGAGTACAAGTTTTTATGGGGGCATATGTTCTTATTTCTGTTGGGAAAACACTTAGGACTGGACTTGCTGGGTCGTTTGGTAACTTGATGTTTAACTTTGAGTAATTGCCAAATTTTTTTCTGTAACAGCTGCAGTATTTTACATTCCAAACGGGCAGTATATGAGGATTCCAGTTTTTCCACACCCTTGTCAGGGATTGTTATATTGTGTTTCTTGTGGGTTTTTGTTGTTGTTGTTGTTTGTTTGTTTGTTTGTTTTTTACAGTCATTATTACTGGCCATGAAGTGGCATTTCATTGTGGTTTTGATTTGCATTTCTCTAATGAGAGATCTCTGTATGTGCACACTGGCCATTGGTTTATCTTTGGAGAAATGTCTTTAAATCTTTTGTCATTTTAAAACTGGGTGGCTTTTTTTTTTTAAACCTTGAGTTGTAGAAATTCTTTACGTATTTCAGAAACTAGATCTTTACCGGATACATGATTTGCAAATGTTTTCACCCATAGTAAGGGTTGTATTTTTATCTTCTTGATTTTGTTCTTTGTAGGACAAAAAATTTTATTAGATGAAGCCAGTTTATCTAATTTTTAAAATTGCTTGTTCCTTCGATGTCACTTCAAAGAAACTCAAGGTCACAAATATTTACACCTTTGTTTTCTTCCAGGAGTTTTATAGTATTAGCTCTTGCATTTAAGTTTATGATGCATTTGAGTTCATTCTTACATATGATTTATGGTAGGAGTCAAAATTCATTTTTTTACATGTACATCTCCAGTTGTCCTAGTACCATCTGTTGAAAAAGAGACTTTTTTTCTAATTGAATAGTCTTGCCACCTTTGTTAAAATCAACAGACCATAGATATGGGTTTATTTGATGAATCTCAGTTCTACTCCATTGATCTACATGTCTATTCTTATGCCAGTACCATACTGTGTATTATAGTTTTGTAGTAATTTTTAAAACTAGAAGTGTGATTTCTCCAACACTGTTCCTTTTGGCTAATCTGAGTCCCTTGCATTTCCATGTGAATTTTAGGATCACATTGAATCTGTGGACCGATTTTAGGGATTTGGCATCGTAACAAGATTATGTCTTCCAGAATACTCATACAGGGTACCTTTGTATTTACTTAGGCATTAATTTTTTTTTCAACAATGTTTTGTAGATTTTAGTGAAGAAGTCTTGCACTTCTGTTAATTTTATTACCAATCAAAAAGTATCTTTTTGATGCTTTTTATTTTATTTATTTATTTATTTATTGGTCTAATTACTGTGGCTAGAATCTCCAGAACAATATTGAAAAGAAGTGGCAAAGTATAGATATGCTTGTCTGTTTCCTGATCTTAAAGGGAAACTTTTACTTTTTTACCATAAATTTTGATGTTTGCTGGGGGTTTTTCGCAAAGATTATCCTGTTGAAAACGTTTCTCTCTATTCCTGTTTTGTTGTGTGTGTTTACCATGAATGGGATTGAATTTTGTCAAATACTTTTTTTGCATCTATTGAATGCTTATGTGGTTTCTTCCCTTTATTCTTATTGCATTCATTGATTTTCATATGTTGGAACATTTCTAGGATAATCTCACTTGGGTATGCTGCATAATCCTTTTTTTCATGGTGTTGGATTTGGCTAGTATTTTGTGAGGATTTATTTCCTAATATTTCTCTTTCTCTCTGGATTTAGTTTGCTCTTTTTCTTAGGATGTGACAAAAGTTCTTTTATTTCATATAGGAATATATAGCTATGTATTTCCCTCTGGTCACTGATTTTACTAAACTAATTAGGTGTCTAGTTGTGTTGTCTTTTTGTTTTCATTCATCTCAAAGTATTTTCTAATTTCCCTTGTGATGTCTTTTTTGACCCATTATTTATTTAGGATTGTGTTTAAAGTTCACATATTTGAAAATTTCCCAAATTTTCTTTGGTTACCGATTTCTATTTTTAACATTGTAGTCAAAGGAGATACTTTGTATGATTTCAACACCATTCAAATGTATTGGAACTTATTTATAGCATCATATGTGCTCTATTATAGAGAATGTTTCATATGCACTTGAGAAAAATGTATTTTCTGCTCTTAGTGAAGTACTATGTAGTTGTTTCTTAGGTATAGTTGGTTTATCATGTTTTCAAAACTCTTTACTTGTCTATCTTCTATCTAGTTGTTTCATCCATTATTTAAATTAGGCAGTTGAAGTCTCCCACTATTGTCGAATTGTCTATTTCTTCCTTCAATTATGTCAGCTTTAACTTCATCTTGAGGCTCTGTTAAGTTTGTATATGTTTATGATTGTTACAGCTTACTGATGGATTGACCTTCTTACCAGTATAAAGTATCCTTTATTTCTAATAATAATTTTGGTCTTAAAGTCATCATGTGCAATTCTATGCAGAAACATACCTTTATAATTTGATCACAAAAAGTTTTCTTAGTAAAAAAAAGTATCTGTTTACAGTTTTTCTGTATAATTCTTATTTGGTTATTCTTTTTGGATAAATTTAGATCATATATATTATAGTTATTTGGCTAGTGCTATCTTCTATCATATTTTTACTTTTACAATACTCATATCTTTTATGTTTTGCTAAGAATTTGCTTTAGCCTCATTTCATTCTGCAGTGGGGTTTTGGAATATAAATACCCTACTTGTAATGGTTATTAAATATTAGCATAAGATATCCTACAAGTTTTTAAATCTTATATTTATTTATATTTATATAATCTATCAAAATATTTAATGCCATTAGAATAAACATTGTATTTCCTATTTCATAATTTACGTGTAGTGAAATGCTCAAGCTTTAAATTTGTAATTGAATGTATTTGGATAAACGTATACATGATAAATCTAGAACCACTGCCCATTTTGGGATAAAAAAATTTTCATTACCCCAGAAAGTTTCTCACCTACTATAGGCAATCAGTATTTGGTATCTATCACAATAGTTTAGTTTTGGTTTTTTTGAACTTCATAATAATGGAACTATAAAATATCCATTTTTTTGTCTCTGATTATTTTTGCTCAGTGTATTTTTGAGATATATCAATGTTATTCCATGTATTTGAAGTTTAGTAGCATTATACTATTTCACTGCACTGTATTTTTTAAAATTTAATTTTCTATTGATGGGCATTGAGATTGTTTCCAATTTCTGCTCTTAGGAGTAAAGATATCACAAATATTCTCAGAAAATTTTTTTTTGTGGACCTACATTTTCATTGAGTTAAAATTTACCACATTGTACATGTTACACTTACACAACATATGTTTTGTTGATTTGTTACATGTGCATATTGTGAGATGTTTACCACAGTAAGATTATTGAACACATACTTAAGTTTACATAATTACCATTTTGTTGTTGTTGTTGTTATGGTGAGAACATGTAGAATCTTTCATAGCAACTTAGTTATCTATAATCACCATGCTGTATTTTATATAAACTTATTCTTCTTACAACTGGAAGTTTGTTTCCTTTGACTCAACATCTCATTTCCCCCACTTCCCAGCCCGTGGCAACTGCTGTTCCACTCTCTGTTTCTATGAGTTTGGTGGCTTTTTTAGATACTACATACAAGTGAGATCATTTGGTTTTGTCTTTCTCTGTCTTATTTCATTCAGTGTAATTCCCTTAAGGTCCATTCATGTTGTTTCAAATGACAGGATTTTCTTTTTTATGGTTGAACAATAGTCCATTGTGTCATTTATATGTTATATATATATATATATATATATATATATATGGTGTATATATAGTGTATATATAGTGTATGTGTGTACATATATATCTATATATGGATACTTAAGTTGCTATTGTCGTAATGCTGTAGTGACCATGAGGGTACTGATATCTCTTTGAGATAGTGATTTCATTTCCTTTAGATATATACCCAGAAATGGGATTGCTACATCACATGGAAGTTCTGTTTTTCACTTCTTGGTACTGTTTTCTGTAATGGCTATGGCAGTATAAATTTATATTTGCACCAAGAGTACATGAGGATTTCCCTTACCTCTACATTTGGCATCTCTTGTCTTTTTTGATAATAGCTGCTGTAACAGATATGAGATGATATCTCATGGTGGTGATGTGTATTTCCCTGATGATTAGTGATGTTGAATACCTTGTCATGTACTTGTCGTCCATTTGTATGTCTTCTTTGGAACAATGTCTACTTAGGACCTTTGTCATTTTAAAATTATTTGTTTTTATGTAATTGAGTTGTATAATTTCCTTATATATTTTAGATATTAATGACTTATCAGATAGATGGTATGTAAATATTTTCTCCCATTCTATAGGTTGCTTTTTCATTATATTGTATTTTGTTTTTTGGTGTGCAGAAGCTTTTAAGCTTGATGTAGTGCCACTTACTGATTTTAGTTTTGGTTGGTTGTGCTTTTGGTTTTTGGTGTCATATTGAGAGAATCCTTAGAAGATGTCAATTCCAATGTCAAGGAATTTTTTCTCCATATATTCTTTTAGGAGTTTTATGGTTTCTGATCTTACATTTAAGTGTTTAATCCATTCCAAGTTAATTATTGTAAGTTGTGTAATATAGGTGACTGGTCTCATTCCTTTGCATGTGAATGTCTGGTTTTCCTAGCACTATTTATTTATTTATGAAAGTGATAAATCTTCTTTGGTTTATTTTTATTTAAGTGTAACTTTTATTTTATTTACAGTGTTATATAGTTTCAGGTGTACAATATAATGATTCAAGAATTCCATGTATCAACCAGTGCTCATCATGAGTGCCCTCCTTAATCCCCATCACCTATTTAATCCCCCCATAGTCTCTGATAACCATCAGTTTGTTCTCCATAATTGAGAGTCTGTTTCTTTGTCTCTCTTTCTCTTTTTCCCTTTGCTCATTTGTTTAGTTTCCTAAATTCCACATATGAAGGAAATCATATGGTATTTGTGTTTTTCTGACTACTTATTTCCTTAGCATTATACTCTCTAGCTCCATCCATGTTGTTGCATATGGCAAGATTTCATTATTTTTAGGGCTGAATAGTATTATAATATAATAGAGTAATGGTATTTATGGCTGACTGTATAGCACATCTTCTTTATCCATTCGTCAGTTGATGAACAATTTGGCTGCTTCCATATCTTGACTATTGTAAATAATGTTGCTATAAGCACAGGGGTGCATGTATCCCTTTAAATTAGTGTTTTTGTATTCTTTGGGTAAATTCCCAGTAGTGAAGTTGCTGGATCGTAGGGTAGTTCTATTTTTAACTTTTTTAGGAACCTCCATACTATTTTCCATAGTGGCTGCACCAGTTTGCATTCCCACCAATAGTGCATGAGGGTTCCTCTTTCTCCATATCTTTGTCAACACCTATTGTTTCTTGTCTTTGATTTTAGCCAGACAGGTGTGAGGTGATATCTCACTGTAGGTTTGATTTGCATTTGCCTGATGATCAGTGATGTTGAGCATCTTTTCATGTGTCTGTTGGCCATCTGTATGTCTTCTTTGGACAAATATCTATTCATGTCTTCTGTCCATTTATTAATTGGATAATTATTTTTGGGTGTTGGAATTTATTAGATCTTTATATATTTTGCATACAAACCCTTTATCAGATATGTCATTTGTAAATATCTTCTCCCATTCAGTATGTTGCCTTTTAGTTTTGTTGATTGTATCCTTTGCTGTGCAGAAGCTTTTCATTTTGAAGTAGTCCCAGTAGTTTATTTCTGCTTTTGTTCCTCTTTCCTCAGGAGAAATATCTAGAAAAAAGTTGCTACAGCTGATATCAAAGAAATTACTGCTTGTGTTTTTGGTGCACTTGTAAATGGGATTGTTTTCTTAATTTTTCTCTTTCTGCTGCTTCATTATTGGTGTATAGAATGCAACAGATTTCTGTACATTGATTTTGTACATCCATTATGATTTTTTCCTGAGACTTTACTGACTTGCTGTGGCTACAGCTTCCAATATTGTGTTGAATAGAAGTAGTTAGTGAGAGTGAACATCCTTGTGTTGTTCCCGACCTTAGGGGGAAAGCTCTCAGTTTTTCTCCATTGAGAATGATGTCTGCTGTGGGTTTTTCATATATGGCCTTTATGATGTTGAGGTGTGTTCCCTCTAGACCTACGTTGTTGATGGTTTTTTTCGTGACTGGATGTTGTGCTTTGTCAAATGCTTTTTCTGCATCTATTGAAATGATCATATGGTTTTTATCCTTTCTCCTTTGCATCCCAAAAATAAAGCCTATCTGATTGTGGTGAATGATTTTTTTCATGTATTGTTGAATTCAGTTTCCTAGTAGTTTATTGACAGTTTTTGCATCTGTGTTCATCAGGAATATTGGCCTATAGTTCTCTTTTTTAGTGGTGTTTTCATCTGATTTTGGTATCAGTATAATGCTGGCCTTATAGAATGAATTTGGAAGTGTTCCTTTCTTTTCTGTTTTTTGGAAAAGTTTGAGAATAGGTATTAACTCTTCTTTAAATGTTTGGCAGAATTTGCCCGTGAAGCCATTTGGTCCTGAACTTTTGTTTGTTGGGAGTTTTTGATTACTGATTCAGTTTCTTTGCTGGTATCAGTCTGTTCAAATTTTCTATTTCTTCCTGTTTCAGTTTTGGTAGTTTATATGTTTCTGGGAATTTATATCTTCTAGGTTGTCCAATTGGTATCTAGATTTTCATAATATTCTCTTATATTTTTTGTATTTCTGTGGTGTGGGTTGTTATTTTTCCTCTCTCATTTGTGACTTTGATCCTTTCTCTTTTCTTTTTGATAAGTCTTGCTAGAAGTTTATCAATTCTATTAATTTTTTCAAAGAACCACTTCCTGGTTTTATTGATTTGTTTTATTGTCTTTTTAGTTTCTATATCATTTTTCTCTCCACTGTTTATTATTTCCTTCATTTTGCTGATTTTAGGTTTTGTTTGTTGTTCTTTCACAGCTTGTAAGTTTAGGTTGTTTATTTAATTTTTTTTTCTTGCTTCTTGAGGTAGGCCTATATTGCTATAAACTTCCCTCTTAGAACTGCTTTTGTTGCATCTCAAAGGTTTTAGGCCATTGTGTTTTCATTTTCATTTGTTTCCGTGTACTTTCTTATTTCTTTTTTTATTTCCTGCTTAAAGTATTTATTGTTTAGTGGCATGTTATGTAACCTCCACGCATTTGTGGTCTTTTCAGATTTCTTGTTGTAGGTGACTTTAGATTCATAGCCTTGTGGTCAGAGAAATTGCATGGTATGACTTCGATCTTCATTGTTGTAGGTGACTTTAGGTTCATAGCCTTGTGGTCAGAGAAGATACATGGTATGACTTTGATCTTCTTGATTTTGTTGAGGCTGGTTTTATGGGCTATTATTTGATCTATTCTGGAGAATGTTCATGTGCACTTGAAAAGAATGTATATTCTGCTGTTTTAGGATGGAATGTTCTGAACATATCTGTTAAATCTATCCGTTCTTATGTATCATTCGAAGCCTTTGTTTTCTTGTTGATTTTCTGTTTAGATGATCTTTCCATTGATGTAAGTGGGGTGTTAATGTACCCTACTATTATTATATTATTATCAATTAGTTCCTTTATATTTGTTATTAACTGTTTATGTATTTGAGTGCTCCTATGTTGGGTACATAGATATTTACAATTGTTACGTCTTCATATTGTATTGTCCCCTCTATTATGATATAGTATCCTTTGTCTCTTGTTACAGTATTTGTTTTAAAGTCTATTTTGGTGAAATAAGTATTGCTACTCCTGCTTTGTTTTGACATCCATTTGTGTGATAGATGTTTCTCCATCCCCTCACTTTCAATCTTCAAATGTCTTTGGGTCTAAAATGAGTCTCTTATAGGCAGCATATGGATGGGTCTTACTTTTTTTTTCATTCTTCACCCTGTGCCTTTTGATTGGAGTGTTTAGTCCATTTACATTCAAAGTAATTATTGATATGTATTTATTGGCATTTTGTTACTTGTGGTTGTTTTTATAGATTTTCTCTGTACCTTTCTTGTCTTTTTCTCTTTCATGTTTTGTTGTTTTTCTTTAGTTAAATATTTGGATTTCTTTCTCTTTGTTCTTTGCCTGTTTATTACTGGTTTTTGATATATGGTTATCATTAGGGTTCTATATAACCTCCTCTGCATACAGCAGTCTATATCAAGTTGATGATCGCTCAAGTTTGAACCCATTCTTTACTCTGCTTCCCGTGTTTTAGGTATATGGTGTCATATTTTATGTCCTTTTCTTTGTGAGCTCCTTGATTGATTTTTTACAGAAACTTTTCGTTTTCACTGTTTTTGTGTTTCCTCCTTTGTACTGTCACTTTTGGTCTCTCCTTTCCACTAAAAGAGTCCCCTTTTAGAGATCTTGCAGGGTTGGTTTAGTGGTTACGAACCCCTTTAGTTTTTGTTTGGGAAACTCTATCTCTCTTTCTATTCTGAATGATCCTTGCTGGATAGAGTATTCTTGGCTGCAGATTTTTCCTATTCAGCACTTTGCATATATTGTACTACTCTCTTCTGGCTTGCAAATTTTCTGCTGAAACATCTCCTGCTAGCCTTATGGGTTTTCTCTTATAAGTTAATAACTTCTTTTGTGTTGCTGATCTTAAGATATTTTTCTGTATCATTGTATTTAGCAAGTTTAATTACATTATGTTGTAGTGTGGGTCTGCTTTTATTGATTTTGATGGGAGTTCTCTGTGCCTCCTGAATCTGGATATCTGTTTACTTTCCCAGATTAGGGATGTTTTCAGCTATTATTTCTTAAAGTTTTCTGCTCCCTTTTCTTTCTCTTCTTCTGGGACTCCTATAATACAAATGTTATTAATTATGATTGATGGAGTCACTGAGTTCTCTAAATCTATTTTCATTTTGTGTAATTCTTTTTTTCTCTCTTTTGTTCAACTTGATTACTTTACGTTACTCTGTGTTGTAATTCATTCCTCTGCTTCTGCCATCCTGCTATTCCTTTCATCAAGTATTTTTTTCATTTCATTTTTTGAGCTCTTTTTCTCTGGTATGTTATTCTTTATCTCTATGTCAAGAATCTCATTCATGTTTCCCACTCTTTTCTCAAGTCCAGTTTCCTTATGATCATTGCCCCCCCCCCCCCCCAGAGGGAGCTGGCCTGCTTGGGTTCCACTAACACCAGAGTGAACTTTTTTTCTGGGCTCTCTATTCTATTCTACTGATTTTTGTGTATGTTTTTATGCCAGTACCATACTTTCTTGATTATTATAGCTCTGTAATATAGTTTGAAATAATGAAGTGTGATGGTTCTTTTTTTCCCCTCATGATTGCTTTGGCTCTGCAGGATCTTTTGTGGATCCATAAGAATTTTAGGATTTTTTTCTGTTTCTGTGGGAAGTGCCATTGGATTTTGATAGGGTTTGATTGAATGGAATTTTAACAAAATTTACACTGCTGATCCATGAGCACAGGATATCTTTCCATTTATTTGTGTTCTTCAGTTTCTTTCATCAGTGTCTTATAGTTTTTGATGTATAAATCTTTCACTGTCTTGGTTAAATTTATTCCTAAGTATTTTATTCTTTTCATGCTATTGTATTTGTGTGTCATCCTTGTGCAGGGGCAATGCTAATCTTCTCTGTTTGTTGCAATTGTAGTATGTGTGCTCTGGAAGCAAGCACTTTTTCATGCTATTACACGTGGGATTATTTTGTCTGATAGAAGTATAGCTACCTCTAATCTCTGTTTCCATTTGCATGAAATATATTTTCCCCTCCCTTTACTTTGAGCTTTTATGTGTCTTTAAATCTGAAACAAGTCTTTAGTAGCATATAGTTGGGTCTTTTTAAAAAAAATTCCATTCAGCCACTCTATGCCATTTGTTTGAAGAACTTAATCCATTTATATTTAAAACGATTATTGTAGGTAAGGACTTAGTAATGCCATCTTGTTGATTATTTGCTGTCCATTTTATATTTCTTTTGTTCATTTCTTCCTTTCATCCTGTCTTTCTTTATGAATTGATGATTTTCCCTAGTGGTATACTCTCATTCCCTTCTTTTTCTCTTGTGCATCTACTGTAGGTTTTGCTTTCTGGTTGGTTACCTTAGGGCTTACAGAAAATATTTTGTAGTTATAATAGTATAATTTAAGCTGATTAACAACTTCAATCATACTCAAAAACTCTACCCTTTTATTCTTTCCTTTTTATGTTTCTGAGTGTCACAATTTACATCTTGTTATATTGTATATCCATTAGTGATTGCAGCTGTAGCTATTTTTCGCATTTCTTTAATCTATATACTAGAGTTAAGTGATTAGCACACCACTATATTATAGTATTGGAGTATTCTGAAGTTGATGGATACTTATTTTTACTGATGTGTTTAATTTTTTCAAATCTTTTCATGTTATTAATTAAAGTCATTTCATTTCAGCTTGAAGAGCTCCTTTCAGTATATCTTTTTTTTTTTTTAAAGATTTTATTTATTTATTCAACAGAGATAGAGACAGCCAGTGAGAGAGGGAACACAAGCAGGGGGAGTGGGAGAGGAAGAAGCAGGCTCATAGTGGAAGAGCCTGATGTGGGGCTCGATCCCACAACGCCGGGATCACGCCCTGAGCCGAAGGCAGACGCTTAACCGCTGTGCCACCCAGGCGCCCCGCCTTTCAGCATATCTTGTAAGGCAGGTCTGGTGGTGATAAATTCTCTCACTTTGTGTTTGTCTGGAAACACTTTTTCTTTCATTTTAGAAGAAAAACTTTGCTGGCGAAAGTCATGGGTTCCTCCACAGAGCAGGCCACTGGGAATTGTGATCACTTTCTTTGTATGACTATATTGGTAGCCTCTGTCCTTCCTCCTTCTTCGAAGCCATTTCCGTAAATCTTGTCTTTGCTTGTCTCTGGGTAAGATGAAACCAGAGCAGGTCCTTTGTGCAGTGTCCCAAAAGGGTGGGGAAGCTGTTCTTTCACCCTGTTCTTCCTTTGCCAATGAGGGAAACTATTTCAAGCTAGAGTGTTCCCTCTTGGTGCTGAGCAGTGTTGGCCTGGTGAGTGGGATGATGCAGTCAAAATGAAACTGTCTCCCTTCCCTTTTTGTGAGGTTATTCACGGGCTTTTTTGTTCCACTGTGTTGCTGGAATTTGTTGAATGGATTCCTGAGTTCTCCCAGAACTATTTTTGTCTGTTCATAATCATCTAATTATTGAACTTTATTGTAGGATGGAGACTAGAGTCTCCTACTCCATTGTTTTGGTGATGCCACTCTGGACAGTTTCTCGATGTTTGCTTTTAATAGATGAATGCTATTTTGAATACCTTCTTTTGAGAGTTAAGCCAACTGAAGTACCATAGAAAACATTTAAATACATTCTACTGTGGGTTTTGGTTAATATTTGAATTATAGTTGCTTTTGCAAGGACAATACTTTTACAACATAGTTTCACGAATTATTTTGCTTATTTAAAAATTGTATATTAACTACTCACTGAAATTTTTGTTTTCTTTTTAAAAGACAATGCCACATCACAAGCTTTGGTTCTATTTGGTGCCCCTAAGGAAGACATTGAAATTTTTCATGAAAATAAAATGACAAATACTGAAGGTAAGGACTGAGTATAAGTTACATAGTTATCTTTGTAAGCTATATTTACATTTGCGCATTAGTTTGTGATGTCCATATTATATTTTTATTAAGAAATGAATTATAAATATCACTAATAGTTAACATAGTAATGATATATAATATTAAGAATACAATATTATAATCTGTTTTATTAATAATATACTGTTAATTACATTTAGGCTATAAGAATTGTTTATAATTTCAGAAATTTGAATTTTTAATATAAACATTTTCTGTATTGCTTATGCTAAGACTAGCAGGTGCTAGATCCTTTCCAGTTCATTGAGGGTATGTTTCTTAGAAGAAAAAAGAAGCAGGACTAATATTTTCATCATGTGAAATTCAGAATTAAGAATCCATAAAACATTAGCTCTTGTAAGTGTTTCTGATATTGTATATGGAAAGAGGTAGAAAGAGATGACAAAATGCATAGATTTCATGTATAGGGACTCATGCTTATTTCTTTTCAGCTTATTTTGGTGAAGAACTCTATATTAATCAAAAAATTCTAATCTTGATTTTGGTAAACTTCTGCTCTGGAGATTTTCAGTTTGACAGGATAAAATTGGGGTAAGGTGACATTCTGATTCTTTATCTATTTCTCTCCAGCAGAAATGTTGATTAGAATTTTAATCTCCTGGCTTAGGATTTATTGCCTTAGTTTGGGACAAACTTTTTAAAACATCAAATGATTGGTTTGTGAAACAGTTAATTTAAGACACTGGAATATACATGTGCTAGTAGGATATAGAGTTATTTAAGAAATGATCCTTATATGGAGTGTATAATCTTGCAGGCCAGATAAAATATAATTGTACACCAATTGGCACAACACAACAAAAAAGAATGGCTATATAGAATAATAGCAGAGATAGCATAAGGTAATTAAAAGGTTCTGTACCCAATTCCAGTGTGTGAGCATGGGATCTCCCCACTATCAAGCAATTCTTGGATATGATCTAGGGTCCTACAATTCAACTCAGTTCTGACATTGTCTACCTGGAAATAGAGTCAGATCCCACAAGTTAAGGACTTAGTGCTACGAGGCTTCCCCTCCCCCCACTGCGGAGGCCAATCAAAGGCCCAGGTTATCACTTGTGCTTCTGACCAACTACTATAGGTTAGAGGTTCCAATGAACCCCCCTCCTTGGGTTTGCTAGAATGGCTCACAGAACTCAGAAAAACATTTTTAATTACTAGATTACTGGTTTATTAGAAAAGTGTATAACTCAGGAACAGCTTGATGGAAGAGATGTATAGAGTAAAAGTAGGGGAAAGGGTACAGATCTTCCATGCCCTCTTTGAGTTTGCACTCTCCCCAAATCTTCACATGTCCACCAGCCTGGAATCTCCAAACCCTATCCTTTTGGGTTTTTATAGAGTCTTCTTTAGATCGGCATGATTGATTAAATCACTGGGCATTGGCAATTGATTCAACCTGCAGCTCCCCCCCTCCCCTGGAGGTCTGGAATGGGACTAAAAGTTTCAATTCTCCAATCATGTTCTAACTTTCCAATCATATTTCCTCCCATTCTCTTGCTTGTCTTTTCATTCATTTAAATATCTTTTTGAGGAGTTGAGTATTTTGTCTTTAATGAAGTCTAATTTATTATTATTTTTTTTAATGTTTCTCCTCCCTCCCTTCCTTCCTTCTTTCCTTTCTGCCTTCCTGCCTGCCTGCCTGTATTTTAAAGACATTTTTCTATTATATTTTGGCCTGCATTTTTTTCTGATGAGAAATGTAGCACTTATTCATATGCATGTTCCCTTTATGTCATGTTCCCTTTTGTTCTCTGGCTGCTTTAAAGAATTCCTTTTTATTATTGTTTTTCAGTAAGTTGACTGTGATATTCTGAGATGTAGTTAGTTCTCTTGATATTAATTGTTTGGGAGTTGCTGAGCTTCTTAGATATTTAAGTAAGTGTTTTTTCATCACATTTTGAAATAACGTGGCCATTATTTCCACAAATATTTTTCACTCCAAATTTCTTTTTTTTTTTTTTTTTTTTAAAGATTTTATTTATTTATTTGACAGAGATAGAGACAGCCAGCGAGAGAGGGAACACAAGCAGGGAGAGTGGGAGAGGAAGAGCAGGCTCCCAGCAGAGGAGCCTGATGTGGGGCTCGATCCCATAACGCCGGGATCACGCCCTGAGCCGAAGGCAGGCGCTTAACCGCTGTGCCACCCAGGCGCCCCTCACTCCAAATTTCTTGTTTTTGAAGAACCTTAACCTTATACATGTAGATTATTTGATTTTTGTCACTCAGTTTTTTGAGGATCTGTTCTTTTTTCTTCATTTTTCTTTTTGTTCTTTAGATTGCATGATTTCTATCAATTCATCTACACATTCGCTGAGTCTTTATCATGTCCATTTGTTGTTAAGTCCAACCAATATATTTGTTAATTTAAATTTTCATATTTGCGTTTCTAGAATTTCCATTTGGTTCATTTTCATAGTTTTCATAGTTTCATTGTTTTCAATATGTTCACTTATTAAGGCCATATTTTCCTTTAATTACTTGAACATATTTTTTCTTTACCTTTTTGAATATATTTATAATAGCTACTTTAAAATCTTTTCTGTATATAGCTTCTGGGCCAACTTGGTTTCAGTTTCTATTGATTTTTTTTTTCCTAGACTTTTAAAACACATTTTCCTGTTTTTCATTCACACACAAGAAATTTACCAATCTCTTATTTCGCTAAATTCTGTCTCTGTCACATATTATATTATAGCTTGATTTTAAACTTTCTTCGGTGGGTCTAGAGGAGCTCTTACTCTAATGTATAGTCCTTCCTTCTAAGCTGTAGCACAAGAGAGTGTTTTTGAGGCATTGATGAAATCTCTGCATTCTGTCAGTACTGGACTTCTAAGGTTTTCTCCCCATCCCTCGCCAATACTCTTTTACCAACACCACTCAACCTCTAGTGTTTTTGTTCCTTTCTCAATCCCATAGCATATGTTCTCTGTTAACCTTCAGGTAATTTTGCTCTGCGTACACGTACCATTTAACCCTTATCTACAGGTTCAGAGAGCACTCTCACAAGGATTTCTGGGGGCCCTTCTCTGCAGGCTATGTCCTTTTGAGTTCCCTGCCCTGAAGATTCTGTCTCCATTACCCATGGTACTAGTCTTTGCCCCTTATCTCAGCAGGATTTCTGTGCTCTTTTCTTCCCCCGGATCTGTATATTGTAGTTGAAAAATTGTCCCTTGGCAGAGAGCATGGTGATTGCGGGGCTCAACCTTATGAATTTTCCTTTCTCGGGAATCAAAGGCTAGCAGTCCTATTTTCTAACGTCTGAAAACAGTTGTCTCACATATTTTTTCCAGACTTGGAAGACTGAATCTATATCAGTTTCTCCTTCACAGATGTTAGTGGATATACTGATTAATGGGGTTTGTGAATGAAGATTTCATAAAGTTGAGAGACCAGAAGCCAGGTTACAGGATGATAAAGTTAAAAAAAAGAGGGATTTTTTCATTCATTCATTCATTCGTTCATTCATTCAACAGTTTTTTAAGGCACTAAACATAGTTTCTCTCCATAAAGAATACAGAACTTCATGGGGAAGGTGGATGGGGAAACAGATAAATGTGACACAGCTGGATACTAATAAAGGGATAGAAAATGCGACAGGTAGAGTCAGATGTCTGAAAGATTCAGGAATTCCTCATAGGGAAAGAGCCATGTAAGTTGCATAGAAATTGCAGTTTGAAGAAGAGATCAGGATGTGAGAATACTGTGGCTGCTGGTATAGATTGCTCATTTGAAAAGAATTGTTAGTCAAAGCAAAACTTAGTATAAGATAATAGCTATAGGATGTGGCCAGACAGTAATAGGAAGACGTATGATTACTTAAGGGAAGCAAAACTAAATACATTGAAGTTGCAGATTTTGAAAGACTGAAGGGAATGGAGATAAGTGAACATAGAACAGAGCCCTTTATGTAGTGGTTAGAGTAGATGTAGTCCGTAGTTATGTCCAACTCTAGAGTCGTGCGTATTATTTTATGTATTCAGTTATAAGTTTCAATGTTGTAAGTTTCAACGAAAAGCAAGTAACTCTAATATCGTGGAAAGGTCCCCCCCATCCCCCAAACCCCCCAGTGTGTAACAAAAACTAAAGGGAGCTTTGTTTCTGTAAAAACAAAAAATTAAAAGTACTTTCTGTTCATCAGACAGGCTTTGCAAGGAGTAGAAAATTATTACTACACTTGAGAGCACTGACTTTTTCTACATTTTGGAAAGAAAATCAGAATGTTAAGAGGGATAACAGAATGTGAAAAACAAATCTGTGTTGAGAGAAGTTTTCTCCTGAGTGCTGAGTTCAGATAAAGGGATGTCACAATAATTGGGGTGATAGACATAAAGGAACCACATATTAAAAGCAGGAGAGAAGGAAGAATTGTCTGGGTGAGTAAATTACATAAGGGTCACATTCACTGAGCAAGCAGAGTTGGCAATTTATGAACACAGTATTTTTATTTCATTTGCCCACATAATCAGCCAGTCCATATTTTTCCTCAAATGGAAGTTTCATGTTGCAGAGCCTCAACACACCTCAACTGTAGCCTAGATCTGGGGAGATCTTACTTACCTCTTAGGCATTAATTTTGTGCAAGGAAGTTAAAGTTGGGCAGATGTTTAGAGAGGATGAAAGTCTTGCCTGAGCTTAAGTCTTTAAAGACTCACCCTGGGGGGCACCTGGGTGGCTCAGTCAGTTAAGTGTCTGACTCTTGATTTCAGCTCAGGTCTTGATCTCAGGGTCCTGGGGTCAGAGCCCTGTGTCTGTCTTCATGCCTACCGGGATGTTTGCTTGAGGATTATCTCTCTCCCTCTCCCCCACTCCCCCCTCAAAATAAATCTTTAAAAGAAAATAGACTCACCCTGACCATTTGTGCACAGGCTTCACGAGGAGGAGCTCTGTCAATATGTGTGACTAAAATCATTAATTAGTTGTATCATGAAATTTTAGGTAAAAAGGATTTTACATAATACCCCACCAGCCCATTCATTTATTAAGTGAGAAATCTGAGATTAGAGACTGAGTAGTTTTAACTTAAGCATAGTTAGTTATCACTCCAGTCAAAAAATGAATGAACGTGGACATCTACTTTAGTGATCTAGGGTGTCTCTTTAAGCTGGGTAGAATTAAAAAGAAACAGAAAGGAAAGTTTTAACTTATACTGTGCATGTATTAGAATAAAAACAGTGATAGCTCCTAAATTCTGGTTCTGCATTGTGCTACTTATATGTCATGTCTTTTACATGTCTTTTAGTGCAAATTTTAACTTCATAGTATATCATTTTCTCCACTTTACCATATGTAAAATGTTAATCATAGCACCATGGGGTGCTATGGAAATTAATTAGTATTCACATAATAGGTTTAGAGTAGCACATACAGAAAAATGTTAAATGAGTCATTACTATCCTTGTTTTCTCCATTTAATGAAGCAAAACAAATGTTTTGCGTATAAGGACAACTGCCTGGTTGTTAAATGTGTATTAAAACTTTATTTCTAGAGGGAAGGACAACATGCCCTTATCAAGATATTTGGATAGGAGATCAATATGTAATTTTCACCAGCTTGTTCTTTAGTCCTATGACTATTATGGAGATGAAAATACATATCTATGTATGAACTAAAGAGGAAAGATGGAATATAACACACAAAATGTTCATAGCAAATTCATGTGTTGAGTACAGTCAGAGCAAACTAAGATACAGTATCAGGACTGATATCTTGAAAGAACAATCAAAATTCAAAAACACATGAAAATGCAAAACATTTGAGATGCCCTGAAATATGTTTTTAGGACTGCTTCTCTTTATTTTGCTATCTTTTTAAAAATACAAAAACAGCCTTCATAGTACAGCTTATACTCCAAAGCCAGGGAGATATAGTACAAGTCTCAGCTCTCTCACCTATCAGCTCTGTAGAAATGGACACATTATATAACTTAACTTCTCTAACCCTTTGTTCCTCATATATGAAATCAAGATGATAATAATCCCACTTCATAAGATTGTTGTGAGGATTAAATAAAATGTGGAATCAGAAAGTACTTACCATAGTTCCATGATTAGCACATGTTTTTAGTTCTTAAAAATGTTAATATATATATATATATATGTGTGTATGTAATATATGGGATAGGGTAAACACTTTTGTGTATAAGTGAAAGAGATATGCTATTTTCACAGAGATCATGTTTTTGGAGAAGGGGTATTATGAGACTTTATTTAAAAGCTATTTAAAAGATGGCAGTTTAAATGAAAGTATTTGCTGTCTCTGGGTTGGCATTGAAACAAAAAAGCATGGTCTGGAGGCAACAACATAACTTCTATGTTCTTCAAGGTCAACTGAAATGAGGACATCACACTGTTCTCACTGAGACACCAATCCTATATTGTGTGTTGCATTTAAGATCAGTGATTGCAGCTATAATCCAGCCCAATAGAGTCCTTAGAGGCAAAAGGACTGCAAGTAAGCACTTTGGTGGAGTTTCATGGACAACTTTGCTGTGTTTCTGCAACCTTCAGTTGGTTCGGGACATGCCAGGATTAGAATCACTGAGGCACATCGGACTGAGTGGATTTTATGATGAGTACAACTTGAAAGCTATAGTGGGAACATCAATCACTCTTTGCATGAGACTCCAATTTTCAGAAATGGAAGGTAGAAAATGAGGTTATTATAAGGATGAAGGGGACTGGCTTTTATTTTTTTTTTTCTCAGCAAGAGAAACTCATGCTGGATTTAAAGAAGAACTTCTTAAATGCATGAGTGGTTGGATATTATTTACACTGGAAGATATGGGCTCTCTTTGAAGGGAGAATTTAAAATATATCTCAAAGTCATTTTTTAAGTGATTCAGGAAATATTTAGAAACAATTGGATTAACTGGTTTTCTGCCTTTTTTCTTAATTGTTTTCAATGTTTAGTTCATGATGTTATGGAATACTTTATATAATTATATAATTTTAATATCATAATTATCATATTTTCTGAAATATTTATCAATTTGTTTACTAAAGAAAATTTAAAAGTATTAGTATTAATAGAGCAGAATATTTTTTGCATATTCTGAACGTCACAGTTTACTATTTTGTATGTAACTATTAACTAATTCCTGTCTGCTTTATTTTTAAGGGGTGAATAAAGGCATTTACTTTAGCTATCCATGTCGACGTCAAAGCTGTGCTTTAGTAAACATCCCAGCACCATGTGTCAACAAAATGATTTCGCACATTGAAGATCTGGAATCTAAAATACAAGAGCATTTGAAACGGGTAAGATTTAAAATGCTAACATTTTTGTAAGCTCGATAGAGCCTATAAAGGGCTGTTATTTAAAGAACCCAGGGAGTTATTTTTTTAATGATACTTGGAATATTTTATAGAATCTTTGCTCAGTTGTGTAATTTACTAATCTAGACATGTTTTTGATAGTCTCACTTCATAAAGGTGAAATGACTTTACTAAATAGATTTTTTCCCTACCTGTTTGTTCCTTATCCGGAGGCAATCATGCTAAGTAGTAATCTCCATAAGCCAACTTGACTAGTAAATTAATGACTAGCATTTACATCGTTTTTAGGGACACCAAACTGATTAGATGATTAGATGTGTAAATTGGTGTATAAAAGGACAGCGTGCCCTTTTTAATGAGTTATTTTATTCTAAAGAAATAATAATAGGTCTGTTGAAAGAGAATGTAATGATTTTCTGTCTTTTTAACTTATTTGCCTTTATTATTCTTAAGGGAGTTCAATCTTGACATCACTGTAACTTTCGGTTATCTTCAGGTTTAGAAATGATAAGTACCTTCTCATACCTTTTATTCAGATTATTCTGAACAATTAGTACACAGTTAGATTGCCCAAGCAGGAGGATAAGTTTGTCTGTCCTATTTCTCTTCCCTCACCACCATTATTAGATCTGGCTCTGAGAAAGTTATGACGGGGCAGTCATGATGTAGGGCCATGTCTACTTTAAGAGGCATTAGAGTGCAGTCCTTAAAATTGCAGACTTTAGAGCCACATGTTCTGTGACCTTAGATAAAAATGGAGATAATGACATTGTGTTGGACAAAATGCCAGCATGTGATATGTACTCAATATATATTAGCTATTGTTATTTCTATACTATTATTTATGTAATTTTATATTGGTATTATATTTATATTTATTATATTTATCTTTGTTTCTTCTTTGTTTCTCTAAATCAGCATACCTTTTCAGAAAATGCTTTGTGGGTCATAGGTCTGATGGTGTCCTGGGCCTTGAGAAATATTGTTAAGTAGATAGAAGAGAATTAATCTGGGGCGCCTGGGTGGCGCAGTCATTAAGCGTCTGCCTTTGGCTCAGGGCGTGATCCCAGTGTTCTGGGATTGAGCCCCACATCAGGCTCCTCCGCCAGGAGCCTGCTTCTTCCTCTCACACTCCCCATGCTGTGTTCTCTCTCTCACTGGCTGTCTCTCTGTCAAATAAATAAATAAAATCTTTAAAAAAAAAAAAAAAGAAGAGAATTAATCTTTGTTGATATGATATGTTGTATATTTCACATGTTTTTAAATTAATTATTAGGCGTGTTTTTACATAATGAAAATAGATTTTTAGGTGTTTTAATAATTCCAATAGCCATGATTATCATAACTCTACTATAGTAGCTGTATTAACAATTATAATAGCTCAAAACTATTTTTAAATGGTTACTCTTTTTTTTTTTTAAGATTTTATTTATTTATTTGACAGAGAGAGAGCACAAGCAGAGGGAGCAGGAGAGGGAGAAGCAGGCTGCGCGCTGAGCAGGGAGCCTGATGTGGGGATCAATCCCAAAGCAGACGCTTAACCAACTGAGCCACCTAGGTGCCCCTTAAATGGTTATTCTTTTATCTAATTGATAGATGGGGAAATGACAATTTAAATGGTTGAGAAACTTGTTCAAGATCACAAGATAGAATTGGGATTTGAACCCACTGTCTGTTATCAAAACCCATTTTTTACCTTATCCCACTTGGGATTCTGAGCAGTTGATAAACTGTTAAACACTATGGATAATAGGCCAGCTGAAAGATTACCTTAAATAAAATAATTCACACAGTAAACTAAGATATTTTATAGCTTATCTTTGGGAAAACTGAAAAAAGGAGCCTTTCTTATGTAAATATGTTATGAAAATGAGCCAGCTGAATAAATAAAAAAGCTTATAAAGACCAGCATCAGAGTGACTTGCTTAGTGCTGTCTTCTGGTGCTTAGCTTAGAGCCTGATACATAGAGTAGGTGCTCAATAAATGTCCACCCAATACAGTAAGAGCTACCATTTACCAAACATCTGCTGCTTTCTAGGGGTGTCTGGGTGGCTTAGTTGGTTAAGCATTTGACTTGGTTTCAGCTCAGGTCCTGATCTCAGGGTTCTGAGATCTAGCCCCATGTTGGGCTCTGTGCTCAGTGCAGTGTCTGCTTGAGATTCTCTCTCCCTCTGCCTCTGCCCCTACCCGCTGTGCATGCAATTTCTCTCTTTCTCTCCCTCTCAAATAAAAAATCTTAAGGTTTTTTAGAGAAGAAAGAAAAGAAGGAAACAAAAAAATCTGCTATTTTCTAGTCACTTACCAAATACATATTTCTGTATTTGTACTTCACAGAAATCCTACTTTATTGGTGAAAATTTTAATACTTAGGAAAGTCAAGTAATTTATACATCATCATACAGGTAGTAAGCTTTAGAATTGGTAATTTAAATCAAGTTCCTTCTGACTCCAAAGCCCCTTTCAGTTTCTGTTTTATAATCCTTAAGGGCAAAAGAAGGCCTTAATTCTCATTGACATAGAAAGTTAGTTGGTATTTTGACAACATGAAATACACAAATAACAATGTCAGAGAAATACACTTCTAGACAAAAACTGTAATGATGATAAGGTGTTACCAAGTAAATATACACATAAACTTTATTTGAAAGATTAATTGTGAAATTAATGCTCATAACCTTTTTAAAAAGAAATCAGGGCTTATTTTAGGCTTTTCTATTTTCTTAATTTAATAAAATGTCATTTTATTTTATTTTGACTACATATTTGGTAGTTAGATTTGCTGGCGTTGAATTGATAATAGAGTATATTTATAGAGTATATTTATTTATGTTTCTTATGCTATATTTTTTGTTTAGGTCACCACAACTATGGATTAGATATTTAGTTATATTTGAATTAATATTTTGGGAATGAAATGGTAGCCACCTATCTTATTTAAAAAGACGAATTTTTTTTTTCTTTCTGACTAAACTACCAAAATGAAAAGAACTTTCCAATATTACTTGGAAAAATGAACTTTTGGTGGTAGTGGTTAGACAATTTTACATTCATAGTCTTTACTGAAAATTTTGATTAAGAAATAGGACTTGAAGGAAATTTAAAAAATATAGCTTGTGATTTTTTGATAAACAAAAGCTACCAGGATCTGTTACTTCCAGAAAGGTAAACATATGTGGGTTTTTGTGAAAAGATTATGTATTATATTTTCCTGTAGATCATCATTCAGAGTTAGTTAAATCTAAGCATAAAATCTAGTTTCAAATAGAGTAGGTTACTTGTGTCAGAAATATTTAAAGTATACAGTTATTCTTGAGAAAATAACAAATTGTTGTAAATGTGTGTCTGAGTGCATTTTGATAATTCCAGAACATTTTTGCCACTTTAAAGCATTTTATCTAATAAAGGTTATCAGCTGATTGTACCTTTGGCAGGAGTTTAACATTTTTCAATTTTATTTATTCATTATCTGTAGTCCCAGGCACTGTCTTTACCTGTTGGGTTTTTCTTGGGTACTGCAAGGGGTACATTTATGATGGGATTGGGGTAGAGTCAAAGACAAAGAAAGTGATGCCCTTTCTAGGTCTGCAGTTTTTCTTCTTTTAATTGAAGATTTTTCACTTTTGTCTAAATTGTCAATTGTGTTTTTCTATAAACTGCTTGAATTTTTAAAACAGCTTTATTGAGTTAATTTACATATTGTGAAGTTTATCATTTAAAGTGTATAATTCATTGATTTTTTAGTGTATTTACAGAGTTGTGTAATCATTACCATAATCACAAAAGACCACCATTGTATGATCCCATTAATGTGAAATGTCCTATATAGGTCAGGCTGTAAGGACAGCAGATTAGTTTCCTAGGGCTGGGGGCTACTATTGATGGTTGTGGGGTTTCTTCTGGGGAGGATGCTTGTTTGTTTTAACCAGGATCATCTTAATCTTTTATTAGATAAGGCTCTATAAGTAATTGTAAAGCTGTCATCTCCTTTGGGTATAGACTACATTAAATGAGTGAAAGATCAGTCTTTTTTGGATCAACCATTATAGTTCTTTTGCCCATTAAATCACAGTGGTTTCCATTATAGTCAGAATGAGTACTGTCAAGCCTATGATTAGCAGAGATGAATCTGCCATAAGCTTGTCCATGCATTCATAGCAGTTTAATTGCAATTTTGAATTTTGAAAAGAATATTCTTTAAAGTAGAGTTACTATGAACATGTTCTCTCTGTTTTTACAAGGAATGAGAAAACATGGCAATATGATGGAAATAATTATGTGGATATCTTCCCATACAGTAAAAGGTTTTGTTTTATTTTTCTTCCACCTATTTTTCTAAACTGCCTAGAGATGGCTTTATTTAATTTGGAGTGATCTCTACTGAACTGAAAATTTTTTCATTTAATCAATACAGATAATTAAAATGTTACTATGATTTGGAAGGATGGCATAGACAGAAAGTATTTAGAAATCATTCTTTAAGATGTAAAGAATCTATTATACAAAAATAATGTTATTTTCAATAAGTGATAAAACTAATACTGATTAGGTGCCTACTATATATCATAGGCTATATTAAACACTTAATATGTATGATTTCATTGAAACCTTACAGAAACCTTGTGAGTTAGAAACTGCCATTATCCCCGATTACAGATGAGGAAACTGATTCCAGAGGTTGAATTCCCTCAAGATCACATAGTCAGTGGCAGAGCTAGCATTCAGACAGGTGTGTCTGAGATCTCAGAACATCCTGTTCTCCACCATGCTGTGTCATCTATTCCCAAGAGTATTTCACCTATGAGGACCAAAGAAATATGACTGTTAAAATGCTTATAATTCCAATTATAAAATTTTGCTGTGCTTTCACCATTTTGTATATGTTTTCAATTCTGAAAAGTAATATTTAATCCTCTGACCCTACTGACCAAATCTCTGATACTTTGAGTTCTCTAAATCTGTTAATTCTATTATATTTCATTTGAAACTTAAGGACACTTCAAATCCTGGAATATCCATTATTTCCCATTCTATCATCCCCATTTTCCTTTACTTCCTTGACTAATGAATTTATCTCTTAAAACACTCACTAATTGATATATCTGGTTCTTTGCTTTTTTATCCTACCATCCTTCTAGTCTGACAAAATGCCAGCCCTGATGAGATCTCTCTGATGGTCTGCCATCTCCACTCCTACACCCCAGGCTGCTGAATAGTGCCAGAGAACATTACACAATAATCCCAATTTGAGATGTTATACATTCATTATTTCCAACCTCAGTGCATCCTTTAATAGTGTTCCAAAATTATTGCTTGTCAACCAGAACTTTCTCTAGTATTCTCTGGTGGCTACTCCAGTCCTCTCTTTTGTTCAAGTCTCCAAATCCTCTACCTTACTACTCATTCATCTCTTACTTCCCAAAGAAAATAGGAGGTATGATAACAGAAATACTTCAAACTCTTGTTATCCCACTTATGAACATCCTTGGCTTCCATAAATATTATTCCTTTTGTCTTTCCAAGGAAAATTTCTTTCCCCCATCAGTGGCTACGCCCCTTACCTGCATTCCATCTTCGCTTTTTAAGGATCTTGTTCCATCAGGTGTTCATATCTGTCTTCAAGATTTCCTTTTTTTTTTTCTTAACTCACTTCTGTCAGCATTTAAAATATTGATGTTTCTCTTGTTTTCAAGAAAAAATTTTTTTAATCCCACACATACCTTTATCCCTTTTTGTCTTTCTTCTGTTTTACTTAACTTCTGGAAAGGATTACCTAAGTTTAGTGTTTGTTTCCTCACCTCCCAGTTGCTCATTTATTCATTACAATCTGGATTTGGTCCCTGTTACTCTAATGAAAATATCTTCAGGAAAATAAAGCATTGTTTTTTCTATCTGTTGGTATAGGCATACATACAGATACTCTTTCTCTCTGTGTCTGTCTCTCTTTAAAACTTTGTGGCTAGAACAAGTATTTATTTGGTTACCATTGAGCAATTTGTTCTGAGCTCAGATGGGCAATTTTGTTAGTTCTTGCCTGGGGCCAATCATATGGATGTACACATCTGCTAACTTAACTGGAAATGGTGATTAAGATGGCCTCACACCCATGTCTGGGACAGTGTTCTAGCAGGACAAATCTCAATGGGCAAGAGCTTAAAATTTTGCTTGTTTTATGTTTGCTCAAGTCCTACTGGCCAAAGCAAAGCACATAATCAATCCCTCTTTTAATGTCGTAGAGTATTAGACAAGATGGGGTTGCCAGGAGATGTGATTCTTTGGGAACAATTTGTGTAGCAATTAATCTATCAGTTAGTCCATTGGCAACATGATTAACAACCCATCCAATTGCGGACTATAATCACCAACTCCCCAAAAGTTTTATTCTATTATGGAATCATGCAGAGGTCCATGATTATTTGTTCTGCAGCAGATCTGATGCAGATGAAGTTCTCTGGTTTCAGCTTCTTTTGACCTGGTGGCCTGTGAATTAAAATGGTGTTAAGTACTGCTCCTGTATACTTAGCAAGCAATGGTGGAACAGGGACAAAATTATCACAATAAATACTATTATTCAAAAAGGGGAGAAATGAAAGATACATCTTTCACTAATGCCTAAAATTCTGAAAATTATGAGGGCACATGGTGTTAGATCTACCACATGTGAGTCTAAGAAATGTTTCTTGCTTAGGACTCGGTTCTGCTTCCTGGGAATAGTTTCCTAATATGTGGTTCTTCTCATCTTTGCTTTACTCTCTGAGCTCTTGGTTCTGAGAGGTACTTAGATTTCCACAAGAAATAGACCTGAGTAGCTATTCTAAACTTTTTCCTGTATTAATTTGTTCAAGCTGCCATAAAAAAAATATATGACAGACTGGGAGACTTAACAGAAGGTTATTTTCTCACAGTTCTGGAGGCTAGAAGTTCAAATCAAGATGTTGTCACAGTTGGTTTCTACTTCGGATTCTCTTCCTGGCTTGTAAATGACCTCCTCACTGTGTTCTCACATGGCCTTTCTTCTGTGCCCACATGGTCAGAAAGCGAGCTCTGGTATCATATAAGGGACTGTCTTTTTACTTAAATAAGCATAAGTTTGAGTTTGTTGTAGCACCTTAAAGTACTTTCATACATTGATGAATCGACCTTTGTTTTTCCTTACCCATTTGTTTGTTTCTGTGTGAGATTCTGCTCGTTATGTAGGCTCTGTTTTGTTTCTCTCTAGAACCACAACTTCCATTCTTAGCCTCTCCATCTTAGACAGATCTCCAGTGTGGCTGGAGAGTTCTTCTCATGGCAGTGACAAGAAGGCATCTTCTCAGCCATGTATTCTAGAATCTGAGAGTGGAAAGCAGTAAGACTAGTCTACTTCACTATAGGTAGACCGTCAGTTTTTTTACTTTGATTGTCTCCTACTGATTCTCACATCCTGGGGATTTTTCATGAGCTCCAGAGAGAAGCCTTTTACCTCACCTGAAATGGTCTTCATTTTTTTCTTCTGAGTTATATTTTTCTTTGCGCTATTTTCACTGACAGTCTCATCTGTTTTCTTTCTGTATCTGGGAATTATTTTAAAATATATGTTACAGTGATTTTATTGACATACATATATATCTTTCTCCAGAAATATTGGATGAGATGGGAATTGAAGAGAAGTAATGTATGCCCAACTAACATCTGGAATTAGAGATTATCTATGAAACCAATAAAATTATGACTATGTATCCTTGTGTTTTTGGTGATTTGTGTCTCTTATAGCCCAGGATACTCTTAGAATATTCTGCAGAACATGAATCCTACCGTGGAGTTTATAGTCTTAAAGAGAGACACTATGGAAAACTAAGAATTTGTGAACTTACCAGAGTCTTTTTCACTCTTTGGTTATATATTAAAAGTTAATGGATATAATGCATTTCTGATTATATGGAAAGTCTTTTGGGAGTAAGTGGCATTGAACAGGCCCTTGGTGAAGGAGTAAGATTTAGAAACACAGATGAAAGTTAAGAACAATTAGGTGGGAATAATGAAAGGACTAGGGAGTAGAAGTATTATCTGTTTTAGAAATAACAGAATATAGTTTGACAAAAATATTATGGGGTCTGTGAAGTGGAGTACTTATAGTTTTATCAGTGAGTTCAAATATAAGCTAAGTCTGCTGTTATTTTTGAGATATTTAAAATTTGATTTTTATTGAGATCTTTTATTTTGACAGTTTGAAACTTCTCTTGAGGAATGGTAAGCACCTTTCATTCTTTTTAAATTGTTTTTGTTTTCAAATTTTAACGAGTAAGGTGCTGTAGATGAGTTTTATTTAAAAAGAAATAGGAAATTAAAGGCAGAATTTTTCATATTTGTTATTAAAATGCATTTTTTAAAAAATGTAAGAATTAGGATATCTCTGAAAATGTCAGAATAGAAATCTCTGGGGCTGTGTCCCACCACAAAAAAATGTTGGCATAAATTTGTCAGAATCAACTTTTGTAGAAATCTGAATTTAGTAAAAAACAACAACTAGGGGTAAAGTTAATAAAGAGTCTGTTGTATTGCATTAAGAGAGCACTGTGGCACTATAAATTGCCCACTTGCCATCCTCTAGCCCCCAAATCAGTAGTGGCCGTGAAGAGAGAAGCCTGTACTTGTGGTGCAGATTGCTAGTGCCAGAGAAAACAGTATGGGCCTTATTCTCATAGAATTGTGTTTCAGTGTTTTGACCTGTCTGAGGACTTTTTGAAGAACCAGCACAAAGGCTTGTCTTTGTTTTGCCTGACTTGGAGCAATCACTCAGCTGGAACCACTTACAGTCAGTGTTTACTGAAAGCATTTAAAGGCATATTCTTGCCACCACTGTCTGAAGCTGTGAATAACAGTCGGGACAAACATTAGCCAGACCAAAATGCCTGGGAAAGAAGACATACATGGGGGAAATAGGGTTTTTCAAAGCTGTTATATATACTGCAGAATCAAGAAGTGAACACATATGACCAGAGCTAGGCATATGCTCAGGGAAAACCTAAGACCCTGATCTTTTATCTCTGTCTGACCTTTGGGATCTGTACAGGCAGCAATTAAAAGTAGAAGCAGAGTTGTAAACAGCCTGGGTAAGCATTGAAGGAATACTTCAACAGAGAGCCAATCTGCTAAGACTGGAAGAGTTTTGTTTTTTTTTTTTTTCCTTTTCCTTGTTCTTTTCCCTTGTCTTTCATTTCCTTCTTTTTCCTTTCCCTTCTTTTCCTTCCCTTTCTTTTTTTCTTTTGACTCTAGGTATTTAAGATAACTTGGAGAAAACATAAGTGTACTGTAAGCTAATGAAACACTTAGTTCAGTGGCCACACATGACAAAGAATACAGACATTACCAAATGTGTTTCGAAGAACTGCTAAACAAAGAAAGAATAACCCACAACAGGCAACAACAACAAATCCAACAGAGGGAAGGTACTCTTATTTCCATTTCACATTAAACTATTTAAAATGTCCAGTTTATAAAACTATAAAAACTATGAAGCAGGCAAAAAAAAAAAAAAAAAAAGTTTGTCTCACTAACAAGGGGGACAGAAGAAAAAGAAATTTTTAAAAGTGGCCCTGAGAAAGCTTTAATGTTGGGCTTATTGGACAATAACTAAATCAGCTATGTTAAATATTCTCAAAGAGATAAAGGAAACCATGGACAAACAGTTAAAACTAGGAGATTAATGTCTCAACAAATTAAGATTATCAATAAAGAAATAGAAATTATAAAAAAGAACCAAGTAGATATTCTGGAGATGAAAAGTATAATAACTGGATGAAAAATTAATTAGAGGTGTTCATCAATAGATTTGAACTGGCAGAGGAAAGAATCCGTGAACTTGAAAATAGGCCAATTGAGATTATTCAGGCTGAGGAGCAGAAAGACAAAAGAATTAAGTAAAATGAACAGACCTAATAGATCTGAGGGACATAATCACAAATACAAATATATGCATAATGGGAGTCCAAGAGTAACAGGGAAGAGGAAAAGGGGGAGAAGAAATATTTGAAGAAACATTGGCTAAAAATCCCCAAATTTGATGAATGACATGAATTTATAATTTATTAAAATTCAGTGAACTCTGAGCAGGATAAACCCAGAGATCCACCCACATTATAGTCAAATCATTGAAAGCCTGAGACAAAGAGTATCTTGAAAGCAGTGAGAGAGAAGTGACTCATCATGAGTAAGATATCCTCAATAAAAATAACAGTCAATTTCTCATCAGAAATTTTGGAGGCCAAGAGCACCTGGCTGGCTCAGTTGGTTAAGCATCTGCCTCCAGCTTAGGTCATGATATCGGGGACCTGGGACGGAGCCCTGCATTGAGTTCTCTGCTCAGTGGGGAGTCTGCTTCTCCCTCTCCTTCTCCCTCTATGCTCTCTCTTTCTCTCTCAAGTAAATAAATAAAATCTTAAAAAGAAAAAAAGAAGAAGAGGAATTATGGAGGCCAGAGGCCAATGGTATGACACATTTAAAATGCTGGAAGAAAAAAAAAAAAAAGCCTGTCAAACAAGAATTCTGATTCTTGTAGAAGTATCCTTCAAAAATAAAGGAGAAATTAAGATATTTCCAGATAAGCCAAAATTGAGGGGCTCCATCTCTAGCAGACTGTTTATCAGAAATCCTAATGCTAGCCTTTTAAGCAGAAATGAAAGGACATTAGACAGTAACTTGAAGCCATATAAAGAAATAAAAAAAAAAAAAACAGGTAGCTACAAAGGTACATATAAAAGTCAGTATGATTGCATTTTTGTTTTGCTTCTCTTATTTTTCTATATAATTTTAAATGGATAAAACAATATATAAATGTGTAATTTGTAAAAATGACAACATAAAGTGGGGGGAGCAGAGGTGTAAAGGAACAGAGGGTTTTGTTTTGTTTTGTTTTTTTTAAATACTACTGAAACTACATTGATTTTAATTCAAACTTAATTTTTATGAAGTGAAGATGTTAAATAGCAATCTCCAGTGAACCACTAGAAAAAATTCTATAAAACAAAAAAACCAACATAAATCCAATAAGAAAAGTAAATACATTAGAAAAAAAATTGATTAATCACAAAAGAAGGCAATTATGGAGAAATTAAGGAATGAAAAATACTTAAGTATTATAGAAAACAAATAGCAAAATGGCAGAAGTAAGTCCTTTCTTAATAGTAATTGCTTTTCATGAAAATGGATTAAGTGGATTAAATGGATTAAATTTTACTGTTAAAAGATATAGAGTGATAGAATGGATAACAATACATGATTCAATTTTATGCTGTCTATAAGAGACGTTCTTGAGATCCAGAGACGCAGTATGCTGAAAGTAAAAGGATGAAAAATATATTCCATGAAAATAGTAACCTGAAAGAGAGCTGGGGTAGCTAAACTAATATAACACAAAATAGACTTTTGATTGAAACATACTTAACATCTTGATAAAAGGCCCATTCCATCAAGAAGATATCAAAATTATATACATATCCAATATACAGCCTCAAAATACATGAAGTATAAACTGACAATTAAAGGAAGAAATACACAGTTCTGTAGTAAGTTTGAGAATACACTCTATCCTCACTTTCAAGAATGGTAAAAAGAACTTAAAAAAAAAGAACTTAAAAAAAAAAGATCAGTAATGAAAAAGATTTGAACAGCACTAGAACAATCTACACCTAACAGACTTATATGGTACACACCACCCAAGAGCAGTAGAAAACACATTTTTTCTTGTTGACATTGAACATTATTCAGGATAAATCATATGTTAAGCTTCATAACAAATCTCAATAGAATAAAAAAGACTGAAATCATACCAAGTATCCTTTCTGACCTAATGGAATGAAACTAGAAATCAGTAACAGAAAGAAACCTAGAAAGACCATGTAAATGTAGATTTTAAACAACATGCTCAAAAAAACTCAGTGAATCAAGGCTATAATGGAAGAAATTAGAAAACACTTTGAAATGAATGAAAATAAAAATACAGTATACCGGAATTTATGGCATACAGCAAAAGTAATGCTCGCAGGACAATTTGTAGCCATAAATGCTAACATTAAAAAAGAAGAGCCCAAATCCAGTAACCTGAAATTATAGAACTAGAAAAGAATTAATGTGCTAAAGTTGGGAAAAGAAAGGAAAAAATAAAGACTAGTGCAGAGATAAATAAATTCAAGAATAAAGAAAAATACAATAAATAGTATCAATGAGAACAAAAGTTGTTTCTTTGAAAAAAATCAACAAAATTCACAAACCTTTGGCTAGACTAACAAAGAAAAAAGACTTGAATTATGAAAATCATCAAAAAAATTGGGGATGTTATTATAGACCTCACAGAAATAAGGATTATAATACTATGAACAAGTGATAATACTATGAATAACAAATTTAAATAACCAAGATGAAATAGAAAAATTCCTAGGAACACATAATATGTCAAAACTAAGTGAGGAAGAAGTAGAAAATCCAAACAGATTTGTAACAAGTAAAGAGATTAAATTAGTAATCAAATATCTCCCAACAAAGACAAGCCCAGGACCAAATGGCTTGACTGGCAAATTCTATTGAACATTGAAAGAAGAATTAAAACCAGTGCTTCTCTAACTCTTTCAAAAAATAGAAGAGAAAGGAGCACCTTTCAGCCATTCTGTGAGGCCAACATTATCCTGATACTAACGCCAGATAAAAACATCATAAGAAAAAGAAATGTAGACCAATGGCTTTATGACTGTAGATGGAAAAATCTTCAATGAATTACCAGCAACCTCAACCAAGCACCATATTAATAGAATTATATGTCATGACCAGGTGACATTTCTGCCAGGTGTGTAATGGTAGTTCAAAATACAAAAAAAAAAAAAAAGTGTAATATATCCACAGTAATAAATGAAAGGGGGAAATACATGTGAACATCTGAAAACCAAAGCCGGGGGTATCACAATGTCTGACTTCATGCCATATTACAAAACTGTAATCATCAAGACAGTATGGTACTGCACAAAAACAGACACATAGGTCAGTGGAACAGAATAGAGAACCCAGAAATGGACCCTCAACTTTATGGTCAACTAATCTTTGACAAAGCAAGAAAGAATATCCAATGGAAAAACAAGTTTCTTCAATAAATGGTGTTGGGAAAATTGGGCAGCCACATGTAGAAGAATGAAACTGGACCATTATCTTACACCATACACAAAGATAAACACAAAATGGATAAAAGACCTAAATGTGAGACAGGAATCCATCAAAATCCTAGAGGAGAACAAAGGCAGCAAGCTCTTCAGCCTTGACCACAGCAACTTCTCAGTAGACATGTTTCCAAAGGCAAGGGAAACAAAAGCAAAAATGAACTATTAGGATTTCATCAAGATCAAAGGCTTCTGTACAGCAAAGGAAACAGTCAACAAAACTAAAAGGCAACCTACAGAATGGGAGAAGATAATTGCAAATTACATATCAGATAAAGGGCTAGTATCCAAGATCTATAAAAAAACTTATCAAACTCAACACCCAAAAACCAAATAATCCAGTCAAGAAATGGGCAGAAGACATGAACAGGCTTTCTCCAAAGAAAACATACAAATGGCCAACAGACACATGAAAAAAAGCTCCACATCCCATGGCATCAGGGAAATACAAATCAAAACCACAATGAGATACCACCTCACACCAGTCAGAATGGCTAAAATTAACAAGACAGGAAACAACAAATGTTGGTGAGGTTGTGGAGAAAGGGGAACCCTCTCACACGGTTGGTGGGAATGCAAGCTAGTACATCCACTCTGGAAAACAGTATGAAGTTCCTGAAGAAGTTAAAAATAGAGCTACCCTATGATGGAGCAATTACACTTCTAGGTATTTACCCCAAAGATACAAATGTATTGATCCAAAGAGATACCTCCACCCCAATATTCATAGCAGCAATGTCCATAGTAGCCAAACTGTGGAAGGAGCCGAGATGTCCATCGACATATCTATCTATCTATCTATATCTATATCTATATCTATATCTATATCTATATCTATCTATATCTATATATATCTATATATCTATATATCTACACACACACACTCACACACACACAATGGAATATTACTCAGCCATCAAAAAGCATGAATACTTACCATTTCCATTAACATGGATGGAACTGGAAGGTATTATGCTGAGCAAAATAAGTCAGAGAAAGAATTATCATATCTGGACTATAAGAAATGGTGCAGAGGATTGTAGGGAAAGGGAGGGAAAACTGATTGGGAAGTCTCAGGGAGAAAAACCATGAGAAACTCTTAACTATAGGAAACAAACTGAGGGTTGCTGGAGGGGAGGTGGGGGGGGATAGGATAATTGGGTGATGGGCATTAAGGAGGGCACATTATTTGATGAGCACTGGGTGTTACATGCAACTGATGAACTCTTGAACACTACATCTGAAACTAATGATGTGCTGTATGTTGGCTAATTGAATTTAAATAAAAAATTTTTTCTAATGTATAAATAAAGGGTGGTATAGCTATCCAGTAGAATATTATTCAACCATAAAAAGTAATAAAATTTTGATACATGCTGTAAAATGACCATGTTAAGTTAAAGAAGCCAAACATAAAAAGTTACATGTTGTATGATTCCATTTATATGAAATATCCATCACAGGTAAATCATAGAGATGGGAAGCACATTGGTTCTTTCCAGGGGCTGGTAGAAAAAGGGAAAGGGGAGAGATTGCTTAATAAATAAGAGGCTTATATATACTAAATTGGAATGATATACTAAAATTGGAACAATACAGAGAAGATAAGCATGGCCCCTGCGCAAGGATGACACACAAATTCATTAAGCATTCCATATTTAAAAAAAAAAAAAGGGCAGTTCTTCTATGTGATAAACATATTTTGGCACTAGATGGGGATGATATTACACAACATTGAATGTAGTAAATGCCATCGAAGTTTACACTTCCTAATATTTAATTTTATGTTATGGGACTTTTGCTTCAATTAAAAAAAATAAGAATTGGGTGCTCGGGTTGCTCAGTCAGTTAAGCAACTGCCTTCAGCTCAGGTCATGATCCCAGGGTGCTGGGATTAAGTCCCATGTTGGGCTCCCTGCTCAGCAGGGAGTCCTTCTCCCTCTCCCTTTACCCCTCCTCCCCATTCCTGCTCCTTCTCTCTCTCAAATTAAAAAAAAAAGAAAGAAAACAATTTTGCTGGTCCAAAAATTATATTTTAGAACAAAATACACAAAAATAGATTCAATTATGTACAACAATTTAGTGTATCATGTAATTGGTATTACAAACCAATAGGGAGAGCATTATTTGCTGGGACAATTATTTTTCTATTTTTATTTTTATTTTCTTTTTATTTTTTTAAAGATTTTATTTATGTTTTTGACTGAGATAGAGACAGCCAACGAGAGAGGGAACACAAGCAGGGGGAGTGGGAGAGGAAGAAGCAGGCTCATAGCAGAGGAGCCTGATGTGGGGCTCCATCCCAGAATGCTGGGATCACACTCAGAGCCGAAGGCAGACGCTTAACGACTGTGCCACCCAGGCGCCCCTATTATTTTCTTTATTAGTCAGAAGTAGAATTTAGTGATTTGTCAGTTGTATATTACACCCAGTGCACATTACATGAAGTGCCCTCTTTAATGCCCATTACCCAATTATCCCTGCCCCCCCCACACTCCCTCCAGCAACCCTCATGCTTTTATTTTTTATTTTTTATTTTATTTTTATTTTTATTTTTATTTTTTTTAAGATTTTATTTATTTATTCAACAGAGACAGAGACAGCCAGCGAGAGAGGGAACACAAGCAGGGGGAGTGGGAGAGGAAGAAGCAGGCTCATAGCAGAGGAGCCTGATGTGGGGCTCGATCCCACAACACCGGGATCACGCCCTGAGCCGAAGGCAGACGCCCAACCGCTGTGCCACCCAGGCGCCCCTATTATTTATTTATTTACTTACTTATTTATTTTTTGTGGTGTGAATGTTTCTTTTATTTTTAATTAATTACTTGAGTATAGTTGACACAATGTTACATTAGTTTCAAGTGTGCAACATACTGATTGAACATTTTTTTAAAAATTTTCCAACAAGCAAGAAAAAATACATTGGATTATTTAACAAAAATATTTAAAAATGAAATTAAAACTAAAGGCACCCCTAGAAAAATTCTTTAGAAAAGAAATAACATTTTAATTTGGACATTTTGCTAAAACCTTATTAATTTCAAATCTGAAAAAGCATTTTTGGTCATTGTATTTTATATGGCACCCCAGAAACTGCTAAACTGAAGTAGAGAAATAGCTCTCAAATTATTCTCAATAAACCCCCTTTTTCTGATAGCAACACTATCTAGGGAACACCAATTCATTTTCTTAATTAAAAAAAAAAGGCTTCTTTAATATCTCCTCAACTATTTTTAGGTCATTTGTAACAAATTTTAAATTTCTGTTAATTTACCGTGAAATATAAAGCCTATTACATATTAGAATTTTGCTATATTACTCTCTTATATAGTAGCATTAGCATGTATAGTAAGTTTCACCACAAACATTTAAAATTTAATATGAGAGAATCACCTAAAATTTGTTTTACTAACTTTAAACTTTAAGTATAGCAGTTCTTTATTAACTGATTGCTTCTTTCCCTTTATATAGGACCAGAACTTCTTCCACACAAGACCAGAAGGAAGATTGGAGTATTGCTACACCAGTGAAAGAGGTTAAACCTGAAGAGAGAGGTAAAGTTGTGCCTCATACTTAAATAAGTAAAATTCTATTTTAGCTCATTGACTTTTCATTTAACATATTTTTAATTTTTACAATAATCATTTTTAAGAGTTTTATAATTCTTGTGAGTATCTAATGGAGGAAAGAGCCTTCTATATCATTTGGTTAAACAACAAAGTTCAACAAATATTTATTATACCATATACTGGTCTAGGTCCTGTGTATATAATGATCCCTCTCCACCTCTCAAGAAGCTAACTGTAATTCGGTGCTGTCCAGTAGTACTTTCTGGGATAATCAAAGTGTTCTGTATTTCCACCGTCCAGTAGAGTAGCTACTAGCAGTATATAGTAGCTGCTTGAAATGTAGTTGGGAAGACTGAGAATTTAATTTTTCAGTTTAATTTTAACACATTAAATGTAAATAGTCACATGGGATTCACGGCTACCACACTGGACGTGGAGGCTCTACTATATTTATATCTTATATATAATATAATATTTATATATGTATAAATTAAGATTACTATCTCGTTGCAATTTATAAAATATAGTAATTTATATATTGGAATAAAGTTTGTGTTAAAATTACTTCAACATATTTGAATGTATTCTTAATGTTATATTAAACACCTCTTCCTTCCCTCACCACAAAAATTTGTTAAACATCTTCCTTTCATGAGAAGTAACTAAGAATTCAGGACTTTGTAAAAGTACTAATATTTTATTTTCAAAGCTGTCTCTTACAGTGAGTCTCTGTTTTTACTGTTTCCTTTCACTACATCCACACTGAAGAAAAAATCTCATTCATTACTTCTTAATTTTTCACATGACAGATGCTAGGAGGAGATTAATATGTTAATGGACATGATAATAGTTAAATTAACTGCGGTTATGTTTATTGTAAACACATACATTTGATCCCAAAGTACAAGACAATATCAGGTTGAGGAAGATTTATTGTAATTAAGTGTTTGTGCTAAAAAGAATTGCAGGTGGTTACTCACCTACTCGGTATGAAACAGTAAAACTAATTGAGATGGTATTCTAGAAAAAAGTTGAGAGATTAAATACAATGAATTGGAGGCATCTCAAGTTATAAACACAGCATTTACTTTAGAATGCTATCATAGAAACAGTACAAAAGATATCTCGAACAAACATGATAGACATCTTTGCTAAAACATATTTATTTATATCAGATCAGAAGTGATTTAAGTGGCATTAATTTAATTATACATTTCAGACAGATCTTGTATAGAAACTGAATAGATCACAAGTTGGCTGGAGAACACAGTGTTCATTGTGTATGTTGTCATGAAAAAAACAGACAATTAAGGATATAAAGTGTCCAGGATGTGGTAGAATATGAAAAAGAAGACAATAGACTAAGTAAATAGAGACCAAATAGAGGGCCAGTCCATAAAAGATAATTTTTATGTATTACAATAGAGAAACTTGTTTCTCAAGAAATCTTTTCAGGTAGCATGCTGAATTTCTTTGATAGGCTTACTAGGTTAGACGTAGAAACTGTGTGACTACTGAGCTTGTACTTATAACCAATATGTAATATTATCTTCTAGCAGAGAATTATTGCTTTATTTCCAAATCAAAACAAAACAGAGGTCTAATAGTTGTCTTTTTTTTAAACCAGTTTTATTGTTTTTCCTTTAGCCTCAGCTCTTTGAGGCTTTGCCTTTCTTGACACTTTGTGTTTGTTTATATCTTCTTGTCATGTCACATTTTGGCAAAAGTCACTGTTTACAAGTATAAATCTCACCAGAGTGGAACCTATATCCATCTTCCTTCCTGATCTATCTCTGGGGAGAGAGTGTATTGCCCAGAACATAACAGGCTCTCTGTGTGTTTCTAGTATAAATAGATAAGTGAATACCCATGTTAATCATTTTCGTTAACATTAAACTGTATCTTTTCAGAGCTGTGAACCAAGAATCACAAGTATCTCTCATCACAAGAGTTAATTTGTGTTATAACTAAATAAATGGAATTTGGAAACACTGAATTCCTGGCAGGGCTAACTAGGGATGTTATTATCTGATAAGGAATATAAAGTATCTTGTTTCTAGGAACCATCTGAGGATTTTCAGTATTTATCTGATGTCATTATGATTCGCTTTTGTCATAGAATGAGAGAGGAAACACAAGCATAATTTAAAAATAAAGCTCTGTAATATAGCTTATGAAAAAAACATTTTTAGATAAAATATACATGAAGATATTGCTTGAGATTTCTCTATTCTAATTATTTTACAAAATGTTCACTTAAAAATCTGTCTTCCTAGTTATAACTAATGTTATGATTGTATTATAATAAAACTATCTTTAAAAGGGTAATTCATTTTTCTAAAATTCTCTTATTAAACAGATAAATATTAAAAAGTAAATAATGATAGAACTAGTACCTTTGTTCACACCACCTAGTTTATGGCTGATTCATTAACAAATGTGAATATGTATTTCTATTTTAAGATGAAAAGTGTTCAGAATTAAAGCAGGAAATGGAAGCATTGCTATCAGAGGCCATTCATCTGATTAAAAGTCTAGAAACTGACCGTGCAGAAGCTGAAGAAGCTTTAAAACAACAAAAATCAAGAAAGAAAAAGATCCATATGAAAATTGATTCTTGGTCAATCTGGAGACTTCAAGAAATCCCATTAGCTGTGCAGAAAGGTAATAATAAGAATTTTTTCATATTGCTGTTTACTTTGTTTGAGAGGCATGAATAATCAGTTGAAGCTCTGGAAAAAAGTCAACTCTGACCATGTTGTTTTGTATCCAAACTAGTGTACTTTTGATAGGTACTATTAATGCTAATGCTGATATCATTTATATAGCTGGGACTGCACTGAGCAAATCTGGACCTTCTGTAGTTTGGTGTTTGTTGGTAATTCCATAGTATTTGTGGTACCCATGGGACATTTAAACTTTTGGCACATATTTCCTATGATGACTACATTATTTGAGTACTTGAAATTTAGAAATTTAAGTTCTTTCCAGTTGGTGTTATTAGCCAAATCTTTAATTTTAGGAAAATTAAAGAGTTTTAAAGTGATATTTTAGCAACATGCATCTGCTTTTGAGAATTCAGTAGATTTTATTGAGAACTTCTAGCAGGCAATAAAACTGGAGATGTTTCCAAGAGTCATGTAGGTAACAGATGTTTCAAAAGGAAACAGTTTTTTTTAGACTAGAGAATAAGGGGCCTATGGTAAAGTGTTAAATAGTCTAAAGGCATTGGATTTTTTATTCTCCAGTCACTGCCTATTAAGCATGCCTACTACGTGATTCTACTGAGGCTGGACTTTGTAAATTAATTTTAATTCAGTTAAAAATTTTAATTCAGGATTCACGTACTTTAAAAGTGGGTTATATTAGGGTGCTCATAAATCTATCACTTAAACTAATACACTTGAGAGGAAAAGGGAGGCAATTAATTATTACGTTGACAGATTAAATTATTTGTCAAACTGAACATTTTTATACATCTTTGTTGTATATCTTCTAAAACTATAGTTTCCAGGTAGGGTGTGCACATTTTAGGGAGTTGTAAGAAAAAAATAGAACTTTTATTTGTATTTTTAAACTTTGTTTTTTTTTATTTCCTTTCTTGATTATTTGGATTTTAATTTTGCTTTTATTGTACCTGACAAAATACAATTACTCAGTGGTTCCTCGATTATGTTATTTTAAACTGATAAGAACAGATACTACACTTGATCTTAGCCAAAAGGCCGAGAAGCGATCGATTATGTTATTTTAATAAAATAAACTAAATGTACGGTCAATGACTGTTTACTCCTTTTAAAGTAATACTGAGCTCACAGATTGAGCTCACCATTTGTTCACTACCTTCTGGAGCAGAGCTCAAGAAGCAGGAAATCGCCCAGAGCCTAACTGAATGAATTTAATTCAGCCTTTGTTTGTGTTCTTTGTTGCCCTTTACTAAAGAGTTAATTCTAAAAATTATGCAAAAAGTGCTCTAAACTCAGGTAAGAGTAGGCCTTTTTCTACCCACACTTTAAAGTATGCATTTTACAAAACATTTGGTTTCCATAGCTGTTTGTAAATATAAATAATTCAGGCTTGGGGTGAGTTTGTTCTGATTCCAAAGGTTTTGAATAGAATTTATGATGTGCATACTCTACTAATACAGTAGCATTGGTATGTAATTTATAAATACATACTTACGTACGTATTGGTGTTTTAGACCAAAGAATCTGACAATAGAGTCAGAATAGGCATCCTGGGAAATTCTGGAGCCCAGTAAATTCTTTTTTTTTTGTAATTTTTTTAAAAGATTTTATTTATTTATTCGACAGAGATAGAGACAGCCAGCGAGAGAGAGAACACAAGCAGGGGGAGTGGGAGAGGAGGAAGCAGGCTCCTAGCGGAGGAGCCTGATGTGGGGCTCGATCCCATAACGCCGGGATCACGCCCTGAGCTGAAGGCAGACGCTTAACTGCTGTGCCACCCAGGCGCCCCTGGAGCCCAGTAAATTCTTGAGCAGATTCACGTTCACATCCACAAGGAGTCATCTGCAATTTAAAAAGTAAAAGATTTATTTGTTTATTTGAGGGAGAGAGAGAGCACGAGGGGGACAGAGGGAGAGGGAGAGAGAATCAGACTGCACGCTGAGCATGGAGCCCAAGGCAGAGTTGAGTTTACAATGCTGAGACCACAACTTGAGCTGAAACAAGAGTCAGGTGCTTAACCAGCTGTGCCACCCAGAGGCCCCTGCAATTTTTTAAAATGTTTGGGAAGCTTTTCCTTGTCAGTAGTAGTAGAAAAGCCAGCGGTAGCTGGTTTTATTTAATACTTTGCTGATAAATTTCTGTATAATCTCATATGGTCTTTATAAGAGCATATAGTGTAGTTTGTGGTTTATATGAAGTTCTACTTAAAATTGCCAAAATAAAATTAAATTGAGATACATACATGCACATCCTACATACCTTATAAATGCATTTTCAGTGATGGAATGCATTCTTGTCATTGGTGATAACTTATTGCTTGGGCTCTCTTTTATTTAAAGATCTAATTAGTGGAGCCCGGGTGGCTCAGTCGGTTAAGCCTATGCCTTTGGCTTAGGTCATGATCTTCAGGTCCTGGGATCAAGCCCCACATAGGGCTTCCTGCTCAATAGGGAGTCTGCTTCTCTCTCTCTTTCTCTCATGCCCCTCCCCACTGCTTGTTCTCTATCTCTCAAATAAACAAAATCTTTAAAAAATATAAAAAAATAAAGATCTACTTAAAGATCTTTAAAAAATCTATTAAAGATCTACTTAAAAAACTGAAATTTATGTTCATCTGCTTTATTTTATTTAAGTAGCTAACACATGCAATGAAATTTAAATTCATTATTACTATATAGTTTTTAGGTGCCTTCTGTTTGTAAAATATTCCTGAAAAGTAATGTGCTTTCAGGAATATATTGCCTTTATATTGATATAGTTAGGATATAATATAAATTTTTTAAATTTTATAAATTTTTTTATAGATTATAGAATTATATATTCTTATAGATTTTAGATTCTCAAAGTATCTAGCTTATGTGACAGGAAAAACTTTTAATCTCCTTAACAGCCTTAATATTAAGTATGATATTTATAGAATTTTAATAATTTTTATAAAAACATGTTTATAATTAATGAAAATATTAAAGAAATTCAATTTTTTCTAGATAGCTTGTGGCCACTCCTCCAGATCCATCCATCCCCCTAACCAGCCCACTCACACCTGTATCTTCTGTTTTGTGATCCATGAGGCTGATTGATAATGGACTGCATCAAAGATATCTTTTGTAATCTGTCTTCATGCTGGTTCAACCACTGGGAATTAGTGACAAGAGACCATGGGAGATAATGGAGAAGAGTGAGGGTGGGGTTTTATACCCTTGACTACTTTCCTTTCTACTTGGTCACTGCATCCCCTCCTCCGTACAGAATGACAACCACTGGCACCCAATATGTGACCAGTAATCTTGCAAATGTCTTTTCATTTTCCTATCAAAAAAGATAATCAGAAATAAGTTTTTCATCAGAAATTGAGTGTTATATGAACTTACAAATTATAAAATTAGATATACACAGCTGTGTTTCCTTACAAAATAAGAGAGTACGTATATTTATTATACCCAAGCAGCATCTGAAGGCACAAATAAACTAATGACTCAAATGTCCCTGGTACTCTCATTGTACCTGCTTCTTTAGATTCCCTGTCTTTCCCTTAACCTGCATTCGTGGCTGCATGGGTACTTCCCAATGACTGATTACCTAATGGAAGAGAAAAAAATTACATACTGGTTTATGTATGGATTTAAATGGCATGTTGATATAAGTTGGGGAGCTGCTGTTTTACAATCTCAATATGGGAAGGGTGAAGACAGATTACCTTAAAGGAGAAATGTCCTGGGATACAAATGGGAAGTAGCAAAAAGGATGGCATGATTGGAGTTGGAAAGAACATGAATGTTAAGACTGGTGAAAGGAAGTGTTCTAGGAGAGTGTTCTGGGGATTATCCTTTCAGAGAGGGTGGAGTGTAAAGATAATCATGTCCCATAGAAATGCTCACAAGAGTACTTCTATTGTGGAGGAAGATCTCAGCAATAACACAGTGTTAAGTCTTCTAATTTTGTTTGCATTGTTTAGTCGTGTGAATTAAAGTTATTTACTACAATAATGCTTTGTAACAAATCATGTCGGAACTCAGTGGCTTACAACAATAAGCATTTTTTAATATAAGCTATCCTATTTGTAATAATTTCAGTTGATCTTTTTGTGTTTTGATATATAATTATATCAACAGAAAATAGTACTTATTTTTTCCTTTTCCTTTCTGACATTTATAACTATCTCATTGTTTTACTTCTAGATGATTTTAGAAGACCTCTACTCTTGCAGTTTTTCTTATTTTGTAATTCATGGAGTGGTTATACATAACCCGGTATATACGTTGGTTGTAATAGGCAGGATTTATACTAAAACAATTATTAGTTTATAAAACATATATTTAAATCCCTTTAATGATAAATGACAAAAGCAATATATTTTATAATGCAGCACTAAGATAACATATTAAATTTAGTAAACTTCACAGGTAAGTAATTTCTGAATCTAAAGTATTTCCTATGTCTCTTATCAAATAAAGGTTTCTTTCAGGAGTTCTTGTTTTAAAATCAGATTTTCTTTTGTTATTGTATGTCTAGAACATGAGGCCTATTTGAGAGATATTATAGAATTACGATGGCATCTTGAAGATAAAGTTTATCAACTAAAACATTTTGAGGAACAAAAGGCAAAATTAGAAGAAGCTAATGCAAAGCTTCAAGCAGACATAGACTACATGAATAAACATGGTCCTCTAATTGACTCAAAACAGAACCAGGAACTTGAAGCTCTGAAAGAATTTCATTTAAAAAAATTTGAGGTAAATGAATGAATGAATGAATGGATATACATTTTATAGATTGTTACTTAGTTATAAAAAATATTTCAGCTATAAGAAATTAACATCTTTAAATGTTTCATTTTCAGTGAAAATTGACCTGCTATTTATTTCCCGAAGGAGCTATTAAACTACACATAATACAATCAATTGATATTCATTTAAACTGTGTAATCTTCCCTTTTATGCTTAGGAGTATTAATAATAGTCAACCTACTAATACAATTTTGGAGATTTAAACAACATGATAATTTTTGAAGTTGTAAATCAAACTGGGAGAGAATACAAGTAGAATGTATCAGTTAGTTTCATTGTTGATGATAATAAATTGTAAAATCTTTTCAATGATTAACATTTAACTCTCCCATTGTGGGATTGTATTATAAAAAATATATTATTTATACCTGCCACTAAATGAGCAAATTTAATTTATATTCGTTTTTTATTATTTTAAAGTAAACAGAGTTGTTAAATGTGTCCTGTATTCTCAGCAGTTCCATTTTCGTCCCTTACTCTCCAAAAATTTTAAGCACAATGCATGGTTTCTTTTCTATTCTTCAAATAGTATCAAACATAAGTTTGTGCAAGTTGTTTTTGATCTAACGTTGTTTTAGAGGTCAAGCTACTGTTCATTCGATTTACTTGCTGTTTTGGATTTGACACCAAAAGCAAAGCTAATAAAAGCAAAAATAAACAAGTGGGGATACATCAACCTAAAAAGCTTCTGCATGACAAGAGGAGCCATCAACAAAATGAAAAGACAATCTACTGGCTGGGAGAAAATATTTGCAAATCATATACCTGATAAGGGGTTAATATCTGAAATAAAGAACTTATTTACAACTCAACACATAATAAGACAATATGATTTAAAAATGGGCAGAAGATTTGCATAGACATTTTTCCAAAGAAGACATACAGATAACCGACAAGTACATGAAAAGATCCTCAACATCACTAATCATCAGGAAAATGCAAATCAAAACCACAGTGAGCAATCCATCTCATACTTGTCAGAATGGCTGTTATCAAAAAGACAAGAAGTAACAAGTGTTGGCAAAGATGTGGAGAAAAAGGAACCCTTGCATACTGTTGCTGGGAATGTAAATTGGTGCAACCACTGTGGAAAACAGTATGGAGGTTTCTCAGAAAATTTAAAATGGAGCTGTAACTTGACTCAGCAATTCCACTTCTGGGTATTTATTAGAAGAAAAAACACAAATTGAAAAGATGTGTGCACCCCCATGTTCATTGCTGTGTTATTTACTATATCCAAGATATTGAAACAACCTAAGTGTCCATCAATGGATGAATGGATAAAGAAGATGTGATATATATGTACAATGGAATATTACTCAGCCAAAAAAAGAATGAAATCTTTCTGTTGGCAGCAACAGAGATGGACCTTGAGGGCATTACGTTAAATGAAATAAATCAGACAGAGAAAGACAAATACCATATAATCTCACTTATACATGGAATCAAAAGAAAAACCAAACAAAAAAACAATTTCATGGATACAGAGAACAGATTGGTGGTTGCCCGACGCAGGGGGTTAGAAAGTGAATGGAAAGGGAGTCAAAAAGTACAAACTTGTAGTTATAAAATACGTAAGTCATGGGGATTTAATGTACAGCATGGTGACTATAGGTAATATTATTGTATTACATATTTGAAAGTTGCTAAGAGAGTACGTCTTAAAAGTTCTCATCATAAGAAAAAAATTCTAGCTATGGATGGCAATGGATGTTAACTAGGCTTGCTGCGGTGATCATTTCACAATATATAGAAATATTGAATCATTATGTTTTATACCTGAAACTATTGTATATTAATTGTACCTCAATAAAAAATTAAAAACTTTTGTGCATCAAAGGACACTATCAATATCTGATAAAAGGTTAATATCCAAAATATGTTAAGAACTTACATAACACCAAAAAAATAAGTAATACAATTAAGAGATGGTCAGAGGACCTGAAAAGACATTTTTCCAAAGAAGACATACAGATGGCCAACAGATACATGAAAAGATGCTTAACATCTCTAATCATCAGGGAAATGTAAATCAAAACCACAATGAGATATCACCTTGAACCTTTTAGAATAGCTAGAATCAAAAAGACAAAAAGTAGCAAGTGTTGGCAAGGATATGGAAAAAAAGGAACCCTCATGCACTGTGGTGGGAATGTAAATTGGTGCAGCCACTGTGGAAAATAGGTTGGAGGTTCCTCGAAAAATTAAAAAATAGAAATACCATACGATCCAGTAATTCCACTTCTGGGAATTTACCCAAATAAAACAAAACACTAATTCGAAAATATATATATGTACCCCTTTTTTATTGCAGCATTATTTACAACAGCCAAGATATGGAAACAACCTCAGTGTCATTGATAGGTGAATAGATAAAGAAGATGTGGTATACATATATACAATAGAATATTACTTAGCCATAAAATATGACAGAATCTTCCCATTTGTGCCAACATGGATGGACCTCTAGAGGACATAATGCTAAGTGAAATAAATCAATCAGAGAAAGACAAATACTATATGATTTCACTTGTGTGTGGAATCTGCAGAACAAACAAAAACTAGGAATAGACCTATAAATACAGAGAACAAACTGATGGTTGCCAGGGTGGGGGGGAGTGAAAGGATAGGCAAATGAATGAAGAGGAATGAGAGGTACAGGCTTCCAGTTATGGAATAAATAAGTCATTGGGATAAAAGGTACAGCATAGTAGGGGCACCTGGATGGCTCAGTTGGTTAAATGTCCAACTCTTGGTTTTGGCTCAGGTGGTGATCTCAGGGTCGTGAGATCGAGCCCGTGTCAAGCTCCATCTCAGTGCAGAGTCTGCTTGAGATTATCTCTTCCTCTCCCTCTGCCTGTCCCATGCTTTCTCTCTCTCCCTCTCAGATAAATAAATAAGTCTTTAAGGAAAAAAATGGTACAGCATAGGAAGTATAGTCAATGATACTGTAATAGCGTTGTAATGGTGACAGATGGTAGTTACACTTGTGGTGAGTGTAGCATAATGTGTGGATTTGTTGAATCACTATGTTGTACTCCTGAACTAATTTAATGTTGTGTGTCAACTGTATGTCAGTGAAAAAAAGTAAAAAAGAAGGATACTATCAGAAAAGCAAACAAAACAAAACAAAACAAAACAAAAACAAAAACAAAAAAACCCAAACAAAACAAACCCCAAACAACCAAACCTATAGAATGAGAAAAAATATTGCAAATTATACATTTCAGAAGAATATAGTACCTAGAATATATAAATAACTTTCAAATTCAACAACCCAAGACGAACAACCAAATTAAAAATGGGCAAAGGACTTGAATAGCTATATCTCCAAAGACATACAGATGGGCAGCAAACATTTGAAAAGATAGATGCTCAGCATCATTAGTCATTAGGGGAATGCAAACCAAAACCACAGTGAGATACCACTCACAGCCATTAGGATGGGAATAAATATAAAACAGAAAATAACATGTTTTAGTGTCTATGTGGAGAAATTGGAACTGTGGTACTTTGCTGGTGAAAATGTAAAATGGTTGCAGATGCTGTGGAAAAGACTGGCATTTCCTCAAAAAGCTTAACACAGAATACCATATGCTCTAGCAATTATACTCTGAGGTATATACTCCAAAGAATTGAAAATGATAATCAAAAAAACAAAATCAAAAGTTGTACATAAATGTTCATAGCAGCAGTGTTTGTATTAGCCCAAGGTGGAAACAACCCGATATCCATCACCTGATTAATGATGAAATAAAATGTGATATATCTATACCATACAAAGCAAGAAAAAAAAAGTAGTATTGTTATATGCCACAACATATATCAGCTTTGAGGGACTATGCTAAATAGAGAAGCCGTAAAAAAGATCACATCCTGTATGATTTCATTTGTATGAAATATCCAGAATAGATAAATCCATAAAACGAAACAGATTAGTGATTGCTGGGGGCCAGGGGAAGTGTAATGTAGTGTTTTATTTATAGTCCTTTATCATATAACTTTATTTTATTCTGCTGTCTTGACTCAGTTTTGAGGTCCTGGGTAGAGATCTACTGAAATAACTAATTGCTTAAAGGACTCAAGGCCTCTAGTCAGTGTGCTTGAGCCCTAGTGCATATCTTGCCAATTGTAGATACTTTCAAATCAAGCTCCAGGGCTCTGTGTTGCCTCCAAATTCTGCAAGCAGCTCAGCCTCAAACACCACAGAGCCACAAGAGTATTATCCACATCAGCTGGAGTGAGTAGCAATGGGGGAAGTATGTACCAGTGCCACGCGGATCCAACTCAAGAGCTTACCTCGGAGATGAATTTGTCTCATATAATGTAACCTAGTTCCCAACATGGAGACCACCATCCCAGCCTTGCCTACAGGTTACCTCTTCTAAAGGTGCTGACAAATTGGACATGGGATATTTGATATTAGGAATTCTGTTATGTTGCCTGACTTGTTTGCTTAGCTCATCATTCTGGTGTGCTCCTTGCTCTCTACCAAAATGTATACCCCTACACTCCTGTGCCTAACGGATAATCTTGTAGAGGTTACTACTACCTGTGCTATTTGAAAAATTAATGAACATTATTGCTTTTTTCAGGAGGCAATTGCTTAATTTCAGTCCACCAATTCACCCACTGAGGAGAGGACTGTTCACTCCCTACTGCCTTCTACTCCCCTCCCTCCGACTTTCCACCAGGACATCCACACTACAACCACCTCTTCTCCATAGGTTGACAGAGAAGGGAGAAATGGAGAGGGAAGGGAGAATGTTTATGATATTTGATAACTAAAAAAAAAAAAAAAAATAGAACCAATAAAAATGGAATATTTTGGACCCTTTCATTAAGATAATAATGGTTATTCCTTAGAGGATTACAGTTGATATCATTTATTTTTTCCTCTGTATTTTCTGGTTTTTCTACAATAAAGTATTAGTTCAACAATAAAAACAATGAAAAGCAGCAATTCTTTTGTAGGTGAAAAAATAATTATTTTATTTTGCTCATGTCACCTGGAATATTGAACTTATTTTCTTCAATAACTTTTATACTTCCCCATTATTGTTGCTTTTCAGGCTAATGGAAACCTAAGACTTTACTGTGCTAAGTAGAATAATATGGGAAGAAAATCAATATAAGGGACTTTTTTTTTAGATCAAAATTACTCTAAATTTAAGTCCTTTCTCTGATTTTTCTCTTGCCTGATTCTTTTAATTACCCATTAAGTGCATGTATTAACAAAAATATTTTTCATTTCTAGGTAATGGAGTTATACAAACAAGTTCATGAAGAACTTGAAGAAGCTATAGAAAATGTTGAAAATGCCAAATTGAATGCTAAACAAATTAGACAAAACATGGAGAAAGACATTCATAGTGATGAAATAAGCATAGAAGACTACAAGTAAGAATTTTTCGCTAATTCTGCTTACAGAGTTTAGAACAAAAATATTGATTAAAATGTTATTTATATTCCTGTATAAAAAATTCAGATGCAGAAAAAGAATCTAAATCACCTATACTTATCACCAAGTTTATATATAAATTAAGATTTATCTCTTTTACATATGTAATATACGTATGTGTAGAGTCCTAAAGTACTGTTGTTCTGTTTTTATTTTATTTGTAGGTTTTTTTTAAATTTTAATTCCAGTGTTGTTAACATACAGTGTTATATTATTTTCAGGTTATAGTATAGTGATTTAACAATTCTATACATTACTTAGTGCTCATCCTGATAAATGTACTCTTTAATCCCCATCACCTATTTCAACCATCCCCCCTCCCACATCTCCTCTGGTAACCATTAGTTTGTTCTCTGTAGTTAAGAGTCTATTTCTTGATTTGTTTCTTTCCCTATCTTTTTTTTTTCCCCTTTGCTCACTTGTTTTGTTTCTTAAATTCCACATATGAGTGAAATCATATATTATTTGTCTTTCTCTGACTTCTTTTGCTTAGCATGATACTCTCTAGCTCCAGCCATATTGTTGCAAATGGCAAGATTTCATTCCCTTTTATGGCTGAATAATATTCCATTGTGTTTATACACCACGTCATCTTTATATATTGATCTATCAGTGGACAGTTGGGCTGCTTCCATAATTTGGCTATTGTGAATAATGTTGCAATAAGCATCAGGGTGCATGATCCCTTTGAATTAGTGTTTTTGTATTTTGAGGGTAAATAACCCAGTAGTACAATTACTGGATTGTAGGGTAGTTCTATTTTTAACTTTTTGAGGAACCTCCATACTATTTTCCACAGTGGCTGCACCAGTTTGCATTCCCACCAACAGTGCACGAAGATTCCTTTTTCTCCATATCCTCCCCAACACCTGTTGTTTCTTGTGTTTTTTATTTTAACCATTCTGAAAGGTGTGAGGTGATATCTCATTGTAGTTTTGATTTTCATTTCCCTGATGATGAGTGATGTTGAGCATCTTTTCAAGTGGCTGTTGGCCATCTGTATGTCTTCTTTGGAGAAATGTCTGATCATGTCTTCTGCCCATTTTTAAATTGGATTGTTTGTTTTTTGGATGTTGAGTTGTCGGTTCTTTATCAGATATGTCATTTTCAAACATCTTCTCCCATTCAATAGGTTGCCTTTTAATTTTTTTATTGTTTCTTTCACTGTACAGAAGCTTTTTGTTTTGATGTAGTCACAATAGTTTATTTATTTTTTTATTTCCCTTACCTTGTCAGACCTATCTAGACAAATGTTGCTATGGCTAGTGTCAGAGAAACTATTGCCTGGGCTGTCTTCTAGAACTTTTATGGTTTCAGGTCTTACATTTAGGTCTTTAATCCATTTTGAGTTTATTATTGTATATGGTGTAAGAAATTGGTCCAGTTTCATTCTTTTGCATGTAGCTGTCCAGTTTTACTGCCACCATTTGTTTGAAAGACTGTTTTTTTTTTTCTTCCCATTGTATATTCGTGCCTCCTTTGTCAAAGAATAATTGACCATATAGTTGCAGGTTTATTTCTGGGTTTTCTACTTTATTTCATTGATTTATGTGTCTGTTTTTGTGCCAGTACCGTGCTGCTTTGATTGCTACAGCTTTGTAGTATAGCTTGAAGTCCAGAATTGTGATGTCTCCAGCTTTGCTTTTCATTTTCAAGGTTGCTTTAGCTTTTTGGAGTCTTTTGCTGTTCCCTACAAATTTTAGAATTGCTTATTCCAGTCTCTGAAAAATACTGTTGGTATTTTGATAGGGATTGCTTTTAATGTGTAGATTGCTTTTGGTAATATAGATATTTTAACAATATTTGATTTTCCAATCCGTGAGCATGGAATGTCTGTCCATTTTTTTGTGTCATCTTCAGTTTCTTTCATCAGTGTCTTATAGTTTTCAGAGTACAGATCTTTCTCTTCTTTGGTTAAGTTTATTCTTAGTTGTCTTATTATTTTGGGGGCAGTTATGGATGGGATCATTTTCTTAATTTCTCCTTTTTCTGCTTCATTTTTAGTGTATAGAAATGTATGTTAACTAAATAGAGTTTAAAGAAAAACTTGAAACAAGAAAAAAAAAAGAAATGTAACAGATTTCTGCACATTGATTTTTGTATACTGTGACTTTACTGAATTCATTTATCAGAACTAGTAGTTTTTCGGTGGTTTTCAGGGTTTTTTACATATTGTATCATGTTATCTGCAAACAGTGAAAGTTTTACTTCTTCCTTAAAAATTTGGATGCCTTTTATTTCTTTTTGTCGTCTGATTGCTATGGCTTGGACTTCCAGTACTATGTTGAATGGAGGTGATAAGAGTGGACATCCTTGTCTTGTTCCTGACCATATGTGAAAAGCTCTCAGTTTTTCCCTGATGAGTATGATGTTTACTCTGGGTTTTTCATATAAGGCCTTTATTATGTTAAGGTATGTTCCCTCTAAACTTACTTTGTTGAGGGTTTTTATCATGCATGATGTTGTTCTTTCTCAAATGCTTTTTCTGCTTCTATTGAAATGGTTTTTTCCTTTCTCTTATTGATGTGATGTATCATGTTGATTGATTTTTTAATATTGGACCACCCTTGCATTCTGAGAATAAATCCCACTCGATTGTGGTAAATGGCTTTTTTTTACTATATTATTGGATTCGGTTTGCTAGTATTTTATTGAGAACTTTTGCATCTACGTTTATCAGTGATATTGGCCTGTAATTCTGTTTATTTTTTTGGTGGGGGGGTGGGTTTGACTGATTTTTATGGATACACTGTTTTGGATACGCTTTCTTTTTTTTTTGGTGCCTTTATTTGGTATTGGTATTAGGGTAATGCTGGCCTCATAGAATGAATTTGGAAGTTTTCCTTCCTCTCCTATTTTTTTTGCAGTAGTTTGAGAAGATTAGGTATTAACTCTTCTTCAAATGTTTAGTAGAATTCACTTCTGAAGCTGTCTGGTCCTGGACTTCTGTTTGTTGGGAGTTTTTTGATTACTGATCCAATTTCATTGCTGGTAATCAGTCTGTTCAAATTTTTTATTTCTTCCTGATTCAGTTATGGTAGGTTATATGTTTCTAGGAATTTATCAATTTCTTCTAGGTTGTCCAATTTGTTGGCGTACAATTTTTCACAATATTCTCATTCAATTGTTTGTATTTCTGTGGTGTTGGTTGTTATTTCGCCTCTTTAATTTGTGATTTTGCTTTTTTGAGTCCTCTCTCTCTTTTTTTTTAATGAGTCTGCCTGGAGGTTTATCAATTTTGTCGATCTTTTCAAAAACCAGTTCCTGGTTTCATTGATCTGTTCTACTGTTTTATTAGATTCTCTACATTTATTTCTGCTTTAGTCTTTCTTCTTTCTTTTCTTCTCCTGGTTTTAAGTTTGTTATTCTTTTTCTAGCTCCTTTAGGTGTAACGTTAGGTTATTTGATTTTTTTTTTCTTGCTGCTTGAGGTAGGCCTGTATTGCTATAGACTTCCCTTTTCAATCCATTTTTGCTCCATCCCAAAGATTTAGATCCTTTTGTTTTTATTTTCATGTGTTTCCATGTAATTATTTATTTATTTTTTGATTTCTTGGTTGAGCCATTCTTTGTTTAGTAGCATGTTATTTAACCTCCATGTATTTGTAGCCTTGCCAGATTTTTTCTTGTGTTTGATTTCTAGTTTCATAGGATTGTGGTCAGAAAAGATGTACAGTATCACTTAGATTTTTTTTTTTAATTTCTTGACACTTGTTTTATAGCCTAATATGTGATCTATTTTGGAAAATATTTGTGTGCACTTGACTTGAAAAGAATGTGTATTTTGCTGTTTTAGGATGGAATGTTAAGTCCATCTAGTCCAGTATGTCATTCAAAACCACTTTTTCCCTGTTGATTTTTTGTTTGCATGATCTGTCCACTGACATAAGTAGAGTATTAAAGTCCCCTACTATTATTGTATTACTATCAATTAATTCCTTTCAGTTTTTTTATTGACTGCTTTATGTATTTAGGTATTCCCATGTTGAGTACATAAATATTTACAATGTTATGTCTTCTTGCATTGTCCCCTTTATTATTATATAGTGTCCTTCTTTGTCTCTTAATATAGTCCTTGTTTAAAAATATGTTTTGTCTGTTACAAGTATTGCTACCCCAGCTTTCTTTTGACATCCATTTGCATGATAAACGTTTCTCCATCCCCTCACTTTTAATCTGCACGTGTCTTTAGCTCCAAAATGAGTCTCCTGTAGATAGCATATAGATGGATCTTATTTTTTTATCCTCTCTGTCACTCCCCCCCCCCTTTTTTGGGAGTATTTAGTCCATTTATAGTCAAAGTAATTATTGATAGATATGTATATATTGCCATTTTGCTACTTGTTTTGTGGTGGTTTTTGTAGTTTTTCCCTGATCCTTTCTTCTCTTGCTCTCTTTCATAGTTTTTACTGGTTTTTTATTTTGGGGTGCCATTAAGTTTTTATATAACATCTTCTCCATATAGCAATGTATATTAAGTTGATGGTTGCTTAAGTTGGAACCCATTCTTTACTCCTCTGTCCCCCAGGTTTTAGGTATATGATGTCATATTTTATGTCTTTTTATTTTGTAAATCCCTTGACTGATTTTTATAGATGCACTTATTTTTACTGCTTTTGTGTTTTCTATTTTTCATACTTTCATACTTTTCATACTTTCATACTTTTCATACTTTCACTTATGGTCTTCCCTCCCCACTCAGAGAGTCCTCCTTAATATTTCTTATAGGGCTGGTTTAGTGGTCATGACTCCTTTAGTTTTTGTTGCTCTTTGTCTCTGCCACTATTCTGAATGATAGCCTTTTTTTTTTCTTTTTTTAAGATTTTATATATTTATTTGACAGAGAGAGAGGCAGTGAGAGAGGGAACACAAGCAAGGGGAGTGGGAGAGGGAGAAGCAGGCTTCCCACCGAGCAGGGAGCCTGATGCAGGGCTCCATCCCAGAACGCTGGGATCATGACCTGAGCTGAAGGCAGACACTTAACGACTGAGGCACCCAGGCACCCCGAATGATAGCCTTTCTTGATAGAGTATTCTTGGATGCAGATTTTACCCTCTCACCACTTTGAATATATCATTTTACTCCTTCTGGCCTGCACAGTTTGTTGCTGAAACATTTGCTGATAGCCTTATAGTGTTTCCCTTGTATATAACTGTCTTCTTTTCTCTTGGTGCTTTTAAAATTCTTTCTTTATCACTACTTTTTGTCTTTTTAATTACTGTGTGTCTTGGTGTGATCCTCCTTGGGTTGATTTTGTTGGGGGATCTCTTTGCCTTCTGGATCTGGATATCTGTTTCCTTCCACAGAGTAGGGAAGTTTTCAGCTAATCTTTCTTCAAATAAATTTTCTGCGCCCTTTTCTCTCTCTCTTCTTCTGGGATCTTGATAATGCAAATGTTAATATGCTTGATGGAGTCACTGAATTCCATAAGTTTGTTCTTAATTTGTATAATTCTTTTTTCTCTCACTTGCTCAGCTTGATCGTTTTCCACTACTCTGTCTTCCAGGTTATTAATTTGTTCCTCTGCTTCCTCTGCATACTATTTATTCTATTAAGTGTATTTTTAATTTCAATTATTGTGTTCTTCATCTCTGATTGGTTCTTTTTTATCTCTTTGCTAAGGGCCTTACTGATGTTCTCCACTCTTTTCTCAAGTCCAGTGGGTATCTTCATAATCATTACCTTAAATTCTCTACTAACCATATTATTTATATGGCTTCCCTTAGGTGTCTTGCTGTAATTTTGTTCTGTTCTTTCATTTGGGACATATTCCTCTGTCTCCTCATTTTGTCTAACTCTTGAAGATAATGGCCTTATGAAGACAAGGTCCTGCAGTGCCCTGCAGGGCAGTGTTCCTCAGGACCTGGCACTTCAGGAGTGCCTCTTATGTGTGTTGCCTGTGCCCTGCTGTTGTATTCTGGCCACTCTTTCCTTCAGTCTAGTCATTTGCAGAAGCTCTCTTTGCTTTTTGTGGGTAGTATTTGGTCCCAGCTAGATGGAGTGCATTTTAACAAGGTGCACGCTGGTTTGCTTGCAAAATTAGACCTGCCAACCCTGCTGCTAGAATCCAGGCCCCACAAAATGCATGGGTGGGTGACATGGTTTTGGCTGGGTTTACACCAGTATTCTGGGGGAAAGGCCCCACAGTGTAGGGACACGAAAAGCATGAGTAGAAAGGACAGATCTGCTGTAGTTAGAGGGGCTAGGGCTTGTATAGGTAAGTTAGGTAGGGAACATTGTTGCTGTGTTGATTCCTGTAGGTGGCCATGTGTTTATACTGCAGGGCAGGGGAGAGAAATGATGGCTGCCAGCTCATTTCTGGAAAGGTTTCCCTGCTATCCCTGCTTCTATGATACATGCTGTGAGATGAGTAAATAACTCTCCTTCCTGTATGCCCCAGACATTTTTTAAACTGCTGCTTCCTTGCTATATCCTTGGTGGCTGTTTATCCTGCTATCTCTTTAAGGGCAGGGGCTCAGCTTCCTATTGCCCTCCAGGCTGTCTCATAGCAGAGCCTGCTGAGTTTTAAAGTTCCAGGCGTAGGGGTGCCTGGGTGGCTCAGTTGGTTAAGCATCTGCCTTTGGCTCAGGTCATGATCCTGGAGTCCCGGGATAGAGTCCCACATTGGACTCCCTGCTCAGTGGGGAAGTCGGCTTCTCCATCTGCCCTTCACCCTGCTTGTGCTCTCGCTCTCTCAAATAAATAAATAAAATCTTTAATTAAAAAAAAATAAAATAAAATCCTGGGCTTAAATCCCACTAGTTCTAAGAACTCACAGGATTCGGCCCCTGTTTGTTTCAAAGCCAAATGATGGGGATTTGTCTTCCCCTTGAGGACTCCCCGGTGTGATAGTCTGTTTCTTGCCCTTTTCCATACAACTGGCTCCTTCCCTGCCTCGGACGGCCATGGTCTGTTTGGCTTCAAATCCCTGTCTCCGCCCTTCCTACCTACCTGGATGTGGCTTTTTCTTTACCTTTAGTTGTGGAGTTTGTTCTGCCAGTCTTCAAGTCATTTTCTGGGTTATTTACACTGATGTAAGTGTTAGCTAGTTTTATGCATGGGAGGAGGCAAGCTCAGCATCCTACCCTGCCATCTTCCCAGCCTCTCTGTGTCATTTTAAAGTTCTTCATACATATCGTCAAATTGCCTATAAAGGTGTATAATAAATATATATCACTGCAAAAGTGACTATTTAAAAAAATCTCCAGCATGGGATATTATTAAAAACAAATTATGTAACCACGTATTAATTATAAATAGCATCCAGGTATTTCAATTTGCATTTGTTTAATTTCTAATAAAATGGAGTATTTTAAAATATATATAGACTTTATTTTGCATTTTAGTGATTGGAGTGTTTTTTATTACATTTCTGATGTATTTGTGTTATATGAAATTCTTCTAATTACTCTTGTTCACTGTAAGCTCTTTATGGTATAGTGTATCATAATAAAGTTTTTATTTGTTCAAATTGATTAATGATTTAGATAGAAAAAAATCTTACTCATTGTGGAGCTGGATTCAAGTAAATATAAACAAAATGAAGAACACAAAATTTTTATACATAGTTCTATGATCTAGATAATATCCATTATGTTTATGTTGCCTCACATACAATGCATATTTTAAATATTGTCTATTAGTTAATAAATCAATCACTTATGTAGCTCACCTGATTTGTTATATGTCATTCAGTTACATGTATTTTCTAATTTTCATTTTGATTTTTTCTTTGATGCATGGGCTATTAAAAAATACATTTTAAAAAAAATTTTCATGATGATTTCTAATTTTATAGTTGTCTTTTTATTAATACTTTCTAGCTGAATTTGTGTTTTGGTCAGGGAACATATAGTTTCAACCCATGAAAATTACCGAGTCTTCATTTTTGGCTCAGTGGCTTGGGATGTTTCTTATTTTTTTGTTTTTTTGGTAAATATTTCTTATGTACTTTACTTATTGAATGTACTGTTGATTACTGACTCATTAGGTCAAGTTTACTATTTGTAAAGGTTAATCTTTGTATACCCTTGCTATTTCAAGTGCGGTCAATGGACCAACAACATCAGCTTTACCTAGGTGCTTCTTCAATATGTAGAATTTTTGCAACTCAGACCTATTGAATGAGAGTCTGCATTTTTAAAAGATCCCAAGGTGATGTTTAAGAAACAGTGTTCCTTATCATTACTGATTTTTACTACTTTTTCTATTATTGAGAAAAGTGTGGTAAAATCACCTACTATAATGATGTGTCTCTCTACCTCTTTTTTTTTTTTTTTTAATGCCATCAGTTTTTGCTTTATATTTTGAAGTTCTCTCAGGTTCTTACAAGTTTAATGTTGTTATATCTTTCTGGAGGATGACTAACCTTATTAATCATTGTGAATTGATTCTTGGAATGCTTTTTGCCTTAAACTCAATTAAGATAGTAATATAGCTTCATTAGCTTTGTTTTTTGATGTTTATCTGGGAGATATTTTCAGTTTTGAAATTTCAATATTTTTGAGTCCTTATGTTTTATACACATCTCTTGTAAACATTATTTAGATAGATTTTTTTTATCAATTGAAAACATTTTTAAAGGTGGACCATTAAATGCATTCATAAATCACTAATACATTTGGATTTAAACCACCATATATTTGCCCTCATATGTTTTATTTTCTTATTCATTTTTGACTTCTTTCACATTAGTTTTTTCTTTTTTTTCCTTTTCTATTTTGGCAGTTATAATTTGGTCCTGTTCTTTTTGTAGGAAATCCTATTAACTACCACATACAAACTAGGTGATCAAACTCCAAAGACACTTTTAACATGCTAGACAAGAAAAGGACTTATGAAAATTTTTACTGTCGTTACCACATTCCCACTGAATTAAATATTTATTGTTGTTGACTATTTCATTTTTATAACCCATGAGAATATTGTTTTTCTTTCTTTCTTTCTTTCTTTTCTTTCTTTCTTTTTCTTTCTTTCTTTCTTTCTTTCTTTCTTTCTTAGGTTTGAATATTTTATTTATTTGAGAGAGAGAGAGTAGGAATGGGGCAGGGAGGAGCAGAGGGAGAGGAAGAAGCAGACTCCCCACTGAGCAGGGAGACCAATGGGGGCTCAATCCCAGGGCCCTGGGATCATGACCTGAGCTGAAGGCAGAAGCTTAACCAACTGAGCCACCTAGGCTTCCCCTGAAGGATATTTTTTATTTTCATAGATTTCTTGATTTTTAATTGTCCTTTAATATGTTAAATATATCATTCTATAATTTTCATTTTTGCTGTTAAGAAATATATTGGCCTTTTGACGGATTGCTATGCAACTATTCTGTGCTTTTAAGATCATCTCTTGATTTTGAAAGTTTGTTAATTTTATAGATACTTTTGGTGTGGATCAATTTTTATTCTGTTGAGATTTGTTAGTCTTCTGGTATTACTGAATCTATGCATTATAATTATGATTATCCCTGGGCATTTTCAATCATAATCTTTTCAAACAATGCCTTGGTCCCATTTTCGATTTCTTCTATGACTCCAACACATATTAGTTTTTCTTACTTTATCTTCCATGTCTCTTGATCATTTTCTCATATACATTTTTAAACCTTCTGAAGACTTTCTTCTGGCATATAATTCTGTTGTATTCTGCAACTACTGTGAAAGCCATAGGTATCACCTCACAAACCTCCAACTATGAAAACTGTAAATTACCAAGGAGCTCTGTGGGTGGTTAGCAGCTTCTGAAATGACTTTCAGTGATATCTGCCTTTTGATAAACTCTCCTAAAGTCACCTCCCCTTGCATGTGGGGTAGATCCAGAGAGTTCCTTCTAATAAATAGAGTAAAGTAAAAGTAATGGAATGTCATCTTTATGATTAGGTTGTAAGAACTGTGACTTTTGTCTTGCTAGCACTTTCTTGTTCTATTGCTTATTTGCTACAATGAATTTAGCTGC